>NC_092287.1:14077199-14195118 GCF_036320965.1 Panulirus ornatus
TACTCTCTCTCCCCAACTCTCATTTGCCCTCTTTTTCACCTCTTGCACCTTTCTCTTGACCTCCTGCATCTTTCTTTTATACATCTGCTAGTCATTTGCATTGTTTTCCTGCGGAACTCGTCCAAATGCCTCTCTCTTCTCTTTCACTAATACTTTTACTTCTTCATCCCAACACTCACTACCCTTTCTAATCTGCCCATCTCTCACGCTTCTCATGCCACAAGCATCTTTTGCACAAGCCATCTCTGCTTCTCATGCCACAAGCATCTTTTGTGCAAACCATTACTGCTTCCCTTAATACATCCCATTCCTCCTCCACTCCCCTTTCGTTCTTTGCTCTAACCGTTTTTCATTCTGCACTCAGTTTCTCTTGGTACTTCCTCACACAAGTCTCCTTCCCAAGCTCAATTACTCTCAACACTCTCTTCAACCCAACATTCTCTCTTCCTTTCTGAAACACCTCTACATATCTTTATCTTCGCCTTCACAAGATAATGATCAGACATCCCTCCAGTTCCACCTCTCAGCACATTAACATCCAAAAGTCTCTTTCGCGCGCCTATCACTAACACGTAACCCAGTAACGCTCTCTGGCCATCTCTCCTACTTACATACGTATATTTTGTAGATGTCTATTTTTAAACCAAGTATTCCCAATCACAAGTCCTTTTTCAGCACACAAATACACGCTCTTCACCTTTTCCATTTACAACACTGAAAACCCCATGTACACCAATTATTTCCTTAACTGCCACATTACTCACCTTTGCATTCAAATCATCTGTCACTATAACCCGGTCTCGTACATCAAATCTACTAACACACTCACTCAGGTGCTCCCAAGCACTTGCCTTTCCTGACTTTTCCTCTCCTGCCAGGTGTATGTGCACCAAAATATATTCATATATATATATTCTTTCTTTCATACTATTCGCCATTTCCCGCGTTAGCAAGGTAGCGTTAAGAACAGAGGACTAGGCCTTTGAGGGAATATCCTCATCTGGCCCCCTTCTCTGTTCCTCATTTGGGGAAAAAAAAAAACAAGAGGCGAGGATTTCCAGCCCCCCGCTCCCTTCCTTTTTAGTCGCCTTCTACGACACGCAGGGAATACGTGGAAAGTATTCTTTCTCCCATATTCCCTATCCGACATTTCCCGTGATATCGAGGTAGCGTTAAGAACAGAGGACTGGGCCTTTGAGGGAATATCCTCACCTGCCCCATTCTCTGTTTCTTCTTTTGGAAAAATAAAAAAAGAAAGAGAGAGGGGAGAATTTCACGCCCCTCACTTCGTTCCCTTTTAGTCGTCTTCTACGTCACGCAGGGAATACGTGGGAAGTATTCTTTCTCCCCTATCCCCAGGGATATATATATATATATATATATATATATATATATATATATATATATATATATATATATATTCTTTTTTTTTTTCATAATATTCGCCATTTCCCGCATTAGCGAGGTAGCGTTGAGAACAGAGGACTGGGCCCTTGAGGGAATATCCTCACCTGGGCCCCTTCTCTGTTCCCTCTTTTGGAAAATTAAAAAAAAGTGAGAGGGGAGGATTTCCAGCCCCCCGCTCCCTCCCCTTTTAGTCGCCTTCTACGACACGCAGGGAATACGTGGGAAGTATTCTTTCTCCCCTATCCCCAGGGATAAATATATATATATATATATATATATATATATATATATATATATATATATATATATATATATATATATATATATATATATATATATATATATATATATATATATATATATATGATAGAGTGTAAGAAAGTAAATTCTCGATTAATATGGGTAAAACTGAAAGTTGATGGAGAGAGGTGGGTGATTATTGGTGCATATGCACCTGGGCATGAGAAAAAAGATCAAGAGAGGCAAGTGTTTTGGGAGCAGCTGAATGAGTGTGTTAGTGGTTTTGATGCACGAGACCGGGTTATAGTGATGGGTGATTTGAATGCAAAGGTGAGTAATGTGGCAGTTGAGGGAATAGTTGGTATACATGGGTTGTTCAGTGTTGTAAATGGAAATGGTGAAGAGTTTGTAGATTTATGTGCTGAAAAAGGACTGATGATTGGGAATACCTGGTTTAAAAAGCGAGATATACATAAGTATACTTATGTAAGTAGGAGAGATGGCCAGAGAGCGTTATTGGATTACGTGTTAATTGACAGGCGTGCGAAAGAGAGACTTTTGGATGTTAATGTGCTGAGAGTTGCAACTGGAGGGATGTCTGATCATTATCTTGTGGAGGCTAAGGTGAAGATCTGTATGGGTTTTCAGAAAAGAAGAGTGAATGTTGGGGTGAAGAGGGTGGTGAGAGTAAGTGAGCTTGAGAAGGAGACCTGTGTGAGGAAGTACCATGAGAGACTGAGTACAGAATGGAAAAAGGTGAGAACAATGGAAGCAAGGGGAGTGGGGGAGGAATGGGATGTATTTAGGGAATCAGTGATGGATTGCGCAAAAGATGCTTGTGGCATGAGAAGAGTGGGAGGTGGGTTGATTAGAAAGGGTAGTGAGTGGTGGGATGAAGAAGTAAGAGTATTAGTGAAAGAGAAGAGAGAGGCATTTGGACGATTTTTGCAGGGAAAAAATGCAATTGAGTGGGAGATGTATAAAAGAAAGAGACAGGAGGTCAAGAGAAAGGTGCAAGAGGTGAAAAAAAGGGCAAATGAGAGTTAGGGTGAGAGAGTATCATTAAATTTTAGGGAGAATAAAAAGATGTTCTGGAAGGAGGTAAATAAAGTGCGTAAGACAAGGGAGCAAATGGGAACTTCAGTGAAGGGCGCAAATGGGGAGGTGATAACAAGTAGTGGTGATGTGAGAAGGAGATGGAGTGAGTATTTTGAAGATTTGTTGAATTTGTTTGATGATAGAGTGGCAGATATAGGGTGTTTTGGTCGAGGTGGTGTGCAAAGTGAGAGGGTTAGGGAAAATGATTTGGTAAACAGAGAAGAGGTAGTGAAAGCTTTGCGGAACATGAAAGACGGCAAGGCAGCAGGTTTGGATGGTATTGCAGTGGAATTTATTAAAAAAGGGGGTGACTGTATTGTTGACTGGTTGGTAAGGTTATTTAATGTATGTATGACTCATGGTGAGGTGCCTGAGGATTGGCGGAATGCGTGCATAGTGCCATAGTACAAAGGCAAAGGGGATAAGAGTGAATGCTCAAATTACAGAGGTATAAGTTTGTTGAGTATTCCTGGTAAATTATATGGGAGGGTATTGATTGAGAGGGTGAAGGCATGTACAGAGCATCAGATTGGGGAAGAGCAGTGTGGTTTCAGAAGTGGTAGAGGATGTGTGGATCAGGTGTTTGCTTTGAAGAATGTATGTGAGAAATACTTAGAAAAGCAAATGGATTTGTATGTAGCATTTATGGATCTGGAGAAGGCATATGATAGAGTTGATAGAGATGCTCTGTGGAAGGTATTAAGAATATATGGTGTGGGAGGCAAGTTGTTAGAAGCAGTGAAAAGTTTTTATCGAGGATGTAAGGCATGTGTACGTGTAAGAAGAGAGGAAAGTGATTGGTTCTCAGTGAATGTAGGTTTGCGGCAGGGGTGTGTGATGTCTCCATGGTTGTTTAATTTGTTTATGGATGGGGTTGTTAGGGAGGTAAATACAAGAGTTTTGGAAAGAGGGGCAAGTATGAAGTCTGTTGGGGATGAGAGAGCTTGGGAAGTGAGTCAGTTGTTGTTCGCTGATGATACAGCGCTGGTGGCTGATTCATGTGAGAAACTGCAGAAGCTGGTGACTGAGTTTGGTAAAGTGTGTGGAAGAAGAAAGTTAAGAGTAAATGTGAATAAGAGCAAGGTTATTAGGTACAGTAGGGTTGAGGGTCAAGTCAATTGGGAGGTGAGTTTGAATGGAGAAAAACTGGAGGAAGTGAAGTGTTTTAGATATCTGGGAGTGGATCTGGCAGCGGATGGAACCATGGAAGCGGAAGTGGATCATAGGGTGGGGGAGGGGGCGAAAATTCTGAGGGCCTTGAAGAATGTGTGGAAGTCGAGAATATTATCTCGGAAAGCAAAAATGGGTATGTTTGAAGGAATAGTGGTTCCAACAATGTTGTATGGTTGCGAGGCGTCGGCTATGGATAGAGTTGTGCGCAGGAGGATGAATGTGCTGGAAATGAGATGTTTGAGGACAATATGTGGTGTGAGGTGGTTTGATCGAGTGAGTAACGTAAGGGTAAGAGAGATGTGTGGAAATAAAAAGAGCGTGGTTGAGAGAGCAGAAGAGGGTGTTTTGAAGTGGTTTGGGCACATGGAGAGAATGAGTGAGGAAAGATTGACCAAGAGGATATATGTGTCGGAGGTGGAGGGAACGAGGAGAAGAGGGAGACCAAATTGGAGGTGGAAAGATGGAGTGAAAAAGATTTTGTGTGATCGGGGCCTGAACATGCAGGAGGGTGAAAGGAGGGCAAGGAATAGAGTGAATTGGAGCGATGTGGTATACCGGGGTTGACGTGCTGTCAGTGGATTGAATCAAGGCATGTGAAGCGTCTGGGGTAAACCATGGAAAGCTGTGTAGGTATGTATATTTGCGTGTGTGGACGTATGTATATACATGTGTATGGGGGGGGTTGGGCCATTTCTTTCGTCTGTTTCCTTGCGCTACCTCGCAAACGCGGGAGACAGCGACAAAGTATAAAAAAAAAAAAAAAATATATATATATATATATATATATATATATATATATATATATATATATATATATATATATATATATATATATATATACATACAGGGTCCCAGGTTCGATCCTGGCTGTTGGAGCTTTGTATGTTCTATGAAGGTGCGCGTTCATATACACTTTATTCGTATTCATATAACTTTGCGTTGTACAGTCAGGTTCGGTAAAACGCTATCAGCTGGCTATGTGTTCTGTTCGGAAACAACCGATAGACCCTTAGATCCGATATACCCGATAGACGTCTCACCATTGTGAGACGAAGGGTATTCGAGTACTTAGTATTTCGAATAGTTGTTTCCTATTATACAGTCCCTTAGCCTACCGGTTAGCATGCCTGCCTCTTGAACAAGGGGTCCCAGGTTCGATCCTGGTTATTATTTATTTATTTTTCTTTGTCGCTGTCTCCCGCGTTAGCGAGATAGCGCAAGGAAACAGACGAAAGAATGGCCCAACCCACCCACATACACATGTATGTACAGAGACGTCCACACACGCAAATGTACATTCCTATACATCTCAACGTATATATATATATATATATATATATATATATATATATATATATATATATATATATATATATATATATATATATATATATATATATATATATATATATATATATATATATATATACACATACACAGAAATATTCATATATACACATGTACATAATTCATACTGTCTGCTTTTATTCATTATCATCGCCACCTCGCCACACATGAAATAACAACCCCCTCCTCCGTCAAGTGTGCTAGGTACCGCTAGTAAAAGACAACAAAGGCCCCATTCGTTCACACTCAGTCTTTAGCTGTCATGTAATAATGCACCGAAACCACAGCTCCCTTTCCACATCCAGGCCCCACAGAACTTCCATGGTTTACCCCAGACGCTTCACATGCCCTGGTTCAATCCACTGACAGCACGTCGACACAGGTATACCACATCGTTCCAATTCACTCTATTCCTTGCAAGCCTTTCACCCTCCTGCATATTCAGGCCCCGATCACTCAAAATCTTTTTCACTCCATTTTTCCACCTCCAATTTGGTCTCCCACTTCTCCTCGTTCCCTCCACATCTGATATATATATCCTCTGGGTCAATCTTTAATCACTCATTCTCTCCATGTGGCCACACCATTTCAAAACACCCTCTTCTGCTCTCTCAGCCACACTCTCAATTTTACCACACATTTGTCTTACCCTATTATTTCTTACTCGATCAAACCACCTCACATCACATATTGTCCTCAAACATCTCATTTCCAGCGCATCCCCCCTCCTGCGCACAACTCTATTCATAGCCCAAGCCTCGCAATCTTGTTGGAACCTACAACATTGTTGGAACCACTATCCCTTCAAATATACCCATTTTTGCTTTCCGAGATAATATTCTCGACTTCCACACATTCTTCAAGGCTTCCAGAATTATCGCCCCCTTTCCCACCCTATGATTCACTTCCTCTTCCATGGTTCCATCCGCTGCCAAATCCAATCCCAGATATCTAAATCACTTCACTTCCTCCTGTTTTTCTCCATTCAAACTCACCTCCCAATTAACTTGACCCTCAACCCTACTATAGCTAATAACCTTGCTCTTATTCACATTTACTCTCAACTTTCTTTTTCACACACTATATCAAACTCAGTCACCAGCTTCTGCAGTTTCCCACATGAATCAGCCACCAGTGATGTATCATCAGCGAACAACAACTGACTCACTTCCCAAGCTTTCTCATCCACAACGGACTGCATAATTGCCCCTCTTTCCAAAACTCTTGCATTCACCTCCCTAACAACCCCATCCATAAACAAATTAAACAACCATGGAGACATCACACACCCATGCCGTAAACCTATATTCACTGAGAACCAATCACTTTCCTCTCTTCCTTAAATGTACACATGTCTTACATCCTCGATAAAAACTTTTCACTGCTTCTAACAACTTGCCTCTCACACCATATATTCTTAATAGCTTCCACAGAGCATCTTTATCAACGCTATCATATGCCTTCTCCAGACCCATAAATGCCACACACAAATCCATTTGCTTTTTTAGGTATTTCTCATATACATTCCTCAAAGCAAACACCTGATCCACATATCCTCTACGACTTCTGAAACCACACTGCTCTTCCCTAATCTGATGCTCTGTACATGCCTTCACCCTCTCTATCAATACCCTCCCATACAATTTACTAGGAATACTCAACAAACTTATACATCTGCAATTTGAGCACTCACCTTTGTCCCCTTTGCCTTTGTACAATGGCACTATGCAATCATTCCGCCAATCCTCAGGCACCTCACCATGAATCATCCATACATTAAATAACCTTACCAACTAGTCAACAACCCAGTAACACCCTTTTTTTTTATAAATTCCACTGCAATATCATCCAAACCCGCTGCCTTGACGTTTTTCATCTTCCGCAAAGCTTTTACTACCTCTTCTCTGTTTACCAAATCATTTTCCCTAACCCTCTCACTTTGTACACCACCTCGACCAAAACATTCTATACCTGCCATTCTATCATCAAACACATTCAACAAAACTTCAAAATACTCACTCCACCTCCTTCTCATTTCATCACCACTTGTTATCACCTCCCAATTAACCACCTTCACTGAAGTTCCCATTTGTTCCCTTGTCTTAGGCACTTTAATTACCTCCTTCCAAAACGTGTTTTTATTCTCCCTAAAATATAATGATACTCTCTCACCCCAACATTCATTTGCTCTCTTTTTCGCCTCTTGCATCTTTCTATTGACGTCCTGCCTCTTTCTTTTATACATCTCCCATTCATTTGCTTCATTTCCCTGCAAAAATCTTCCAAATGCCACTCTCTACACTTTCACTAATAATCTTACTTTTTCATCCCACCACTCACTACCCTTTCTAATTTGTCCACTTCTCACGCTTCTCAAGCCACAAGCAACTTTTGCGGAAGCCATCACTGCTTCCCTAAATACATCCCATTCCTCCCCCAATCCCCTTACCTCCTCTGTTCTCACCTTTTTCCATTCTGTACTCAGTCTTTCCTGGTCCTTGCTCACACAAGTCTCCTTCCCAAGCTCACTTACTCCCACCACTCTCTTCACCCCAACATTCTCTCTTCTTTTCTGAAAACCTCTACAAATCTTCACCTTCACCTCCACGAGATAATGATCAGACATCCCTCCAGTTGCGCCTCTCAGCACATTAACGTCCAAAAGTCTCTCTTTTGCGCCCCCATCAATGAACACGTAATCCAATAACGCGCTCTGGCCATCTCTCCTACTTACATACGTATACTTATGTATATCTCTCTTTTTAAACCAGGCATTCCGAATTACCAGTCCTTTTTCAGCACATAAATCTACAAGTTCTTCACCAGTTCCATTTACAACACTGAAAACCCCATGTATATCAATTATTCCCTCAACTGCCACATTACTCACTTTTGCATTCAAATCGCCCATCACTATAACCCGGTCACGTGCATCAAAACCACTAACACATTCATTCAGCAGCTCCCAAAACACTTGCCTTTCATGATCTTTCTTCGCATGCCCAGGTGCATATGCACCAATAATCACCCATCTCTCTAAATCAACTTTCAATTCTCCTCATATCAATCTAGAGTTTACTTTCTTACACTCTATCACTTACTCCCACAACCCCTGTTTCCGTAGTAGTGCTACTCCTTCCCTTGCTTTTGTCCACTCACTAGCCCCTGACTTTACTCCAAAGACATTCCCAAACCACTCTTCCCCTTTACTCTCAATCTTCGTTTCACTTAGAGCCAAAACATCCAGGTTCCTTTTCTCAAACATACTACCTATCTCTCCTTTTTTCTCATCTTGTTTACATCCGCACACATTTAGACACCCCAATCTGAGCCTTCGAGGAGGAAGCGAACTCCCCGCGTGACTCCTTCTTCTGTTTCCCCTTTTAGAAAGTTAAAATACAAGGAGGGGAGGGTTTCTAGCACTCCGTTTCCGTCCCTTTAGTGGCCTCCTACGACACGTGAGGAATATATATATATATATATATATATATATATATATATATATATATATATACTTCCCACGTATTCCCTGCGTGTAGTAGAAGGCGACTAAAAGGGGAGGGAGCAGGGGGTTGGAAATCCTCCCCTCTCATTGTTTTTTTTTTAATTTTCCAAAAGAAGGAACAGAGAAGGGGGCCAGGTGAGGATATTCCCTCAAAGGCCCAGTTCTCTGTTCTTAACGCTACCTCGCTAACGCGGGAAATGGCGACTAGTTTGAAAAAAAATAATATATATACATATATATATATATATATATATATATTTATATATATATATATATATATATATATATATATATATATATATATATATATATATATATATATATATATATATATATATATATATATATATATATATATATATATATATATATATATTAATATATATATATATATATATATATATATATATATATATATATATATATATATATATATATATATATATATATGTGTGGACGTGTGTATGTACATGTGTATGGGGGGGGGGGGTTGGGCCATTTCTTTCGTCTGTTTCCTTGCGCTACCTCGCAAACGCGGGAGACAGCGACAAAGTATAAAAAAAAAAAAAAGAAAAAAAATATATATATATATATATATATATATATATATATATATATATATATTATCCTTCGGGATAGGGGAGAAAGAATACTTCCCACGTATTCCCTGCGTGTCGTAGAAGACGACTAAAACGGGAGGGAGCGGGGGGGGCTGGAAATCCTCCCTTCTCGTTTTACTTAAATTTTCCAAAAGAAGGAACAGAGAAAAGGGCCATGTGATGATATTCCCTCAAAGGCCCAGTCCTCTGTTCTTAACGCTACCTCGCTAATGCAGGAAATGGCGAATAGTTTGAAAGAAAAGAAATATATATATATATATATATATATATATATATATATATATATATAAATATATATATATATATATATATATATATATATATATATATTAATATATATACATGTATTTCTTTTTCTTTCAAACTATTCGCAATTTCCCGCATTAGCGAGGTAGCGTTAAGAACAGAGGACTGGCCCTTTGTGGGAATATCCTCACCTGGCACCCTTCTCTGTCCCTATATATATATATATATATATATGTATATATATATATATATATATATATATATATATATATATATATATATATATATATATATATGTATATATATTTTTTTTTCTTTTCTTCTTTTTTTTGCTTTGTCGCTGTCTCCCGCGTTTGCGAGGTAGCGCAAGAAAACAGACGAAAGAAATGGCCCAACCCACCACCATACACATGTATATACATACGTCCACACACGCAAATATACATACCTACACAGCTTTCCATGGTTTACCCCAGAGGCTTCACATGCCCTGATTCAATCCACTGACAGCACGTCAACCCCGGTATACCACATCGATCCAATCCACTCTATTCCTTGCCCTCCTTTCACCCTCCTGCATGTTCAGGACCCGATCACGCAAAATATTTTTCACTCGACCTTTCCACCTCCAATTTGGTCTCCCACTACTCCTCGTACCCTCCACCTCTGACACATATATCCTATTGGTCAATCTTTCCTCACTCATTCTCTCCATGTGCCCGAACCATTTCAAAACACCCTCTTCTGCTCTCTCAACCACACTCTTTTTATTTCCACATATCTCTCTTACCCTTACATTACTTACTCGATCAAACCACCTCACACCACATATTGTCCTCAAACATCTCATTTCCAGCACATCCACCCTCCTGCGCACAACTCTATTCATAGCCCACGCCTCGCAACCATACAACATTGTTGGAACCACTATTCCTTCAAAAATACCCATTTTTCCTTTCCGAGATAATGTTCTCGACTTCCACACATTCTTCAAGGCTCCCAGAATTTTCGCCCCATCCCCCACCCTATTATTCACTTCCGCTTCCATGGTTCCATCCGCTGCCAGATCCAATCTCAGATATCTAAAACACTTCACTTCCTCCAGTTTTTCTCCATTC
Organism: Panulirus ornatus; assembly: GCF_036320965.1. NCBI lineage: Eukaryota > Metazoa > Arthropoda > Malacostraca > Decapoda > Palinuridae > Panulirus > Panulirus ornatus. The sequence goes on from NC_092287.1 coordinate 14,087,954, forward strand.
AAACTTACCTTCCAATTGACTTGAACCTCAACTCTACTGTACCTAATAACCTTGCTCTTATTCACATTCACTCTTAACTTTCTTCTTTCAAACACTTTACCAAACTCAGTCACAAGCTTCTGCAATTTCTTACATGAATCAGCCACCAGCGCTGTATCATCAGCGAACAACAACTGACTCACTTCCCAAGCTCTCTCTCATCCAGAACAAACTGCATACTTGCCCTTCTTTCCAAAACTCTTGCATTCACCTCCCAAACAACTCCGTCCATAAACAAATTAAACAACCATGGAGACATCACACACCCCTGCCGCAAACCTCCATTCACTGAGGACCAATCACTTTCCTCTCTTCCTACACATACACAGGCCTTACATCCTCTATAAAAACTTTTCACTGCTTCTAACAACTTGCCTCCCACACCATACATTCTTAAAACCTTCCACAGAGCATCTCTATCAACTCTATCATATGCCTTCTCCAGATCCATAAATGCTAAATACAAATCCATTTGATTTTCTAAGTATTTCTCACATACATTCTTCAAAGTAAACACCTGATCCACACATCCTCTACCACTTCTGAAACCACACTACTCTTCCCCAATCTTAAGCTCTGTATATGTCTTCACCCTCTCAATCAATACCCTCCCATATAATTTACCAGGAATACTCAACAAACTTATACCTCTGTAATTTGAGCACTCACTCTTATCCCCTTTGCCTTTGTACAATGGCACAATGCAAGCATTCCACCAATCCTCAGGCATCTCACCATGAATCATATATATATATATATATATATATATATATATATATATATATATATATATATATATATATATATATATATATATATATATATATATATATATATATATATATATATATATATATATATATATATATATATATATATATATATATATATATGCATATATATATATATATATATATATATATATATATATATATATATATATATATATATATATATATATATATATATATATATATATATATATATATATATATACATATATATATATATATATATATATATGTATATATTTACATATATATATGTGGAGGAAGTGAAGTGTTTTAGATATCTGGGAGTGGATCTGGCAGTGGATGGAACCATGGAAGCGGAAGTGGATCATAGGGTGGGGGAGGGGGCGAAAATTCTGGGAGCCTTGAAGAATGTGTGGAAGTCGAGAACATTATCTCGGAAAGGAAAAATGGGTATGTTTGAAGGAATAGTAGTTCCAACAATGTTGTATGGTTGCGAGGCGTGGGCTATGGATAGAGTTGTGCGCAGGAGGATGGATGTGCTGGAAATGAGATGTTTGAGGACAATGTGTGGTGTGAGGTGGTTTGATCGAGTAAGTAACGTAAGGGTAAGAGAGATGTGTGGAAATAAAAAGAGCGTGGTTGAGAGAGCAGAAGAGGGTGTTTTGAAATGGTTTGGGCACATGGAGAGAATGAGTGAGGAAAGATTGACCAAGAGGATATATGTGTCTGAGGTCGAGGGAACGAGGAGAAGTGGGATACCAAATTGGAGGTGGAAAGATGGAGTGAAAAAGATTTTGAGTGATCGGGGCCTGAACATGCAGGAGGGTGAAAGGAGGGCAAGGAATAGAGTGAATTGGATCGATGTGGTATACCGGGGTTGACGTGCTGTCAGTGGATTGAATCAGGGCATGTGAAGCGTCTGGGGTAAACCATGGAAAGTTGTGTGAGGCCTGGATGTGGAAAGGGAGATGTGGTTTCGGGCATTATTGCATGACAGCTAGAGACTGAGTGTGAACGAATGGGGCCTTTGTTGTCTTTTCCTAGCGCCACCCCGCACACATGAGGGCGGAGGGGGATGGCATTCCATGTGTGGCGAGGTGGCGATGGGAATGAATAAAGGCAGACAGTGTTAATTGTGTGCATGGGTATATATATGTATGTGTCTGTGTGTGTATATATATGTGTACATTGAGATGTATAGGTATGTATATTTGCGTGTGTGGAAGTGTATGTATATACATGTGTATGGGGGTGGGCTGGGCCATTTCTTTCGTCTGTTTCCTTGCGCTACCTCGCAAACGCGGGAGACAGCGACAAAGCAAAATAGAATATAAATAAATATATATACATATATATATATATCTGTTTCTAAAATGGGAAACAGAAGAAGGAGTCACGCGGGGAGTGCTCATCCTCCTCGAAGGCTCAGATTGGGGTGCCTAAATGTGTGTGGATGTAACCAAGATGTGAAAAAAGGAGAGATAGGTAGTATGTTTGAGGAAAGGAACCTGGATGTTTTGGCTCTGAGTGAAACGAAGCTCAAGGGTAAAGGGGAAGAGTGGTTTGGGAATGTCTGGGGAGTAAAGTCAGGGGTTAGTGAGAAGACAAGAGCAAGGGAAGGAGTAGCAATACTCCTGAAACAGGAGTTGTGGGAGTATGTGATAGAATGTAAGAAAGTAAATTCTCGATTAATATGGGTAAAACTGAAAGTTGATGGAGAGAGATGGGTGATTGTTGGTGCATATGCACCTGTGCATGAGAAGAAAGATCATGAGAGGCAAGTGTTTTGGGAGCAGCTGATTGAGTGTGTTAGTGGTTTTGATGCACGAGACCGGGTTATAGTGATGGGTGATTTGAATGCAAAGGTGAGTAATGTGGCAGTTGAGGGAATAATTGGTATACATGGTGTGTTCAGTGTTGTAAATGGAAATGGTGAAGAGCTTGTAGATTTATGTGCTGAAAAAGGACTGATGATTGGGAATACCTGGTTTAAAAAGCGAGATATACATAAGTATACTTATGTAAGTAGGAGAGATGGCCAGAGAGCGTTATTGGATTACGTGTTAATTGACAGGCGTGCGAAAGAGAGACTTTTGGATGTTAATGTGCTGAGAGGTGCAACTGGAGGGATGTCTGATCATTATCTTGTGGAGGCTAAGGTGAAGATTTGTATGGGTTTTCAGAAAAGAAGAGTGAATGTTGGGGTGAAGAGGGTAGTGAGAGTAAGTGAGCTTGGGATGGAGACTTGTGTGAGGAAGTACCATGAGAGACTGAGTACAGAATGGAAAAAGGTGAGAACAATGGAAGTAAGGGGAGTGGGGGAGGAATGGGATGTATTTAGGGAATCAGTGATGGATTGCGCAAAAGATGCTTGTGGCATGAGAAAAGTGGGAGGTGGGTTGATTAGATAGGGTAGTGAGTGGTGGGATGAAGAAGTAAGAGTATTAGTGAAAGAGAAGAGAGAGGCATTTGGACGATTTTTGCAGGGAAAAAATGCAATTGAGTGGGAGATATATAAAAGAAAGAGACAGGAGGTCAAGAGAAAGGTGCATGAGGTGGAAAAAAGGGCAAATGAGAGTTGGGGTGAGAGAGTATCATTAAATTTTAGGGAGAATAAAAATATGTTCTGGAAGGAGGTAAATAAAGTGCGTAAGACAAGGGAGCAAATGGGAACTTCAGTGAAGGGCGCAAATGGGGAGGTGATAACAAGTAGTGGTGATGTGAGAAGGAGATGGAGTGAGCATTTTGAAGGTTTGTTGAATGTGTTTGATGATAGAGTGGCAGATATAGGGTGTTTTGGTCGAGGTGGTGTGCAAAGTGAGAGGGTTAGGGAAAATGAGTTGGTAAACAGAGAAGAGGTAGTAAAAGCTTTGCGGAAGATGAAAGCCGGCAAGGCAGCAGGTTGGGATGGTATTGCAGTGGAATTTATTAAGAAAGGGGGTGACTGTATTGTTGACTGGTTGGTAAGGATATTTAATGTATGTATGACGCATGGTGAGGTGCCTGAGGATTGTCGGAATGCGTGCATAGTGCCATAGTACAAAGGCAAAGGGGATAAGAGTGAGTGCTCAATTTACAGAGGTATAAGTTTGTTGAGTATTCCTGGTAAATTATATGGGAGGATACTGATTGAGAGGGTGAAGGCCTGTACAGAGCATCAGATTGGGAAGAGCAGTGTGGTTTCAGAAGTGGTAGAGGATGTGTGGATCAGGTGTTTGCTTTGAAGAATGTATATGAGAAATACTTAGAAAAGCAAATGTATATGTATGTAGCAATTATGGATCTGGAGAAGGCATATGATAGAGTTGATAGAGATGCTCTGTGGAAGGTATTAAGAATATATGGTGTGGGAGGCAAGTTGTTAGAAGCAGTGAAAAGTTTTTATCGAGGATGTAAGGCATGTGTACGTGTAGGAAGAGAGGAAAGTGATTGGTTCTCAGTGAATGTAGGTTTGCGGCAGGGGTGTGTGATGTCTCCATGGTTGTTTAATTTGTTTATGGATGGGGTTGTTAGGGAGGTGAATGCAAGAGTTTTGGAAAGAGGGGCAAGTATGAAGTCTGTTGGGGATGAGAGAGCTTGGGAAGTGAGTCAGTTGTTGTTCGCTGATGATACAGCGCTGGTGGCTCATTCATGTGAGAAACTGCAGAAGCTGGTGACTGAGTTTGGTAAAGTGCGTGAAAGAAGAAATTTAAGAGTAAATGTGAATAAGAGCAAGGTTATTAAGTACAGTAGGGTTGATGGTCAAGTCAATTGGGAGGTGAGTTTGAATGGAGAAAAACTGGAGGAAGTGAAGTGTTTTAGATATCTGGGAGTGGATCTGGCAGCGGATGGAACCATGGAAGCGGAAGTGGATCATAGGGTGGGGGAGGGGGCGAAAATTCTGGGAGCCTTGAAGAATGTGTGGAAGTCGAGAACATTATCTCGGAAAGCAAAAATGGGTATGTTTGAAGGAATAGTGGTGCCAACAATGTTGTGTGGTTGCGAGGCTTGGGCTATGGATAGAATTGTGCGCAGGAGGATGGATGTGCTGGAAATGAGATGTTTGAGGACAATGTGTGGTGTGAGGTGGTTTGATCGAGTAAGTAACGTAAGGGTAAGAGAGATGTGTGGAAATAAAAAGAGCGTGGTTGAGAGAGCAGAAGAGGGTGTTTTGAAATGGTTCGGGCACATGGAGAGAATGAGTGAGGAAAGATTGACCAAGAGAATATATGTGTCGGAGGTGGAGGGAACGAGGAGAAGAGGGAGACCAAATTGGAGGTGGAAAGATGTAGTGAAAAAGATTTTGTGTGATCGGGGCCTGAGCATGCAGGAGGGTGAAAGGAGGGCAAGGAATAGAGTGAATTGGAGCGATGTGGTATACCGGGGTTGACGTGCTGTCAGTGGATTGGATCAAGGCATGTGAAGCGTCTGGGGTAAACCATGGAAAGCTGTGTAGGTATGTATATTTGCGTGTGTGGACGTATGTATATACATGTGTATGTGGGTGGGTTGGGCCATTTCTTTCGACTGTTTCCTTGCGCTACCTCGCAAACGCGGGAGACAGCGACAAAGGAAAAAAAAAAAAAAAAAAAAAAAAAAAATATATATATATATATATATATATATATATATATATATATATATATATATATATATATGTATACAAACGTGTAGGAAGAGAGGAAAGTGATTGGTTCTCAGTGAATGTAGGTTTGCGGCAGGGGTGTGTGATGTCTCCATGGTTGTTTAATTTGTTCATGGATGGGGTTGTTAGGGAGGTAAATGCAAGAATTTTGGAAAGAGGGGCAAGTATGAAGTCTGTTGTGGATGAGAGAGCTTGGGAAGTGAGTCAGTTGTTGTTCGGTGATGATACAGTGCTGGTGGCTGATTCATGTGCGAAACTGCAGAAGCTGGTGACTGAGTTTGGTAATGTGTGTGAAAGAAGAAAGTTAAGAGTAAATGTGAATAAGAGCAAGGTTATTAGGTACAGTTGTGTTGAGGGTCAAGTCACTTGGGAGGTAAGTTTGAATGGAGGAAACCTGGAGGAAGTAAAGTGTTTTAGGTATCTGGGAGAGGATCTTGCAGCGGATGGAACCATGGAAGCGGAAGTGGATCATAGGGTGGGGGAGGGGGCGAAAATCCTGTGAGCCTTGAAGAATGTGTGGAAGTCGAACATTATCTCTGAAAGCAAAAATGGGTATATTTGAAGGAATAGTGGTTCCAACAACGTTTTATGGTTGCGAGGCGTGGGCTATGAATAGAGTTGTGAGCAGAAGGATGGATATGCTGGAAATGAGATGTTTGAGGACAATGTGTGGTGTGAGGTGGTTTGATCGAGTAAGTAACGTATGGGTAAGAGATATGTGTGGAAATAAAAAGAGCGTGGTGGAGAGAGCAGAAGAGGGTGTTTTGAATTGGTTTGGGCACATGGAGAGAGTGAATGAGGAAAGATTGACCAAGAGGATGTATGTGTCGGAGGTGGAGGGAACGAGGAGAAGTGGGAGACCAAATTGGAGTTGGAAAGATGGAGTGAAAAAGATTTTGTGTGATCGGTGCCTGAACATGCAGGAGGGTGAAAGGAGGGCAAGGAATAGTGAATTGGATCGATGTGGTATACCGGGGTTGACGTGCTGTCAGTGGATTGAATCAGGGCATGTGAAGCGTCTGGGGTAAACCATGGAAAGCTGTGTTGGTATGTATATTTGCGTGTGTGGACGTATGTATATACATGTGTATGGGGATGGGTTGGGCCATTTCTTTCGTCTGTTTCCTTGCGCTACCTCGCAAACGCGGGAGACAGCGACAAAGCAAAAAAAAAAAAAAAAAATATATATATATATATATATATATATATGTATATATATATATATATATATATTTTTTTTTTTTTTTTTTTTTTTGAAGGAATAGTGGTTCCAAGAATGTTATATTGTTGCGAGGCGTGGGCTATGGATAGAGTTGTGTGGAGGAGGGTGGATGTGATGAAAATGAGATGTTTGAGGACAATATGTGGTTTTTGGTGCTTTGATCGAGTAAGTAATAATAGGGGAAGAGAGATGTGTGGTCATAAAAGGGGTGTGGTTGAGAGGGCAGAAGAGGGTGTTTTGAAATGGTTTGGTCACATAGAGAGAATGAGTGAGGAATGATTGACCGAGAGGATATATGTGTCAGAGGTGGAGGGAACGAGAAGTGGGAGACCAAATTGGAGGCTGGAAAGATGGAGTGAAAAAGATTTTGAGTGATCGGGGTCTGAACATGCAGGAGGGTGAAAGGTGTGCACGGAATAGAGTGAATTGGAACGATGTGTTATACCGGGGTCGAAGTGCAGTCAGTGTGAAGATACTGGGATAAACCCTGGAAAGTTCTGTGGGGCCTGGATGTGGAAAGGGAGCTGTGGTTTCGGTGCATTGTTACTTGACAGCTAGAGACAGTGTGAACGAATATGGCCTTTGTTGTCTTTTCGTAACGCTACCTTGCGCACATGCGGGGCGAGGGGTTGTTATTTCATGTGTGGCGTGGTGGCGATGGAAATGAATAAAGGAAGACACTATGAATTATGTACATGTGTATATATGTATATGTCTCTTTGTGCATATATATATATGTCTACGTTGAGATGTATAGGTATGTATAGTTGCGTGTGTGGACGTGTATGTATATACATGTGTTGTGGGTGGGTTGGGCCATTCTTTCGTCTGTTTCCTTGCGCTACCTCGGTAACTCGGGAGACAGCGAGAAAGCAAATAATAAATAATGTATATATGTACCAGTAATCGAAAACCCTTCCTCTCACGTCCATGAGTAATCTCTGCTGCTGGAGTGAGTTATGTGATATGTATGAGACTAGGCGTAAGTTCTTGTGAAACCGCACTCCCGAGACGTACATGAGTAGCTGATTTTCGTCACCACTCTGGACAACCTCCGCAACATTACAAACTCGAATTCTACCTTTCCCAAGACCCCTTATCCCCAGGATGCAGGTTCCATACTGAAAATACTGGTCAATACTCCTGAGTTCTCCAGCATTCACCTCACGCAGATACACACACATGAAACTCCTTGACCTGTTTGCTGTATGTATATATGTATATTGTGGGAACTAACGGCTCTCACCAGGAATCCCTCTCCTGTCTGGCACAAGGGGTCCCGCCTCATGGCTGGTGCTGGGATGTACCATCCCTGAAGCAGTTGTCTAATATCATGTCTTCTCTCTCTCTCTCTCTCTCTCTCTCTCTCTCTCCTCCCCAGCCACCCGCCTGTTGTCTGGTGCTGGGGTGTTCCTCCCCTGCATCAGTTATCTAACATCACGTCTCTCTCTCCTCCCCAGCCACCCGCCTGCTGTCTGGTGCTGGGGGCGGCGGTCCCCTGCAGTTCTCTGAGCCACGCTACTGCCTCCTGCTGGCAGAGGACGCCCCACCAGCACTCAGGATCGCCCAGGTCTCCGCCTCCCACAAGGACGGTCAGTGCTATTAGCTATACATCAGTTTAGAGTGATTTACATTATTGTTGTAACCGAGACACTGATAAACGTGGTGTCCTCTTACGCGTAAGAAATTATCTATCTTTATGTCTGTTGAATTAAAAACTCTTGTATTTTGACTTCTGTAAGTATAGTATTTTTAAGTTTTGACATAAAGAACTTATGGATTTTTGTATTTCGAGGATTTTGTGTTTGTTGTGCTCGAGGATCTCTTTTTCTTATGCAAATCATTAATAAAACCATGTACACTTTTGTGATTCATGGGCAGGGAACCTTTTAGATCTCTCTTTTGAGCATGGGGAACTGTTTTATGTTCGTAATACTCACTGGAGTGCTGATTATGGTAAGCTGGCTGGCCTCTAGTCCGTCATAACTTGACTGACCATGGAGTTACTAAAGTGGTTGATACACTGAAGAAAAAACCAACAGGAGTTAGCTTTCTTATGCCAGGATCCTATATTTCCCCATTTCCTTACGTTCTTGCACTCTATAACACCACCCTGATTCTCTGGGCTCCTACCAAATATGTATCAGCCATGATAGAAACACGCGTCTAGTCCCATCACCCGAAGGTTCTGCTTTCACGTACATGCTGTGGAGCACCATCATCAGGATCCTTGCCACTTCCGTCAGGCTCTGGGGTTATCCTTCAAATGGGCAGCCGGGCGGAAGCAAGACCTCTTGAAGTGATGTTGCGGACCTAACTCTGCCTTGCATACTGTACGCCATAACTCTTACATGTCAGAGTGAAGGCGGCAAATTTTCAAACCATACGTGCCATTGCTCAGGGTAGATAGTGGAGGTAGAACAAATGGTTTTACAAGCATAAAGTGCGAGTGGGTTAACATGAATTTTGAGGAATGAGTTTCAGGTCTTAGGAAGGTCCTTACATGGGGATTTCTAACAGCGGACCTTCCTCGTGCTGGCTATGACCTAGTTCTGCTTGGATGAGTGATGGTCCAGCATGGATAGGGGCGTTCTCTTCATAACAGACTTGTTTACTTGATTTTTTGCAGGTATATGGAGTAGTGAATTTGGATTAGTTGTCTGGACTGATGCATCCAATGCAATTCCAGCTTATAATAGCTTAGTATTGTAGAGCATCGTGTAGTGTGAATAGCTTATCATATTTCAGTATTATAGAGTATGTTGTAGTGTGACATAGCCTATGATAGTTTAGAATTTTAGATTAGTTTAGAGTCATATGGCTTATCTGTTAGTGATCAGTACCTCGTGTAGCAGGGAATGTTGCTTGTCTCTGCTGGGAGCCGTCTGAGCGGAGATTCAGACCATCTCAAAGGTATCCTTCACTGTGGAGTCTGTCACAGGGGAACGACGGTGAGGCCATGTGGAAGTAGGTTAATCTCGTTAAGGCCAAATATATGGTGAGGAAGAAGAGGGAGTTATGTCTATCTACGGTGCTCAGTCTGTCCCCCTTCTTTCTTAAGTCTTCCACCTTTTTTCTCCAGAGTGGTATCGATGGCCTCAGGGACAGCGGCTGCACCGAACAAAATGTCTTTAGGGTCGAGGTCGGGTGGGTGAATGGGGGGTGAGGTGGTGGTGGTGTGGGAGGGGGCTTTCGTCTTAGCAAGATGGCGGCCCCGCCGATGAAGTAGGTGACAGCCGCCCTAACTACCAGGTGCTCAAAGATTCTGCCGACGGCAGTGAGTCTGATGACTCCATCACTCTGGGAAGGAGAGAAAAAAAGCACACGGATGTGAGGCCTTGCTGGATGGTCGATTTCTTCCCGGAGAGAGAGAGAGAGAAAAAAAAAAAAGAGAATAGGAAGAGGATAGTAGATTTTGGTAAATAAGGTGTGGAGGTTCCTGGCAAAGATCCAGAGCGGGGGTAATGTGTGAGGGTCTTACATCTGTGAAATATCCTGCGGACCCAGAGGGAAAGAATAGGCCTGTCTTTTAATACTTATGGGTCACAGTGAGTTACAGGAATGGTGGGTTAGGGGCGTCTGTGGAGCTGGTGTTATCATCGCTGGTGCTCGTGCAGTAGTGGGTTACTTGTCTTAGTGAGCCTGAGTAGTGGAAATATATCTCTGGGAGCTCGATTGTTCTTACTTGCAATTCCTATCGCATCATAGGTACTGGCCCTCATCGGGCCTACTGCTTAAGATAGGGACCTAAAGTTCATGGGCTCAGGGGCTCTAGTTTTGTAACCACAATGGCAAGTACGGACCCCCGGGGTGTATCGTTTAGCGTTGGTGACTGACGCATTCACGGATCGCCGGGAGTCGAGCGCATAGGTTCGAATCCCGGTTGGCATTCGGTCCACAGCACATCCAGTTGTTCATATTGTACACACAACAAAAAAACTATCGCGCAGAGGGGGTTTGAAGACGTGTGTAATGATCACTGACCTACCTGTTGTACCATGCCGGTAGGGTTGGTATACGTGTCTGGAAGCCACAGGTTTCCAGAGTCCTATGCTAGACCCATGTAAGTTACGTGCCACAAGATCGGCATTATATCATTAACAATTGAATCACATCATACAAGGCAGTACGAACCCCAACTTTTGAATTGGTGTGTGTAATATAGCTGTGAGACACACACAGCTATATGCGGCAACCCCCGCATGTGTTAGCTGCAGCATACCTCAATGTGATGCGAGGTAAACACAATAGCTTCATATTGTATAGGTGTAATTTGGGAAGAATATGTTTTACTATTGATATTGTATTATTCTATAGCACATCTGGGTTCGTAAAGGTTATCTTACACCGGCATTTCGTGTCCATGCAGGAAATGTAATGAGACATGCGATATATTTTTGAAACAATGAAACAGCGCGGGTATAGTTCACTGCGAGCCAATGTCGAAAGGTTGTTTTTGTGGTATATCTAATTTTACCACGGAGACCTCACAAGCGACACGTGAAGCTATTCTACAGCTTCATAATGAGGGCTACAGCGACTCTGAAATTGGGAGACGTCTTGGTATTCACCGGTCAACCGTAGCACGATGGATTCGCCGACAGGCAGAGTTGGGCAACACAGACAACAGGCATCGGCGTGGGCGCTCACGTTGCACAACCCCGGAAGATGATCAGGTAATGATGTTGCATATATAGGTATACTGGACCACTTGCTGTCATGTAAACAACCACATCACATGTTATATTTGCAATATGTCATCCTTTCCCTAGGCCATAGCAGCTGTCATTGCTGCTGCCCCCTTCACGCCCGCTAGCAACATTCGGGATACTCTTGGTCTGCAGTGCACGCCTCAAACTGTCCGAAACAGACATCACTCTGAGGGGCTACGTGGTCGCATACCAGCAACAAAACCTGTGTTAAATCAGGCAAACATGGAGAGCAGGGTGGAGTATGCGTTGGAGTATGCGGACAAGCCACATCAGTTTTGGGAGAACGTCATCTTTTGTGATGAAAAAACCTTCTGCAGCGATGGTCCCCCTGCAAACAAACATGTTTGGCGGCATCCTAACACCAGTTAGCTCTTTCTCTGTCTGTCTGTCTCTCTCTCTCTCACACACACACACACACACACACACACACATACACACACACACACACACAGAGGTTATGCTATATAACATATTTTCCATTTTATAATGACAATTTATGGTGAGGCCAACATGAACAAACGTTCCGGAAGTGCTTTGAAACCAGGGTGCCACGGCCACCACAGTCGTTTGCTGCTTGAAACGTCCTGTTGTGCTGCAGTATTACATTTGAGTTATGCACACTCATTATTTTTGAAGTGAATAACAGTGATCATGATCACTTTATACGGCATATGTAAATACTGTAGCAATAATCTCCATTTACGATGTGATATCATAATAAATAATCATTATATATTTAGTTAATATTTCTTAATTTACTTAGTTATCATCTTAATCTATATTGCAGCAACAGTTGCACTAATATGATTAAGACACACTGTCATGTAATTTTATACATTTTATATAACCAGATACGAGACAACATGTGGTGGGTAGCAGGAGGAGTGGGCGCGTCAGTGCAGGACTATTTGGTTGGATCCATGTTGCTGGTGTCGGTGAGTTGGTGGATGTCGGGCCTGGCCAGTTGACCGGACCTAGATACGTTGAGATACTGGAGGAGGTCCTGCTACCTTCAGTGGGGGCTATGCTGTTTCCAGAGCCGGACCCATTTTACCTCGTCCAAGATAACAGCCCAGTTCACACATCCAGGGTTGTAAAGGCGTGGCATGCTCGCCATCCACGTATAACAGTGTTGTCATATCCTGCAAAATCGCTTGATCTCAACCCGATAGAGCACGTATGGGCGGCCATGCAGAAAGGTATGCCTGACCGACAACATCAGTGTCGTGCTACAGTCGTAAATGATGCTTTACAAGCATGGGAACATCTACGAAGCCATTCTGGTAGGAACTTAACGCAGACGTTAGTGGCATCCATGCCTCGAAGGCTCAATGAAGTGTTGGCAACGGGAGGAGGTTATACCAAGTATTGAAATAATAAAATTTACAGTCAAAGATTACTTTCTTAACCTCCAACAACATGTCTATGGTCATGTTATATAGAAATCTGATTTTCACTGTTAAAGGGAAGTTAACTAATGCAGATCCATGAAAAGAGTCATTACTTTTCATGTTGGTTTACTAAATACTATGATGTGGTGCCAGGTTTGTGACATACTGTTATCAGTCACACAGGTGATACTACATATTACGTGAGGTTGCTGATTAATCTAAACCAGCAGACAGATAAATCACCGCCGGTATGAAGCAGGGTGTCGTAGTTACCATGTAGTATATTATTTTACACCACGAATTTGACATTTTGCAAGAGATAATGATTACTGCAATATGCCTTACTGTGCAGAATATTACATTTACATGCTCAATTTACGTATCCCATCTATTGTACTACATACGGAAGGATATATCGTTGCCATTAGATAGGTGAGGACACCCACAGGCAGGGACATCAGGGCTACCACCATCTCACAGGAAAATGTTGACTGTTCCATTATTCCACGTCTGGTGCGTCATTTTGTTTCGTACCAAAAACGCGCGATAGTTTTTTTGCTGTGTGTACATATATATATATATATATATATATATATATATATATATATATATATATATATATATATATATATATATATATATATATATATATATTATTATTATTTATTTATTATACTTTGTCGCTGTCTCCCGCGTTTGCGAGGTAGCGCAAGGAAACAGACGAAAGAAATGGCCCAACCCCCCCACCCCATACACATGTATATACATACGTCCACACACGCAAATATACATACCTACACAGCTTTCCATGGTTTACCCCAGACGCTTCACATGCCCTGCTTCAATCCACTGACAGCACGTCAACCCCGGTATACCACATCGCTCCAATTCACTCTATTTCTTGCCCTCCTTTCACCCTCCTGCATGCTCAGGCCCCGATCACACAAAATCTTTTTCACTCCATCTTTCCACCTCCAATTTGGTCTCCCTCTTCTCCTTGTTCCCTCCACCTCCGACACATATATCCTCTTGGTCAATCTTTCCTCACTCATCCTCTCCATGTGCCCAAACCACTTCAAAACACCCTCTTCTGCTCTCTGAACCACGCTCTTTTTATTTCCACACATCTCTCTTACCCTTACGTTACTCACTCGATCAAACCACCTCACACCACACATTGTCCTCAAACATCTCATTTCCAGCACATCCATCCTCCTGCGCACAACTCTATCCATAGCCCACGCCTCGCAACCATACAACATTGTTGGAACCACTATTCCTTCAAACATACCCATTTTTGCTTTCCGAGATAATGTTCTCGACTTCCACACATTCTTCAAGGCCCCCAGGATTTTCGCCCCCTCCCCCACCCTATGATCCACTTCCGCTTCCATGGTTCCATCCGCTGCCAGATCCACTCCCAGATATCTAAAACACTTCACTTCCTCCAGTTTTTCTCCATTCAAACTCACCTCCCAATTGACTTGACCCTCAACCCTACTGTACCTAATAACCTTGCTCTTATTCACATTTACTCTTAACTTTCTTCTTCCACACACTTTTCCAAACTCAGTCACCAGCTTCTGCAGTTTCTCACATGAATCAGCCACCAGCGCTGTATCATCAGCGAACAACAACTGACTCACTTCCCAAGCTCTCTCATCCCCAACAGACTTCATACTTGCCCCTCTTTCCATATATATATATATATATATATATATATATATATATATATATATATATATATATATATATATATATATATATATGGGAGGGTATTGATTGAGAGGGTATAGGCATGTACAGAGCATCTGATTGCGGAAGAGCAGTGTGGCTTCAGAATGTAGTAGAGGATGTGTGGATCAGGTGTTTGAGGAATCTACGTGAGAAATACTAAGAAAAAACGGATTGATTTGTATGTAGCATTTATGGATCTGGGAAGGCATATGAAAGAGTTCATAGAGATGATTTTTGGGAGGTATTAAGAGAATATGGTGTGGGAGATAAGTTGCTAGAACAGTGAAAAGTTATTATCAAGGATGTAAGGCATGTGTACAAGTAGGAAAAGAGGAAAGTGATTGGTTCCTAGTGAATGTCGGTTTGCGGCAGGGGTGTGTGATGTCTCCATGGTTGTTTAATTTGCTTATGGATGGGGTTCTTAGGGAGGTTAATGAAAGAGTTTTGGAGAGAGGGGTAAGTATGAAGTCTGTTGTGGATGAGAGAGCTTGGAAAATGAGTCAGTTGTTCGCTGATGATACACCAGTGGTTGCTGATTCGGGTGAGAAACTGCAGAAGTTGGTGACTGAGTTTGGCAAAGTGTGTGAAAGAAGAAAGCTGAGAGCAAATGTGAATAAGAGCAAGGATATTAGGTTCAGTAGGGTTGAGGGACAAGTTAATTGGGAAGTGAGTTTAAATGGAGAAAAACCGGAGAAAGTAAAGTGTTTTAGATATCTGGAAGTGGATTTACCAGTGGATGGAACTATGGAAGAGGAAGTGAATCACAGGGTGAGGGAGTGGGCGAAGGTTCTTGGAGCGTTGAAGAATGTATGAAAGATGAGAAAGTTATCACGGAGAGCAAAAATGGGTATGTTTGAAGGAACAGTGGTTCCAACATTGTTATATGGTTGTGAGGCATGGGCTATGGATAGAGTTGTGCCGAGGAGGGTGGATGTGTAGGAAATGAGATGTTTGAGGACAATATGAGGTATGAGGTGGTTCGATCGATTAAGTAATGAAAGGGTAAGAGACATGTGTGGTAATAAAAAGAGCAGAAGAGGGTGTATTGAAATGATTTGGTCACATAGAGAGAATGCGTGCGGAACGATTGACAAAGAGGATATGCGTATCAGAGGTGGAGGGAAACAGACCAAATTAGAGGTAGAAGGATGTAGTAAAAATTGTTTTGAGCGATTGGGGCCTGAGCATACAGGAGGGGGGAAGAGCTGTTTCATGTGTGTCGGGGTGCTGACGAAAATGTATGAAGGCAGCATGTATGAATATGTACGTGTGTATATATGTGTGTCTCTGTGTATATATGTTTGAATGCGTTGCAATGTACAGGTATGTATAAGTGTGTGTGTGTGGGTGTTTATGTGTAAGCATGTGTATGTGGGTAGGTTGGACCATTCTTTCGTCTGCTTCCTTGCGCTACCTCGCCAACGCAGGAGAAAGCGACTAAGTATATATATATATATATATATATATATATATATATATATTGTGCGGAGAAGGGTGGATGTACTAGAAATGAGATGTTTAAGGACAATATGTGGTGTGAGGTGGTTTGATCGAGTAAGTAATGTAAGGGTAAAAGAGATGTGTGGAAATAAAAAGAGTGTTGTTGAAAGAGCAGAAGAGGGTGTTTTGAAATGGTTTGGTCACATGGAGGGAATGAGTGAGGAAAGATTGACCAAGAGGATATATGTGTCAGAGGTGGAGGGAACGAGAAGTGGTAGACCAAATCAGAGGTGGAAAGATGGAGTGAAAAAGATTTTGAGTGATCAGGGCCTGAACTTGCAGGAGGGTGAAAGGCGTGCAACGAATAGAGTAAATTGGAACGGTGTGGTATACCGAGGTCGACGTCCTGTCAATGGATTGAACTAGAGCATGTGAAGCGTCTGGGGTAAACCATGAAAAGTTCTGTAGGGCCTGAATGTGGAAAGGGAGCTGTGGTTTCGGTGCATTATTTCATGACAGCTAGAGAGTGAGTGTGAACGAATAGGGCCTTTGTTGTCTTTTCCTAGCGTTACCTCGCGCACAAGAGGGGGGAGGGGGCTGTTATTCTATGTGTTGCGAGGTGGCGATGGGAATAAATAAAGGCAGACAGTATGAATTACGTACATGTATATATATGTATATGTCTGTGTGTGTATATATATATGTGTACATTGAGATGTATAGGTATGCATATTTGCGTATGTGGACGTGCATGTATATACATGAGTATATGGGTGGGGTGGGCCATTCTTCCTTCTGTTTCCATGAGCTACCTCGCTAACGCGGGAGACAGCGACAAAGCAAAATAATAAAAAAAGATAATAATAATAATAATATCAATATATATCTATTTTATTTATTTATTTTGCTTTGTCGCTGTCTCCGCGTTAGTGAGGTAGTGCAAGGAAACAGACGAAAGAAATGGCCCAACCCTCCCACATACACATGTATATACATACACGTCCACACACGCAAATATACAAAAGCCCCATTCGTTCACACTCAGTCTATAGCTGTCATGTAATAATGCACCGAAACTACAGCTCCCTTTCCACATCCAGGCCCCACGCAACTTTCCATGGTTTACCCCAGACGCTTCTAATGCCCTGGTTCAATCCACTGACAGCACGTCGACCACGGTATACCACATCGATCCAATTCACTCTATTCCTTGCACGCATTTCACCCTCCTGCATATTCAGGCCCCGATCGCTCAAAATCTTTTTCACTCCATCTTTAGACCTCTAATTTGGTCTCCCACCTCTCCTCGTTCCCTCCCCTTCTGACACATATATCCTCTTGGTCAATCTTTCCTCACTCATTCTCTCCATGTGACCAAACCATTTCAAAACACCCTCTTCTGCTCTCTCAACCATACTCTTCTTATTTCCACACATCTCTCTTACCCTTACATTATTTACTCGATCGAACCACCTCACACCATATATTGTCCTCAAACATCTCATTTCCAGCACATCCACCCTCCTGCGCACAACTCTATCCATAGCCCACGCCTCGCAACCATACAACATTGTTGGAACCACTATTCCTTCAAACATACCCATTTTTGCTTTCCGAGATAATGTTCTCGACTTCCACACATTCTTCAAGGCTCCCAAAATTTTCGCCCCCTCCCCCACCCTATGATTCACTTCCGCTTCCATGGTTCCAACCACTGCCAGATCCACTCCCAGATATCTAAAACACTTTACTTCCTCCAGTTTTTGTCCATTCAAACTTACCTCCCAATTGACTTGACCCTCAACCCTACTGTACCTAATAACCTTGCTCTTATTCACATTTACTCCCAGCTTTCTTCTTCACAAACACTTTACTAAAATCAGTCACCAGCTTCTGCAGTCTCTCGCATGAATCAGCCACCAGCGCTGTGTCATCAGCGAACAACAACTGACTCACTTCCCAAGCTCTCTCATCCACAACAGACTGCATACTCGCCCCTCTTTCCAAAACTCTTACCTTCACCTCCCTAACAATCCCATCCATAAACAAATTAAACAACCATGGAGACATCACACACCCCTGCCGCAAACCTACATTCACTGAGAACCAATCACTTTCCTCTCTTCCTACACGTACACATGCCTTACAGAGCGTTATTGGATTAGGTGTCAATTGATAGGCGCGCGAAAGAGAGACTTTTGGAGATTAATGTGCTGAGTGGTGCAACTGGAGGGGTGTCTGATTATTATCTTGTTGAGGCGAAGGTGAAGAATTGTAGATATTTTCTGAAAAGAATAAGGAATGTTGGGGTGAAGAGAGTGCTGAGAGTAAGTGAGCTTTTAAAGGTGACTTGTGTGATGAAGTACCAGGAGAGACTGAGTACACAATGAAAAAAGGTGAGGACAAAAGACGTAAGGGGTGTGGGGGAGGAATGGGATGTATTTAGTAAAGCGTTGATGGCTTACGCAAAAGATGCTTGTGGCATGAGAAGCTTCCGAGGTGGGAAGATTAGAAAGGGTAGTGAGTGGTGGGATGAAGAAGTAAGATTGTTAGTGAAAGAGAAGAGAGAGGTATTTGGACGATTTTTGCTAGGAAATAATGCAAATGACTGCGAGATATATAAAAGAAAGAGGCAGGAGGTCAAGAGAAAGGTGCAAGAGGCGAAAAAGAGGGCAAATGAGAGTTGGGGGGGAGAGAGTATCATTAGATTTTAGGAGAATAAAAAGATGTTTTGGAAGGAGGTAAATAAAGTGCGTAAGAAGAGGGAACAAATGGGAACATCAGTGAAGGGGGCAAATGGGGAGGTGATAATAAGTAGTAGTGATATGAGAAGGAGATGGAGTGAGTATTTGGAAAGTTGGTTGAAAGTGTTTGATGATAGAGTAGCAGATATAGGGTGTTTTGGTCGAGCTGGTGTGCAAAGTGAGAGGGTTAGGGAGAATGGTTTTGTAAACAGAGAAGAGGTAGTAAATGCTTTGTGGAAGATGAAAGCCGATAAGGCAGCGGGTTGGATGGTATTGCAGTGGAATTTATTTAAAAAGTGGGTAACTGTATTGTTGACTGGTTGGTAAGGTTATTTTATGTATGTATGACTCATGGTGAGGTGACTTAGGACTAGCGGAATGCTTGCATAGTGCCATTGTACAAAGGCAAAGGGGATAAGAGTGAGTGCTCAAATTACAGAGGAATAAGTTTGTTGAGTATTCCTGGGATATTATATGGGAGGGTATTGATATAGAGGGAGAAGGCATGTACAGAGCATCAGACTGGGGAAGAGCAGTGTGGTTTCAGAAGTGGTAGTCAAAGAGAAGAGAGAGGCATTTGGGCTATTTTTCCAGAGATATAATACAAATGTCTGGGAGATGTATAAAAGAAAGAGGCAGGAGGTCAAGAGAGAGGTGCAAGAGGCAAAGAAGAGGGCAAATGAGAGTTGCGGAGAGTATCATTAAATTTTAGGGGAATTAAAGGATGTTTTCGAAGGAGGTAAATAAAGTGCGGAAGAAGAGGGAACAAAAGGGAACATGGAGTGAGTATTTTAAAGGTTTCATGAATGTGTTTGATAATAGAGTCGCAGATATAGGGTGTTTTGCTCGAGGTGGTTTGCAAAGTGAGAGGGTTAGGGAGAATGATTTGGTCAACAGAGAAGAGGTAGTAAAAGCTTTGCGGAAGATGAAAGCCGGCAAGGCAGTGGGTTGGATGGTATTGCAGTGGAATTTATTAAAAAAGTGGGTGACTATATTGTTGACTGGTTGGTAAGGTTATTTAATGTATGTATGACTCATGGTGAGGTGCCTGAGGACTGTCAGAATGTTTGCATAGTGCCATTGTACAAAGGCAAAGAGGATAAGCGTGATTGCTCAAATTACACAAGTATAAGTTTGTTGAGTATTCCTGGTAAATTATATGGGAGGGTATTGATTTAGAGGGAGAAGGCATGTACAGAGCAGGAGATTGGGGAAGAGCAGTGTGGTTTCAGAAGTGGTAGAGGATGTGTGGATCAGGTGTTTGCGTTGAAGAATGTATGTGAGAAATACTTAGAAAAGCGAATGGATTTGTAATTAGCATTTATGGATCTGGGGAAGGCAAAAGATTGAGTTGATAATGATGCTCTGTGGAAGGTATTAAGAATATATGGTGTGGGAGGAAAGTTGTTAGAAGCAGTGAAAAGTTTTTATCGAGGATGTAAGGCATGTGTACGTGTAGGAAGAGAGGAAAGTGATTGGTTCTCAGTGAATGTTTGTTTGCGGCAGGGGTGCGTGATGTCTCCATGGTTGTTTAATTTGTTTATGAATAGGGTTGTAAGGGAGGTGAATGCAAGAGTTTTGGAAAGATGGGCAAATATGCAGTCTGTTATGGATGAGAGAGCTTGGGAAATGAGTCAATTGTTGTTCGCTGATGATACAACGCTGGTGGCTGATTCGGGTGAGAAACTGCAGAAGCTGGTGACTGAGTTTAGTAAAGTGTGTGAAAGAAGAAAGCTGGGAGTAAATGTGAATAAGCGCAAGGTTATCAGGTACATTAGGGTTAAGGGACAAGTCAATTGGGAGGTGAGTTTGAATGGAGAAAAACTGGAGGAAATGCAGTTTTTTAGATATCTGGGAGTGGATTTGGCAGCGGATGGAACCATGGAAGCGAAAGTGAATCATAGGGTGGGGGAGGGGGCGAAAGTTCTGGGAGCGGTGAAAAATGTGTGGAATTCGAGAACATTATCTTGTTTGAGGAAATAGTGGTTCCAACAATGTTATATGGTTGCGAGGCGTAGGTTATAGGTAGAGTTGTACGGAGGAGGCTGGATGTGCTGGAAATGAGATGTTTGAGGACAATATGTGGTATGAGGTGGTTTGATCGAGTAAGTAGTGAAAGGGTAAGAGATATGTGTGGTAATAAAAAGAGTGTGGTTGAGAGAGCAGAAGAGAGTGTTTTGAAATGGTTTGGTCACATGGAGAGAATGACTGTGGAAAGATTGACAAGAGAATATATGTGTCAGAGGTGGAGGGAACGAGGAGAAGTGGGAGACCAAATTAGAGGTGGAAAGATGGAGTGAAAAAGATTTTGAATGATCGGGGCCTGAACATGCAGGAGGTTGAAAGTCATGCAAGGAATAGAGTGAATTGGAACGATGTGGTTTACCGGGGTCGACGTGCTGTCAATGGATTGAACCAGGGCATATGAAGCGTCTGGGGTAAGCCATGGAAAGTTTTGTGGAGCCTGGATGTCGAAAGGGAGCTGTGGTTTCGCTGCATTGTACAGGACAGCTTGAGACTTACTGTGAACCAATGAGGCCTTTGTTGTCTTTTCCTAGGGCTACCTTGCGCATATGTGGGGGGAGGGGGTTTTTCATTTCATATATATATATATATATATATATATATATATATATATATTTTGCTCCAGGTGTAACCACACACAGACAGAGTCCAGCAACAACTGGAATTTACATATCAATATTCATACAGCCATCCCCTGTATAATGACAACTCACAAAGTGAAATTTCACATTTGCAACAGATTAGGATAAGGAACAAAATTTGTATGATGTTCTGTGTCCCCTTGTACTAGTTGTGAGAGATTAGAAAAAATACAGTTGTATACTTTTTTATTTTTCAATGTCTGAAACATTTTTCCCAGTAACGCTTTTCATGCTATAAACATCAATCCACTTTTACATAGCAGGGTGCTATTAATGTCAACCTACAAACTTAATTTCCCACGACAAGTTGAAATCTGTGCACAATGTAGGCTTTGTTGGCTAGGCTAAGATGGCAACCCTATTGAAGCTGCCTGAAGGCTCTAGCAACCTGCTAGTGACAACGTTGGACAGGCATGCACCTTTCCTAGGGCTATGGTAGAAACAACTGCCAATAACTTTCAATGGTAGATGATTTGCCCTTTTTAAAGGGTATCATATATTTTTAAAGAGACTCCTGGCATTCTTCTGAATCTGTCATACTTTTAAAGAGACTCCTGGCATTCTTCTGAATCTGTCATACTTTTAAAGGAATGCTCTGTGTGTGGTTACACCTGGAGCAAAAAGTCACCTTCAGCGATGTTGCATCATCATCAGTGGACAAAAAGAGAACAATCTTGTTGAAGAACTTCTTGTTCCAAAGGAGTCCATCCTTTACCTGCTACTGATTGTAGCACAGCCTTGAAGCTGCAGGAACTCAATAAAAAGGGTCCTGGGGTTATGTGATAAAATCTTGTAAATTCCTTGTATATATTGAAAGAAATTTCTTTACTTGACTTGTGAGGGCTATTGATGGGATAACATATTGCTGTGTTTTATTGTAGTCAAAAGGAAACCATTCTAGATATTGTAAAACAAGCTGAATCTGAGTCATACTGGTGCCAGAAGCAGTATGGTTAGAAAAACACTTAAAAAAATCAGACTGATTAACAAAAAAAATGAGGGAAAGATATTGGAATTTAGCTACCTCGCTAACGCGGGAGACAGCGACAAAGCAAAATAAATGAAAAATAAATATATATATATATATATATATATATATATATATATATATATATATATATATATATATATATATATATATATATATATATATATATATATATATATATATATGTCGTAGAAGGCGACTTAAAGGGGAGGGAGCGGGGGGCTGGAAATCCTTCCCTCTCGTTTTTTTTTAATTTTCCAAAAGAAGGAACAGAGATTTTGGCCAGGTGAGGGTATTCCCTCAAAGGCCCAGTCCTCTGTTCTTAACGCTACCTCGCAAATGCGGGAAATGGCGAATAGTTTGAAAAAAAAAAAAAAATATATATATATATTTATATATATATATATACATATATATATATATATATATATATATATATATATATATATATATATATATATATATATATATATATATATATATATATATATATGCACACAAGGAATCTTTATCTAGTTGTTTATCAGACAGGTTTACCACAAAAGATGGGTTTGTGTTCTTGGTCCAGTCGCTGTTTTCAATAAGATGCTCCAACTTACGATTTAGTGACACTTGTAGCCTATTGCGGTCTTTCCTTAATTTATCATAGCAATAGTCCAACATCCGGTTCCTCCAGTGTGTCGGTATTGTCATTTGAAAGGCACGTTTCTTCTCTCAAGAGACTATGGTTTAAGTTTTGTATGTTCTAACAGAGAAGCCAGCTGTGTTGATGTCACAAAGTCTTTTTGTAATTTAGAAAAATACAGTAATTTAAGTAATGATGTAATTGATATTTGCAAGGGTTTAGTGTATGCCAGTTTGTCAAAACCAGTGGTAGCTAATTGCCCTAAAAGATTCATAAGAGCTATTAACACCTCAAAAAAAGACAAGAATATACATATTACTAAAGCAGATAAGTCTAACACTGTTGTGATTTTAGACAAAAGTAACTATTTATCTAAAATGAATGAAATTCTAAATGACAACACAACATATTCTAAACTTAGTAAAGATCCCTTAGAAGCAGTTACTTCTCACTTCAATAAAGAAATGAAGTTGTTGTTGAAAGGTAGCATTTCTCTTATCAAAAGTTTGTCATCTTTGTCCCCTTCATTGCCCTATCTGTATGGACTTATCAAAACACATAAACAAAATTTTCCAGCAAGACCTATAGTGAGTTCAGTAGGCTCCATCACATATAAATTATCAAAATGGATAGTTTCCTTACTAAGCCCTTTAGTGGGTAAGGTATCAAATTGTAATATCATGAACAATGCAGATTTAGTCAATAAGCTAAACAATATCAATATTAATTTTGATTTCAAACTAGTTAGCTTTGATGTTTCCTCACTTTTCACTAAAGTTCCAGTTGATGACCTTTTAGAATATGTATTTGATGTCTTGGATGATATTCATTTACCTGTTTCAAAGTCTAATTTCATTGAACTGATAAAATTGTGTATAAAAGACTGTGTATTTCAATTTAATGGAGATCATTATGCTCAAAAATTTGGTATGGCAATGGGTAACCCTCTTTCACCTGTACTAAGTAATCTTTATATGGAATTTTTTGAAACAAAATTACTAAAGGATATCTTACCGTCTAATGCAATTTGGTTCAGGTATGTAGATGAAGTTCTTTGTGTTTGGCCAAAAAATGAAAATTTACAAACATTTCTCCCCTTACTTAACAATTTAGTACCTTCCATCAAATTTACTGTAGAAAATGAAAATAATGGTTTGATACCATTTTTAGATTGAATGATCCATAGACAAGGAAACAAGTTTAAGTTTAGCATATACAGAAAACCCACCAATGTATGCTCATATATCCATTATTACTCATCTCAACATGACAGAGTTAAATTATCATCATTTCAATCTATGTTCCTAAGGGCATTACGTATTTGCTGTCCAGAGTTTATTGATGATGAGTTGGAGAAGATATATTCTATTGGATCCAAGTTATAGTACCCTAGATCTTTCATTGCTAAATCCCTTAAGTTAGCAAAGAAATCATTTTATACAGTTGAGCCCAAACCTCCCATTGACACCAAGAATCTTTTAGTTCTCCCTTTTAATAATAATTTCACTTTGCTTCTTAATATCTTAATCAGGAATTCACCAGAAAATTCTCTTGGTTGCATCTGTAAAGTTCCTTGTGGAAACTGTGATAAATTCTATGTTGGTCAGACTGGTAAGGATCTTTCTGTTAGACTTAAGCAACATATGTATAGTATAAGAACAGGACAAGAATCAAATGCCTTGTTTAGTCATGTTAAAAACTATGATGATTGTATTGACTGGAGTAATGTCATCTCAGTTGTTAACTCTATTACCAAGAGAAATATCATTAAATCTTCTATCATTAAATACACAAAGAATTATAATCTCAATATTAGTGATGGTCTGTGCAAATTAGATAACTTTATTGTTGATAAGCTTTGTAAAATGATAAGTTTATGAACGCTCGTTGTATGTTTTTGACAATCACATGTTTACCAAATGGCGTCCTAGCTTCGTCTCTTCGATGTATATCAACTGACTGTTATATTTCTCTTTTGTGTCTCCCCTGATGATGTGATTATTACACGAAAGTGCACTTGGGAACTTTTCGTGTTTCATTTTCCCCGTGGACTCATATGAATATATATATATATATATATATATATATATATATATATATATATATATATATATATATATATATATATATATATATATATATATATATATATATATATATATATATATATATATATATATATATATATATATATGTATACATATATATTACCTACTTTTTTATCTTGAAAAATTGATATCTTTTGTGCATTATCCCTTAATGAAATGCCATTATGATTTCTCTGTTTTACACGAGATTCGTTGGGCCGTTCTACTTTTCTCCAATCCTACGTTGTTCTCATCGTCAATGTATCGCTGGCATCTTCATAAGTAGCAGCAGGTCTCCTACACTAGGGTGACCCCGACATATACTCGCAGTGCACCAAAGATGGCATAAAGAATTTCCGTGTAGACTGCCCTCTACTCACCTCTCAGTCTCACCGTTGATTAAGGGACGATTGAGGAATTATACTACCCACATATCTCATGCTTGTCGTAAAAGGCGACTAAGAAAAGGTATGGAACGGAGAGATGGACATTCTCTTCTGTATCATTACCAAAAAGAAGGGAAAGAGAAAAATAGATCGCTTAAGGTCTACGTCCAGGCCATTATACTCAAACGTCATACCACATTTTAGAGTCGTACCGTCGCGTCGTGCTTAAGGATTGTACTACCGTGTTCGTGGGTCGTGCTCAAAGGGTTGTACTGTTGTTTTTAAGGGGTTAAACACCTGCGCTGCCAGAAGGCCCTCAGAAGACCCCCAGACCAAGTGTATGAGGCAGTGGGTCTAATAAACACTACCACCTAAGCTCGTGCATCTGGGAGTCGCATTACTCACGATAATGACATACCCCCTGACGTGCCTCCAGATTGCCTTATACTAACGCCTGGTCCACCTTGATCGTTTTTTGGTGGAAACGAAGTTCTATTCGTTTCCCCCAGGCAAGTTATAATCTAACCAAAGAAAACGTACTAGATATTTGCAAAATGCCCAGAATGGTTTGGACGAACGTTTTGTAGTGTTATAGACTGAGTTGAGACGACGAAGGAAATGCATCTGTCTCATCGTCTTCGAAACGATGGTAGGATATCATCAGCCCTTTAAATGAGCAGTTCCTGAATTCATATTCTTTACCATTAATTACTGGATTATTAACATTTGAATTCATCATATTCAGTCCTGACATTATTTCATTTTAACGTTAAACTCCTCCAAATTCTGCAGCGCTTATCTGGCATCTCCAGTCTATCGCCTTCTGACTGTTGTATTCCTTTGCTTTTCTGACTCTCTTTCTTCATCTCATCTGGTGGACACTCCACTGATTTCTGTCTTATCAATAAATCTTTTCGCTTTCCTAAATACCTACTTGCTAGATGAATCCAAGTCAAATTATACAAACGGACTTCTGTATCTACAAGGGCATAATAGACACATCACCTCATTTCATTATCGACCATCAAACACTTTATATGTGACGACATCAAATCTACGGCCTCTACTGAGGAGTGGGTTAATGATAGAGCCAATGTCAGATCACCAAATTTACCCCTGAGATAGTAACATGTACACATCATCCCAGGCATGTCCTCCCGTCACAAAGTATACCATGTTCCTTTCACTCGAACATAAGTAAAAGTTAGCTCTTGCAGAAATAACTTCTGACATACTGAAGAGAAGCCTACAAATGCTCTAGCCTACTGAAGATGGTCGACGAAGGTTTCCACTAACCCCCCATCACAGCTGGTGTCATCAATCCCTGGCCACACTGCCCCTTCCCTTTCATCAGCAACTGTGGGTGGGTGTTGCCCTCATTTGATGTGGCAAATCGCCGAACGTCTCCCTTCATCTAGATATCCATGGATGATAATTCACTCATTTCCCATCGGTCTAACATTATTCCTTTTGTAACGTTAGTTGAAATGGCAGGGGCAATTAAATGCCCTCACAAGGGTATCTCATATGTGTACGAATGTGACCGTTTTTGTCCGTCTTCCTGGCGCTACCTTGGTAAAGCAGGGGGTAGCGACGTTATTTCTGTGTGGCGGAGTAGACACAGCAATAGATAAAGGCAAGTATGAAAATGTACATGTGTATATAGGTATGTATCTGAATATGTTTATGTATATGTATGCATATGTTGATAAGTATATGCATGTACATGTGCGTGTGTATATATATATATTTTTTTTTTTTTTTATACTTTGTCGCTGTCTCCCGCGTTTGCGAGGTAGCGCAAGGAAACAGACGAAAGAAATGGCCCAACCCCCCCCATACACATGTATATACATACGTCCACACACACAAATATACATACCTACACAGCTTTCCATGGTTTACCCCAGACGCTTCACATGCCTTGATTCAATCCACTGACAGCACGTCAACCCCGGTATACCACATCGCTCCAATTCACTCTATTCCTTGCCCTCCTTTCACCCTCCTGCATGTTCAGGCCCCGATCACACAAAATCTTTTTCACTCCATCTTTCCACCTCCAATTTGGTCTCCCTCTTCTCCTTGCTCCCTCCACCTCCGACACATATATCCTCTTGGTCAATCTTTCCTCACTCATCCTCTCCATGTGCCCAAACCACTTCAAAACACCCTCTTCTGCTCTCTCAACCACGCTCTTTTTATTTCCACACATCTCTCTTACCCTTACGTTACTCACTCGATCAAACCACCTCACACCACACATTGTCCTCAAACATCTCATTTCCAGCACATCCATCCTCCTGCGCACAACTCTATCCATAGCCCACGCCTCGCAACCATACAACATTGTTGGAACCACTATTCCTTCAAACATACCCATTTTTGCTTTCCGAGATAATGTTCTCGACTTCCACACATTCTTCAAGGCCCCCAGAATTTTCGCCCCCTCCCCCACCCTATGATCCACTTCCGCTTCCATGGTTCCATCCGCTGCCAGATCCACTCCCAGATATCTAAAACACTTCACTTCCTCCAGTTTTTCTCCGTTCAAACTCACCTCCCAACTGACTTGACCCTCAACCCTACTGTACCTAATAACCTTGCTCTTATTCACATTTACTCTTAACTTTCTTCTTCCACACACTTTACCAAACTCAGTCACCAGCTTCTGCAGTTTTTCACATGAATCAGCCACCAGCGCTGTATCATCAGCGAACAACAACTGACTCACTTCCCAAGCTCTCTCATCCCCAACAGACTTCATACTTGCCCCTCTTTCCAAAACTCTTGCATTTACCTCCCTAACAACCCCATCCATAAACAAATTAAACAACCATGGAGACATCACACACATATATATATATATATATACATATATATATATATATATGTATATATATATATATATATATATATATATATATATATATATATATATATATATCCCTGGGGATAGGGGAGAAAGAATACTTCCCACGTATTCCCTGCGTGTCGTAGAAGGCGACTAAAAGGGAAGGGAGCGGGGGGCTGGAAATCCTCCCCTCTCAATTTTTTTTTTTTTTTTTTTTTTTTTTTTTTTTTTTTTTCCAAAAGAAGGAACAGAGAAGGGGGCCTGGTGAGGATATTCCCTAAAAGGCCCAGTCCTCTGTTCTTAACGCTACCTCGCTAATGCGGGAAATGGCGAATAGTATGAAAGAAAGAAAAGATATATATATATATATATATATATATATATATATATATATATATATACAGAGAGAGAGAGAGAAAGAGAGAGAGAGAGAGAGAGAGAGAGAGAGAGAGAGAGAGAGAGAGAGAGAGAGAGAGAGAGAGAGAGAGAGAGAGAGAGAGAGAGAGAGAGAGAGAGAGAGAGAGAGTATACAGTCTTTTGGGGATGAGAGGACCTGGGAAGTGAGTCAATTGTTATTCGCCGATGATACAGCTCTGGTGGCTGATTCGAGTGAGGGACTGCAGAGACTGGTAACTGAGTTTGGAAAAGCATGCAAAAGGAGAAACTTGAGAGTAAATGTGAATAAGAGCAAGGCTATTAGGTTCAGTAGGGTTGAGAGTCAAGAAAATTGGGACGCAAGTTTGAATGGAGAAAAATTGGAGGAAGTGAAGTGTTTTAGATACCTGGGAGTGGACTTAGCAGCGAATACAATCGTGGAAGCGAAAGTGAGTCACAGGTTGGGGGAAGGGACGAAGGTTTCGGGAGCAATAAAGATTGTGTGGAAGGAGAAAACGATATCTCGCAGAGCAAAAATGGGTATGTTTGAAGGAATAGTAGTTCCAACAACATCATATGTTTGCGAGGCATGGGCTATAGGTAGGGTTGTACGGTGGAAGGTGGATGTGTTGGAAATGAAATGCTTGAGGACAATATATAGTGTAAGGTGGTTTGATCGAGTAAGTAATGAAAGGATAAGAGAGGTGTGTGGAAACATATAGAGTGTGGTTAAGAGAAAAGAGGTTGTGTTGAAATGGTTTGGACCTATGGGGAGAATGAGTGAAGAAAGATTGACAAAGAGGATATATGTTTCAGGGGTGGAGGGAACAAGGAGAAGCGGGAGACAAAATTAAAGGTGGAAGGATGAAGTGAAAAAGATTTTGAGCGATCGGGGCCTGAACATATAGGAGGGTGAGAGGCGTGCAAGGAATAGAGTGAATTAGGAACGATGTGGTATACCGGGGTTGACGTGCCGTCAGTGACTGAACAAGTGAATGTGAAACGTCTGGGGTAAACCATGAAAAGGTCTATGGGGCCTGGACGTGAATAGGGAGCTGTGGTTTTGGTGCATAACACATGACAGCTAGAGACTGAGTGTGAACAAATGTGGCCTTTTTTGTCTGTTTTTCCGGCGCTACCTCGCTAAAGCAGGAGGGTAGCGATGCTGTTTCCTTGGGGCAGAGCTGCGCCGGAAATGGATGAAGGCAAGCAAGTATGTTTATATATGTATATGTCGGCAAGCATGTACGTATCTTTATATATGTATGTATATGTATGTATATGTGTATATGTTAAGTATATGTAAATATATGTATATGAGGGTGCATGGATGTTTATGTATAAATATATGTGTATGACTGGATGGGTCATTCTTTGTCTGTTTCCGGGCGCTACCTTGCTGACGCGGGAAACGGCGGTCAAGTATTATTGTAATAGTAATAATAATAATAATAATAATAATAATAATAATAATAATAATGATAATAATGATAATGATAGTAATGATAATAATAATAATAATAATAATAATAATAATAATAATAATAATAATAATAATGATAATAATGATAATAATAATAATAATAATGATAATAATTATGATAATAATAATGATAATGATAATAATAGTATGATAATATGTAATTTGTTTTCTATCTATTCTTTTTACCGATTCCCGGGTAGCGACGTAGCGCCAAGAACAGACGAAGAAATTTTTAGTTGTTACGTATAATGCAGTTAAAACCAGAGCTTCTTATCCACAACCAGGCCCCACAGACCCTTCCATGGCTCCCCCGACCACTTCATATGCCTTTGTTCACCTCACTGACAGCACGTCGTTCCATCTCTCCTCATCCCATCTCCTCAGTATACCACGTTGTTCCAGTTCGTTCTATCCTATGCACGCCTCTCACCCTTCTGCATGTTCAAAGCCTCTTTCAGTCCATCTTTCCGTCCTCTTTTCGGTCTCTTCCTCCCTTTTGCTATCTCCACTTCTGACTCATATGTCCCTAGACAGTCTCTCTTTACTCATCTTCTCACGTAGAAATCACTTCAGCATAGCCTCGTTAACTCTCTCGGTCATACTCAGTTTACTTCCTTATCTATCTCTTACTTCCTCATGCGAACATCCCTCCTCATGCCAGGAATTTTCTCATATATTAATTTTTTTCCATAGCACAGCCACCTTCCCCTTTTTTTCTTTTGTATTTAGGGTCTACGACTCGCACGCTTGCAACGCCGCTGGGATTACTATACCATCAAGCATTCCTGTTGTTTCCCACACAGACAGTGATCTATCTTCCACACACACCTATGTGCGCGCAGTACCTTTGAACCCTACTCACCCACCCGATGATTCACCTCAGCTCCAATAGGTCCACCATGTCCACTCCCAATTATTTGAAACACCACTACCTCCGTATTCTCTTTAATCCAACTCACACTAAAACCAGCTTATCTTTCCTTTCCTCTAAATTTAGCCTCATGATCTTGTTTTTATTCAAACTGACTTTCAACTTCTTCCTTTCAATTGCACCCCCAAAGTCAGACGCCAGCATCTGAAAAGTTCCTCTGTCGAGTCTGCCACCAATTAAGCGTCCTCCGCAAACTAAAACTAAAACAAACGTTTTCCTCATATGCAAATGTCTCTCTCTCTATAAGTTTTTCTCGCCCAAATTTTTCAAGACAAGCGTCTAGTCTGCACATACCCTACCGCCTCTGAAGCCACACTGCTCTTCCCCAGTTTGATACTATGTGCATCCCTCACTCAACTGTCTTATTCACCACTCCCCAATACATCATACCAGGTACACTCAACAGACTTATACCTCTGTGATTCGAGCATTCACTTTTGTTCCCCTTCCATTTATATAATGGCTCTATACAGGCTTTTCAGCAGTCATCAGGCGCCTCACCTTGAACCATACATACACTGAAAATCCTGACTAACCAGTCAACTGTAGGTCTGTCCGCTCAAGCCGCGTTACCACACTTCTTATGCAACTCTTGCGCAGCCTCTGGATTTTTCACCGAACCATTCGCCATGACTCTTGTTCTTTATACTTCTACGTCTCAAACACCCCACATTTGTTGCCTTGTTATCTAACACATTCAACAATCCTTTAAAATACTCACTCCATCTTCACTTTACGTCTTCCTTACCTGTTACTACTTTCCTGTCTTCTTCCCTTCCTGATGCTTCCATGTGTTATTTTGTTTTCTTCATTTTGTTCACCTGCTTCCCAAACTTTTTTTTTATTCTCCCTGAAGTTTGCCGATACCCTCTCTCCCCATCTCTCAACAGTACTCTTTTTCAGCTCCCCTGCAACATCCTCTTGACCTCCTGCTGCTTTTTCTTGTATATCCTCCTGACCTCCTATCGCTCTTTCTTGTATATTTCCCAATTACTCGCATTCCTTCCATGCAGGTAGCATCCATACACCTCTTTACTCTTCCACTCTCAGTTTTCTCATCCCACACTTCACTCGCTCATACCTTGGCTACTCCCCATGGTATCTCCGCATGCGTGTGAATGTGTGTGTGTGTGTGTGTGTGTGTGTGTGTGTGTGTGTGTGTGTGTGTGTGTGTGTGTGTGTGTGTGTGTGTGTGTGTGTGTGTGTGTGTGTGTGTGTGTGTGTGTGTCTGTGTGTGTGTGTGTGTGTGTCTGTGTGTGTGTGTGTGTGTGTGTGTGTGTGTGTTTTACCATTACATTTCTGTCATATAAACTTATAATTTTTTTAGTTCTACTCCCGAGTCTAACTTCTTGACTAATAACCTCAAAGAAATGCTCCAAGTTAACGTCTTCTGAGCTTCCTAGGAACTTATATAAAGTTATCATGTCTTCCCTTATCCTTCCCTTTACCCAGGGCTGCTAAAGGGTTTCCAACCTCACTCTTCACCCTGCTCGGGTGTAATCATTATATCTCATCTGTCACTCACATTCCACTGTAATATATTCATGGCCTCGTTGCAGAGGAGGCGTTAACACAGTTGTAGAAAAAAACGAAAATGTCATACGTTTTAGAGAAATATGTAGTTGAACCTGGCCAAATTCTGGCGTTAAAGCTAACCTTCTCTGTGTCTTCCGGAAGGGACTTACATATTGTAAACTCTTCCTCTGTTTTCCAGCTTACACTAGGTAAGTTCTCACTCCGTTGTCCATCCCTACACTCGGTCAGCTCTATCCTAGTCTTCCAGTGTTACACTTGGTTAGCTCAACCCCCGCCTTCAACTCCTTATACTTGGTCAGGTCTATCCCCAACTTCAGCCTTACATTTGGTTGTCTCAACAACCGTCTCCTAGACTTGCGCCTGGTTAGCTTTCCCTCCATCTTCAAGCCTTACATTTAGTTAGTCTTCCTTAGTTCCCCAGCCGTTAACTTATTTATCATTTAGTTGGCTTAGCATCCAGCACATTCTCCTTGAAGAACTTCTGTGAGAACCCTCTGTTCCCTCCTGAAGCAGACTGAATCATATTTGTTCCTGCAGCTCACTGGTAATACATTTTCAGTCGATGCTGAAAGTATTTCCCAATAGCCACGAGCCACGTGATCTACTGGTGATTTCTGATAAACTGCTCCCGGAGATTTCTTCGTCGTTCACTACGTTCATAATAGGAGCTTTTCTGAGAACACTCCAGGCGAAGCGCCGCGCCTAACGGCACAAAAGGAAGGTGGAAATGGGTTCTCCTTTGTGAAGTGTAATGTGGAGATATTTCTTTAACATAACCATCACAGGCGAGAGGCGGATGTGAGAGGTGTCAGCAAGGTTAAAGGAGCCACCTGAGAATGTACCAGTCAGGAATTATTACGAGAATAGGGATGGGTCTGGAGACGCTGACTGGAACTGGAATAATATGACCTGCATAATGGGTGTAATGCGAATGTTAAAGTCAGAGTAAACTGAGTGAGGAAAAGATACGGCTTCGATGAGAGGGGAAAACCTTTTTCTGCTGAAGAATTCGAATGGCTTCTTTTACGTGTGGAAATGTTATTAAGATTGGGATACTGTGGAGTCAGTGTAACCGAGTGATATACCGAGCCATATCTCCTATAAGCGACGTCAGATAGTAAGAAATCCTCGACCACCTGAGAAGACGATAGCTATTTTTCTCATTATACTTTTCTGCTTTCAACCATATACTTACATTGAGAAATTGTGGCCTTCCATCTTTCTTATAGTCTCAGAAATAAAGTAGATGATATATCCTGTCGGTGTGTCATTATATGATCAGTGTTTTACATACGATTTTATATAAATTCTCCATCACATGTCCTGGCTCAGTGGCGCTAAAGTACTGTTCCAAGATCTGATTTCCATATTCCGTCATCATGATGCACTATCCCTGGCCATTGTATCCACGGGGCGTCCCCCCGGTACTCAGACTTCCTAAGGGAGGTTCGAGGGACGCACCGTCGTAAGCAAGAGGTGCGCTTTATTCCTCTTCTGTAAGTTAGCACAGGACAACCGCATCAGGGATCCGCTACTCATTCCACGTAAAGTGTGTCGCTCCTTTCCCTTCAAGGCCTCCTGGTGGACGCCCCATTAAGGCTTCTTGATAAGATTTTCTCTCTCGCTCACCGGGATGGTATAGATAGCGTTGCTGGCTGCTGTGTTCCCCCTCATCATCTCATACTTCTATTTGCCATCTAGTCCTATCCTCTACATAAGACCTTTGTGTTTACATACCTTATTTTTCTTGTAATTGAAGATTTTATACGTCTTGTAATTAACGTAGTGTGATTTACATTGATTATCACGTATCTAAAGCATCATTTGGCCTTTCAATACCATTATTGATCAGCCATTTTATGACATTAGAAGTGTTATCAGTTATCTATATTTCATCTTATCAGCGTCTTGATGAATTTGCACATTTTTTTCCCCTTTATGCTTCATTCTGACCAGCCTTTTTCTAAATTAATTTTTTTTTACTTTATTGGGATGTACATTCATGTACTGTGTTTATATGAATTCAATGTATGACTCAAACAGAAAGATGAAATTACCTATTTCGATGTATAACTGCAGTTTCTCCACTAGTATGTAATATAAAGCAACGTTACTTATGTGAAACTTCTCAAAAAATAAAGATAATAGTAGAAATGATGATAATGATAATGATATGATTATGATAATAGTAGTGATAACTTCAATAATGATATTGCTGATGATAATGATGATAATGATAGTAATAACAATACCAATTATGATAATGAAAATAATAATGATAATGATAATAATAATGACAATAAAAGTAATAGTAGTTACAAAAACATAAATATTAATACTAATGATTTTGATAGTTAATGTACTTGATTATTGTAACGACTTTATTGATCTTCCCAAAGTCTGCCAACATTCTTTCGCCACATCATTTTTTTCAACCCCTGCTTTTTTCTCTTGACCTGCCGCTTTCTCTTGTACATCTACCAGTACACACACCCATTTTTTGCCGGCAACGCATATACACCTATCTTCTTTTTCTTTTTCTTTTTTCTCTTGGAACTTCAACTCCCTAGTCCCACTGCTCATACCCTTTCTTAAGCATCCATATCCCTCCTGCATGCCACGCAATTCACTGCTTCCCTAAGTACCATCCACTCCTCATTCACTCTCCTTGTTTCATTTACTCTTAACTTTGGCCATTCTTTGCTCGATCTTTCTGGAACCTATGCACACTAGCCTTTTCCTAAGTTTAGTCACTCTCGGCATCTCATTCCCACCTATGTCATCTACTCTGCTCCTAAAGCCATCAAAAACATGATTAGACATCTCAGCAGCCGCCTCTCTCGGCACGTTCGCGTCCAATAGTCTCTCCGTTGCACGCCTGTCAATTAGTACTTGATCCAATAAAGCCCATTAACCCCCCAACCCCACTTACAAAATTATACTTATATATGCCTCTATTTTCAAATCATGGGTAATCATCAGTCTCGAATATTTTTGCAGCACATAACTAGATTAATTTTGCATCATTTTCATTTACGACAAGTACCCTATTTCTCCTCTCCAATTATATCCTCAACGGCCACATCACCCACTTTTGCGCTCGAACCTCCCACCGTCAGATATTTAAGTATATAATAATGTATGTATAGGATCTTCTTCATTTGATGCCTCAGTGAATAAATACACTTTCACTGGGTCTTTTTTTACCAGATTTTTCAGTGAATGATGATACTTGTGCAGGTGTTTCGGTAAATAACCCTTTAAGCTCTATGGACTGTTTAAGTAAGATGATGGAGCTGTTAAATGGCACAACAGCCTATGAAAAGAGGTACGCAGGAAGTGCTAGGAAGGAGGATAAAACATTCGAAAAAGACTGAATGAAGTCTGAAAGACGAAAGAATTCAATAACCTTGCTGGAAGGGACCTCCAAACAACCCAGAATGACAAGTATCCCCAGAATTCATAAACCACAGATACCGTTGCGTCCCATCACGTCAGGCATTGGTAATGCTTCCCATAAACTATATCCAGGACATTATGCAAACCTCCTTCCAAATCATCCAAACCTCGTCCTGGGAACCATAACTAATGCGTATCTGAGAAGCTCGCGGGACCTACTAAAGAGAATAAAGGACGTGATCATTCAAAGGAAGAAGCTCGTTAGTTTGATGTTGAAGCACTGTTTACAAATGTCCCGATAGACTATGCGCTGGAGGGGGTAAGACAGGCAATTTGCATACTTAGACGACGGAGATCTTCTTGGTGCTAAAGAAGATGACATGAAAGTTGGTCTCCCTATGTGTTAGATTTGAGGGAAAGGTGTATATACAACATAGGGGGATTGGTTATGGGATCGCCACTGAGTACCGTTATGCCCTGCACTTGAGACTCATCAGTGGTGGTGTGATGGATGGCAACCTGCCGGGCGTCAGAACATAACCATCGCTACGTAGGTATGAACTGCGCCAGTTTATGGCGGTATAAACCTTTCTCTATTTACTTACACACACACACATACACACACACACACACACACACACAAACACACACACATACACACACACAAACACACACACATACACACAAACACACACCGCCTCAGTGTTGAACCCGTCAACAGTGTATATTAAAGAATATACATCATTGTATTGTTTGTATTGGACTATGACCAATGTATATTAATGGATGCATTATTTCACATTGCTTTGAGGTAAGAAATACGAGAGCTGAAATAATATTACACTCCTTCCAACTTCCGTATGTGCGGATCTCTGATGTTCTCATTATCTTGGCCTCCGGGCTGGTGGTAATAGCTTCAATGTATTCGGCGCATCGGCTGGACATTGCAGAAGGTGGGTCGAACACCACGGTAAAAACCTGTAACAAGTCGATGCGACCTTTGAGCATAACGGTACTAAAGGTGAGCAGGACGGTACTAAAGGTGAGCAGGACGGTACTAAAGGTGAGCAGGACGGTACTAAAGGTGAGCATAACGGTGCTAAACGTGAGCAGGACGGTACTATACATGAGCAGGACGGTACTAAACGTGAGCCTAACAGTACTAAACGTGAGCAGGACGGTACTATACATGAGCAGGACGGTACTATACGTGAGCAGGACGGTACTATACGTATGCAGGACGATACTATACGTGAGCAGGACGGTACTAAACGTGAGCAGGATGGTACTAAACGTGAGCAGAACGGTACTATACGTGAGCAGGACGGTACTGTACGTAAGCATAACGGTACTAAAGGTGAGCAGGATGGTACTATACGTGAGCAGGAGGGTACTAAACTTGACCGGGACGGTACGATACCTGGACACAACGGGGCGACGCCTCAGGACGACGGTATGATCCTTGAACACGACGATACAGCACTAAATCAAGACGAGTAACCATCAGCACGATGAGTAACCATAGATCACAAACAACAGCCTATAGACCAAATGGGGGAACCCATGAGCACGACAGCTGACCCTTGAAAACAACCAGTGACCACCGAACAGGATGGTGACCCATGAGTGTGGCAGGTAGCACTTAAGTACAAAAGATAACCCTTAAACACAAAAGGTTAACCCTTGAGGATAACAAATGATACTCGAGGTTGACAGTACAACAATTAATCGAATCCATGCGATCGTAGAACTCGAGGGTGAAGGAAGCCTTGATCACAGTGTTATATCCTTAAATATTGTGACCTTACCTCTAAGAGTCAAGCTAAAGGCTAGGTCATCGTACCCAGAAATTTTACCGATCATGTTCAGAGGGTGAACATTACCTAGGTGAAAACAATATATAGAAAAGATATCAAAATACAAAAGTTGAATCGACACACTTGAGAAGATTAAGAATTATGATCAGTTTACCGTCAACACAAAACATTAATTTCAAAATCCTCAAACTGAAATTAATTATGCATCATTCTGGCAGTGAAATGTTTGAACTGGGAGGAATATGTTCCCATGTGAAATTGAGTGACTGCGTGCATCACGCATTTTATTTCGCTGCGGGGCAGTCGCTAATTACGTGTAAAACACTCTTTACTTTACAACTTTTTCAGCAGATGCTTTGTCAACAGACGTGTGTGAAGTATAATGAATCATGAATATTTGTAAAAGGAAATTGTACATAGATTATCAATATTTGAATATTTGTTGGGTATCAGGGTAAGAGTGGATATTAGGGAGGTCGATGTCCAGGGCTTTTTCTGTTAACCTGCGAGCCTGGAGCTGGGGACCCAAGCTGCCCGAATATTCCCTCCATCAAATGGTGCATGTTGGCCTCGGACTAAAGAAGCGTGTCTGCTGCATCCACTTTGGACGGGAGATGAAGGTTCGTGTGGGTGAGTGAATATGAGAGGATTGAATAATGAGTATGAGAGGATGGAAGTTGTAGATATGATCGTCTTGTGTGGGGCGAGGCTGAGAGGTAGTGGTTCAGTTAGGAGGGACCGAAGGATGTGAGATCAGACCTGGAGGATGGTTAAGGATGCTATAAAAATGCCTCCAAGTTGTGGTGAGCAGGTAGTGGGTGACCAGAACCTTAGTGGCCAAGCGGTAGCTTACGTGAGTTTACATGAGAAAGACAGAAAACAGGAGATCTGTTTGGCCCATGACTGGGTTGTCTGGGAAAAAAAAAGCCTTTACCTTGACAAGAAAATGTAATTCCGTTCAGTAGTCTTTTTAAGCTATCACCGAGTCCCTGCTGCTGCACATTATCCTTCTACTGTCCCCGTTACCGCTGTCGTTTATTAAGCGTTTTTATTAGAGTATAGTTAAATTTATGAGATATTTGTTTATACGACTTTTGAAGGTACTTATAGTTTTATCATTCACTACGTCTGACGGTAACTTATGCCAGTGCTCTTAACACCTATAGGAAAAGAAGCTTTTTCCCACGTCCTTACTACATCTTTTAGCTTTGAGTTTTATTCCATTTGTCCTGGTAACCGTAATCTATTATATTTCAAAAAGATGTAAGTGATTTACTTTATCACCATCACTGACATCATCACCATCACTGACATCATCACCATCACTGACATCATCACCATCACTGACATCATCACCATCACTGACATCATCACCATCACTGACATCATCACCATCACTGACATCATCACCATCACTGACATCATCACCATCACTGACATCATCACCATCACTGACATCATCACCATCACTGACATCATCACCATCACTGACATCATCACCATCACTGACATCATCACCATCACTGACATCATCACCATCACTGACATCATCACCATCACTGACATCATCACCATCACTGACATCATCACCATCACTGACATCATCACCATCACTGACATCATCACCATCACTGACATCATCACCATCACTGACATCAT
Source organism: Panulirus ornatus (assembly GCF_036320965.1). Classification (NCBI taxonomy): domain Eukaryota; kingdom Metazoa; phylum Arthropoda; class Malacostraca; order Decapoda; family Palinuridae; genus Panulirus; species Panulirus ornatus. Next base: position 14,127,424 of record NC_092287.1, read on the forward strand.
CACCATCACTGACATCATCACCATCACTGACATCATCACCATCACTGACATCATCACCATCACTGACATCATCACCATCACTGACATCATCACCATCACTGACATCATCACCATCACTGACATCATCACCATCACTGACATCATCACCATCACTGACATCATCACCATCACTGACATCATCACCATCACTGACATCATCACCATCACTGACATCATCACCATCACTGACATCATCACCATCACTGACATCATCACCATCACTGACATCATCACCATCACTGACATCATCACCATCACTGACATCATCACCATCACTGACATCATCACCATCACTGACATCATCACCATCACTGACATCATCACCATCACTGACATCATCACCATCACTGACATCATCACCATCACTGACATCATCACCATCACTGACATCATCACCATCACTGACATCATCACCATCACTGACATCATCACCATCACTGACATCATCACCATCACTGACATCATCACCATCACTGACATCATCACCATCACTGACATCATCACCATCACTGACATCATCACCATCACTGACATCATCACCATCACTGACATCATCACCATCACTGACATCATCACCATCACTGACATCATCACCATCACTGACATCATCACCATCACTGACATCATCACCATCACTGACATCATCACCATCACTGACATCATCACCATCACTGACATCATCACCATCACTGACATCATCACCATCACTGACATCATCACCATCACTGACATCATCACCATCACTGACATCATCACCATCACTGACATCATCACCATCACTGACATCATCACCATCACTGACATCATCACCATCACTGACATCATCACCATCACTGACATCATCACCATCACTGACATCATCACCATCACTGACATCATCACCATCACTGACATCATCACCATCACTGACATCATCACCATCACTGACATCATCACCATCACTGACATCATCACCATCACTGACATCATCACCATCACTGACATCATCACCATCACTGACATCATCACCATCACTGACATCATCACCATCACTGACATCATCACCATCACTGACATCATCACCATCACTGACATCATCACCATCACTGACATCATCACCATCACTGACATCATCACCATCACTGACATCATCACCATCACTGACATCATCACCATCACTGACATCATCACCATCACTGACATCATCACCATCACTGACATCATCACCATCACTGACATCATCACCATCACTGACATCATCACCATCACTGACATCATCACCATCACTGACATCATCACCATCACTGACATCATCACCATCACTGACATCATCACCATCACTGACATCATCACCATCACTGACATCATCACCATCACTGACATCATCACCATCACTGACATCATCACCATCACTGACATCATCACCATCACTGACATCATCACCATCACTGACATCATCACCATCACTGACATCATCACCATCACTGACATCATCACCATCACTGACATCATCACCATCACTGACATCATCACCATCACTGACATCATCACCATCACTGACATCATCACCATCACTGACATCATCACCATCACTGACATCATCACCATCACTGACATCATCACCATCACTGACATCATCACCATCACTGACATCATCACCATCACTGACATCATCACCATCACTGACATCATCACCATCACTGACATCATCACCATCACTGACATCATCACCATCACTGACATCATCACCATCACTGACATCATCACCATCACTGACATCATCACCATCACTGACATCATCACCATCACTGACATCATCACCATCACTGACATCATCACCATCACTGACATCATCACCATCACTGACATCATCACCATCACTGACATCATCACCATCACTGACATCATCACCATCACTGACATCATCACCATCACTGACATCATCACCATCACTGACATCATCACCATCACTGACATCATCACCATCACTGACATCATCACCATCACTGACATCATCACCATCACTGACATCATCACCATCACTGACATCATCACCATCACTGACATCATCACCATCACTGACATCATCACCATCACTGACATCATCACCATCACTGACATCATCACCATCACTGACATCATCACCATCACTGACATCATCACCATCACTGACATCATCACCATCACTGACATCATCACCATCACTGACATCATCACCATCACTGACATCATCACCATCACTGACATCATCACCATCACTGACATCATCACCATCACTGACATCATCACCATCACTGACATCATCACCATCACTGACATCATCACCATCACTGACATCATCACCATCACTGACATCATCACCATCACTGACATCATCACCATCACTGACATCATCACCATCACTGACATCATCACCATCACTGACATCATCACCATCACTGACATCATCACCATCACTGACATCATCACCATCACTGACATCATCACCATCACTGACATCATCACCATCACTGACATCATCACCATCACTGACATCATCACCATCACTGACATCATCACCATCACTGACATCATCACCATCACTGACATCATCACCATCACTGACATCATCACCATCACTGACATCATCACCATCACTGACATCATCACCATCACTGACATCATCACCATCACTGACATCATCACCATCACTGACATCATCACCATCACTGACATCATCACCATCACTGACATCATCACCATCACTGACATCATCACCATCACTGACATCATCACCATCACTGACATCATCACCATCACTGACATCATCACCATCACTGACATCATCACCATCACTGACATCATCACCATCACTGACATCATCACCATCACTGACATCATCACCATCACTGACATCATCACCATCACTGACATCATCACCATCACTGACATCATCACCATCACTGACATCATCACCATCACTGACATCATCACCATCACTGACATCATCACCATCACTGACATCATCACCATCACTGACATCATCACCATCACTGACATCATCACCATCACTGACATCATCACCATCACTGACATCATCACCATCACTGACATCATCACCATCACTGACATCATCACCATCACTGACATCATCACCATCACTGACATCATCACCATCACTGACATCATCACCATCACTGACATCATCACCATCACTGACATCATCACCATCACTGACATCATCACCATCACTGACATCATCACCATCACTGACATCATCACCATCACTGACATCATCACCATCACTGACATCATCACCATCACTGACATCATCACCATCACTGACATCATCACCATCACTGACATCATCACCATCACTGACATCATCACCATCACTGACATCATCACCATCACTGACATCATCACCATCACTGACATCATCACCATCACTGACATCATCACCATCACTGACATCATCACCATCACTGACATCATCACCATCACTGACATCATCACCATCACTGACATCATCACCATCACTGACATCATCACCATCACTGACATCATCACCATCACTGACATCATCACCATCACTGACATCATCACCATCACTGACATCATCACCATCACTGACATCATCACCATCACTGACATCATCACCATCACTGACATCATCACCATCACTGACATCATCACCATCACTGACATCATCACCATCACTGACATCATCACCATCACTGACATCATCACCATCACTGACATCATCACCATCACTGACATCATCACCATCACTGACATCATCACCATCACTGACATCATCACCATCACTGACATCATCACCATCACTGACATCATCACCATCACTGACATCATCACCATCACTGACATCATCACCATCACTGACATCATCACCATCACTGACATCATCACCATCACTGACATCATCACCATCACTGACATCATCACCATCACTGACATCATCACCATCACTGACATCATCACCATCACTGACATCATCACCATCACTGACATCATCACCATCACTGACATCATCACCATCACTGACATCATCACCATCACTGACATCATCACCATCACTGACATCATCACCATCACTGACATCATCACCATCACTGACATCATCACCATCACTGACATCATCACCATCATCGACATCATCACCATCACTGACATCATCACCATCATCATCAATATAATCAGTAACTACCGTACTAAGACCCGGTGTGTTTGTGTTCCTCCTCTTCCTTCAGGAGTGAGGGTGAGGTACAGCATCAGGGCGGGCAACAGGGATGGCCTCTTCACCATCGACCAGCACACGGGTCTCATCACCCTGGCCGCCCCGCTAGACTACGAGCTCCACGCTAAGGTAAGGCTCACCTTCCCTTCCTCCAGGTACTGCTATGGCCTGACACTGGCCGTTGTATAGGTGGGCCAGAGTGATGCCTCATCACTCTGGCCACCCCGCTGGACAACCAAGCTCCACAACAAGGTGAGAAACTGTGTTTATTTCAGTGTCTTCGCTGGAGCCAGTGTCCACGCTAGGGGAGTCCCGATGTGGCCAGAACAAGGAACCTAGGAGGTGTTCAGGACCAGGGATGGTGTCAATCTAGGTGTAACGAAGATCGGGAATAAGGGATGTCATTAGTCAAAGACACCCCCCCCCCCCCACACACACACACACTCACACACACACACACACACACACACACACAAACATCACTCCTCCTCACATTTTTTTTTCCTAATAAGCCAACAACCATTCTAGTCATAGAGTCATATGCAAATGATAAAAGAAAGGTATCTCTGCTCATAAGAGATTATTTAAAGACATTATCTCTCAAAAGGTTAAATGATCGCGACCACAACCAAGTCTGTGTCATTCGATTCCCTCTGTTCCGTTGCATGAAACCACATTTCACCCCTGCGGAAGCATAAACAGATTTGGCATCGCCACAGCCTCCACTTTATCCTGGAAACCCCAACGTAATCAGAATTACAAAAGCCGTATGCGACAGTCTGGGGTATTCTATAGGTGCTGTAATTATTTTTCTTATATGCAAATGCCTCATGTCTACAGGGGGTCATATTCAGCCCTAGTCTGAAATACTGCCCATATATTTGGTGCGGCTCTTCCTTTACCTCTTTATTAGCCATAACGGAATCGAATGCCTTTCCTATCGTAATTCTTCAGGCGTCATCCCCCTCTGTCCACTGAGATGTTGCTGCTTTTTCCCTATCTTACATGTATTATTATGGCCATTGCTCACGTTAGGTATGAGCGTGCATCTCCGACACCCAGGTTTGGACCCATGACTCGCGTCTGGCAGCTGCTTCCCATAATTTCTGTGTGCAGACTAGCCACACGAGGATTAACCGTAATGATATCCCCCTCCTTCCTTCGAAGAGCAAAGCTGTGGAACTCTCTCTCTCTCTCTCTCTCTCTCTCTCTCTCTCTCTCTCTCTCTCTCTCTCTCTCTCTCTCTCTCTCTCTGGGATCAGGTCTGATGGATTGTAAAGGGGGGAATGTATGGATCTCCGTAGTGTAGCGGTTAGAGATCCTGACCGTGACGCATTCACAGGCCGCCAGAGGCCAGGCCTGCATAGGTTCGAATCTTTGTCGCGGCAGTCGGTCCACAGTACACCCAGCTGTTCATCTTCTAAGGGCTAGTCGATAACTTGAGTAACTTGGAGAGAGATGGGTGATTATTGGTGTATATGCACCTGGGCATGAGAAGAAAGATCATGAGAGGCAAGTGTTTTGGGAGCAGCTGAATGAGTGTTAGTGGTTTTGATGCACGAGACCGGGTTATAGTGATGGGTGATTTGAATGCAAAGGTGAGTAATGTGGCAGTTGAGGGAATAATTGGTATACATGGAGTGTTCAGTGTTGTGAATATATATATATATATATATATATATATATATATATATATATATATATATATATATATATATATATATATATATATATATATATATATATATATATATATATATATATATATATATATATATATATATATATATATATATATATATATATATATATATATATTGAAAAGGATCACAATTTTGCTTGTGATCAAGTATACTCGTATGTTTCATTTTCCCCGTGGACTCATAGGAGCTGTGGTTTCGTTGCATTATACATGACAGCTAGAGACTGAGCGTGAACGAATGTGGCCTTTGTTGCCTTTTCCTAGCGCTACCTCGCAAACATGCGGGGGGAGGGGTTGTTATTTCATGTGTGGCGGGGTGGCAACGAGAATGAATAAGGGCAGACAGTATGAATTATAAACATGTGCATATATGTATATGTCTGTGTGTGTATATATATGTATACGTTGAGATGTATAGGTATGTATATGTGCGTGTGTGGACGTGTATGTATATACATGTGCATGTGGGTGGGTTAGGCCATTCTTTCGTCTGTTTCCTTGCGCTACTTCGCTAACGCTGGAGACAGCGACAAAGTATGATAAATAAGAGTAAATGTGAATAAGAGCAAGGTTATTAGGACAGTAGGATTGAGGGACAAGTCAACTGGGAGGTAAGTTTGAATGGAGAACAACTGGAGAAAATGAAGTGTTTTAGATATCTGGGAGTAGATTTGGCAGCGGATGGAACCTTGGAAGCGGAAGTGAATCATAGGGTGGGGGAGAGGGCGAAAGTTCTGGGAGCGTTGAAAAATGTGCTGAAGTCGAGAACGTTATCTTTGAAAGCAAAAATGGGTATGTTTGAAGAAATAGTGGCTCCAACAATGTTATATAGTTGCGAGGCGTGGGCTATAGATAGAGCTGTGCAGAGGAGGGTGGATGTGCAGGAAATGAGATGTTTGAGGACAATATGTGGTGTGGGGTGGTTTGATCGAGTAAATAATGAAAGGGTAAGAGAGATGTGTGGTAATAAAAAGAGTGTGGTTGAGAGAGCAGAAGAGGGTGTTTTGAAATGGTTTGGTCACATGGAGCGAATGAGTGAGAAAAGATTGACCAAGAGGATATATTTGTCAGAGGTGGAGGGAACGAGAAGTGGGAGACCAAATTGGAGGTGGAAATATGGAGTGAAAAAGATTTTGAGTGATCGGGGCCTGAACATGCAGGAGGGTAAAAGGCGTGCAAGGAATAGAGTAAATTGGAACGATGTGGTATACCGGGGTCGACCTGCTGTCAATGGATTGAACCAGGGCATGTGATGCGTCTGGGGTAAACAATGAAAAGTTCTGTGGGGCCTGGATGTGGAAAGAGAGCTATGGTTTCGGTGCATTATATATGACAGTTAGAGACTGAGTGTAAACGGGAGTCAGCGACAAAGTATGATAAATAAATAGATAAATAAATACATATATATATATATATATATATATATATATATATATATATATATATATATATATGTGTTTTTATATATATATATATATATATATATATATATATATATATATATATATATATATATATATATATATATATATATATATATATATATATATATATATATATATATATATATATATATATATATATTTATTAGAAAAACAAGTGTATTTCATCAAAAGGAAGTCTTAATACGCTCCGTTTAACTAAGGTAAATAATTATGTAAGGGCTTTGTAAATTGTACTATCAATGTGCAGATCATCACACGAGGTGTAATGTTATTTGTAACCAGTATTGACGGACGATCTGATAGGGAAAGCACAATATAGTGTAACAGAAAACTTTCTGAAAAAAAGGAATTCTCTGGCGACTTTGTAACAAAAACTATAACTTCCCACATATTTGGTGGCAAATAGAGATTCGAATAGTATAAAGCTAACAATTTTCTTTTTTCATAAGTGGCTTACTGGCCGAGCCATGCACAGTATCTGCAGATTTCACGGAAATTTTCGTTAAAGATTCACGTACAGTATGGGGTGGGATTCGAATCTGTACAGGTGTGACAGAATAAGAGGAAATGGAATGAACTTCTGATAAAAGATTGATACATATCATTTGAATTGATAAATTCCTCAGACGTTGCAATATGCGTTACGGACATTACACTAATTTATAAACCACCAGATACAAGACCATGGATTTATTTATAAAACAAATATTGAATTTAGAGTTCTACCTGGATCAACATGGGCGACCAGTTCCAAATGTTTCTCAGAATTTGTGACATGCTGTCAATGGACTGAACCAGGGCATGTGAAGCGGTTGAGGGAAACCATGGAAAGTTCTGTGGGGCCTGGATGTGGATAAGGGGCTGTGGTTATGGTACATTACACATGACAGCTAGAAAATGGATGTGAGCGAATCAAACCTTTTCTTCGCTTTTTTCTTTCCCGGCTCTACCTCGCTCTCGCGGGAAACGACCAATGTGTATGAACAAATGAACGAAATAAGTTGGAAGTGGGCTCGAGCCTCACCAAAAGGAGCTCAGAGGAACAGCTGAAAGTAATACAGAAGAACTGCTGCAAATAACATAGAAGAAAAGCAAGTAGCGTAGCCGAACAGCTGCACAAGTTTTATCATAGTAGGAATAACAGAACCAGTAATAGAAAATACGATATGCTGGTTATGCTTTTGACTTAATATGGAATTCAAGTATGACGTCACCATCCCTAATACGCTGATTACTAGATCTCAGCTTGATAGAAATACGTGTATTTGTGAAGTTAAACTTCCAAGGCACAACAAGCGTCACCATAACGGTGAATTCACCTAGTTTCTTCATCAAGAATAGAAAATGGGAGGAAGTAAACAGTAGTCAGTGACTCAATAAGAAATCACCCATGAAGAAGAACGTGCGTAATGGCTGACTACAGCAGTGCATCAAACATGCATCAGACTCGTGCAATTGAGCGGAAGAAATATATTAGGATAAATGATATACCCCAGAACATAGGCCAAGGAGGTGAAGAGCAGATTTGATGAAAAGCCAACAGTGTGAAAGAACAGTTTCACCGCAGATAAGAAATTCGGAATATCATTCGTAGTTCAGAAAGAAGAACAAAAGAGCCGTTTGTGAGAAGAGAGAAAAAGGATTAAATCTTCTGTTCGTATGCAAAAAATCTCTGACAATAACTGTCATTGGCCGGACACCACACACACACACACACACACACACACACACACACACACACACTCACACACACACACACAAGAACGTAAAAAGGAATACAAAGGAATCAAAAGAGCAAAAGAATATTAGGACCTTTCAAAGCTGTTCGTAGTGGTGGTGGATGAGATCACAAACTCATAGCTTAGTATGAGTAGAAAGACTTAACAGATGATTCAAAGAGAAAAGCTCTTTAACATTTCGTCTCATTAAAGAGGAGCAACTAATGTCAGCCGTGGACTTTCGAGCGAAGTATTTATCAAGTCTCTTCTTAAACATAGTCTTACACTGTAAAGGAAGATAGCGAAAAAAATACGAACAGTAACTTCAACGTCATGAAGATTTTTTGGAAAGCGCTCAAAGCTGTGAACTGGCTGAATTCATGGCTCCTGACCGGAAATACGATGAATCTCTCATCCCCTGACAGATATAACTTCTCGAAGCGTACAATGATTATAATAAGCACAATGCTGATGTGATATACACACACAATCTGCATAAGCCTTTGTGAAATATGAACACGTTCATATTGCAGTGCGAAAAAAGGGAATAATTCTTAAAAGTGAGAAGATGGATAAACAATTTTCCTTTTCAAATAGATCACAGCACGCTTCGGTAAATCAAATGGTTTCCAATCCTTTCGAATTAAAAAATGCTCAGTTCCCCAATAGCGCTTTTAATTTTCATACCTGACAGACCCAAGCGCAGTGTCACACCACTGTTTGCAGTGGATGCCAGATATGGAAATCTCACTCGTAGCAAACAATGAGAAACTATACAGGCATAAATCATTCCTTTCGATGAACCACGAGTGTAACGTGCTTCTGATGGCGAAAGGTTGCATGTATTATCTGTCATCGAAGAAGGGGAAAAATCAAAAGATAATTCAAAATAACTGAACAAATACGAATGCCATAAAATCTTGGAAAAGTCACTCACCAAAAAGACCTCGTAGCCGTATTGTTGGAGGGGGTTGGTAGATGTGAGTTGTTAGTAGCAGGGGAGAGGATTTTTGGTACTACATGGTATGTCAACAGTTGTTAAGGGCAGCGGAGGAGAGGCTCTTGGTGTGACAAGAGTGGTGGGAGAAGTTTAGGAAATTGTACAAAGGAGTGCAAAGGAACTCAATCAGCAACAGACCACTGGATCCCTTGGAGGCTGTTTGTGATAGTGGAAGATATCAGGAACTAACAGATAAGTGTGGTCAAAGTAGAAAAGTGTTCAGATAATTCATACAGAAAAATTGCAAGCTGTCGTTGTGACTAAGGAGGCGCAGACAATGTTTGTCTTGGAGTTGAAAACAATTATTCATCAAGTCTGTTTTTAAACGTACATATAGTACTGCTGTCAACCAGTCTAATTGGTAAATCATTCCACATGAGAAAGTCTTTGATGAAATTTTCTCTTCGGCTCGTTTGAGGTAAAACGTCTTCTCATGAGTTTGTTTCCATCACTATGAGTAAAATCAGACGAAGCAAATCTTAAGTAACCCATTAGATCGGGGATATCAAAGCCTTTAGTAGCTTTGAATTTTTGTTTTAGATCCTCTCTTAACCCTCCCTTTTCTAAGCTACATAGGTTCAAGTCATTAAGTCAGCTCTCACAGGATTTATTTCTCAGTCCAGAAATCATCTTGGTAGCTCGTTGCTGTCTTTTTTAATTCCAAGCAGGGTGACCAAAAGTGAATACAATATTCAAGATGGGACGCACCAGTGAATTGTAAGAAGGAAGGATGATTTCCCTTGGCTTAAATTCGAAAACTCTACCTATGAATCCAAGAACCATGTTTTTACTGCTGTGTAGCCCTACTGGGCCAATGGTGACCTAGAAAAGTCGGCAATTTATAAAGGATAGTGGAGTCTCGTGGGCCATTGGTGAACTATGGAAATCAATAGTATATATGGAACATAATGGAGTGACATCCAGATATGAAGTTATTATATTTCTACAAAGGAAACTTGTGATCTGGTCATTAATGCTGACATTACATCCAGAATATAAGGATCGCTGGTGTATGTATCTTTAGGTCGACGTTTTAGTGATATTCTTTGTAAAGATATGACTACGACAATTATCAGAAAAATTGTGCTGTGGAAGTGAAAAGATATACTTGTTTTACAGGAAAGTGAGGATGTAAGATTTCGTTATTGTATCCTTGAGAGTAATTATGCCACACAGACTGGCACAGTATTAAGTGATGGAATAAGATATTATTTAGTTGTCTAGGACGATACTACTGAATCCTGAGAGTCTAGAGAGCGCATCTGAGGCACGTGACGTTATAACAGTAGGATCAAAAACCACTTGCCCCGTAGTGGTGTCGTGGTTCATAACCCTAGCTGAGTGCCGTACCCGTATTCAGTTGAATATGTGTTGCGGCAGCTTACCAACAAGAGATACTACGTTGCAGGAGCATACGAGCAAAAGTTTGTGTCACGGAAATGTAACAAGAATTGTGTATTACGAAAGTTTACAAACAACAGAAGTGTTGCAGTAGTGTGTCAAAAGTAAACGCTGTGTTGCAGCGTCAGACAACAGTAAATACTGTATTGCAGTAGCCTATTACACATGGATGTTTGTTACATTAGAATACCTACAACAAATGCCCTATTAAAGCAGCATATCACTAACAAATGGTGGGCTATAGTAGCATAACAACTAGGGCCAACTCCAGTGTCATCTGCAGCATCTCTCACAGTTAATTGCAGTGCCTGGGTTTCACACAAAGTTATAATACCCATTGTAACTGGTAAGGTCGGCATACCTACTGAAATAAACCGATTGTAGAAGCCATATATATATATATATATATATATATATATATATATATATATATATATATATATATATATATATATATATATATATATATATATATATATATATATATATATATATATATATATATATATATATATATATATATATATATATATATATATTATTTTATTTATCATTTTTTGCTTTGTCGCTGTCTCCCGCGTTTGCGAGGTAGCGCAAAAAAACAGACGAAAGAAATGGCCCAACACACCCCCATACACATGTATATACATACACATACATCTCAATGCACACATGTATATACACACACAGACACATTCATATATACACATGCACAAAATTCATACTCTCTGCCTTTATTCATTCCCATCGCCACCTCGCCACACATGGAAAAACATCCCCCTCCCCCCTCATGTATGCGAGGTAGAGCTAGGAAAAGACAACAAAGGCCCCATTCGTTCACACTCAGTCTCTAGCTGTCATGCAATAATGACTGAAACCACAGCTCCCTTTCCACATGCAGCCCCACAGAACTTTCAATGGTTTATCCCAGACGCTTCACATGCCCATATATATATATATATATATATATATATATATATATATATATATATATATATATATATATATATATATATATATATATATATATATATATATATATATATATATATATATATGGCGTGTGTACGTGTACGTAAGTGTAGGAGGAGAGGAAAGTGGTTGGTTCTCAGTGAATGTAGGTTTGCGGCAGGGGTGAGTGATGTCTCCATGGTTGTTTAATTTGTTTATGGATGGGGTTGTTAGGGAGGTGAATGCAAGAGTTTTGGAAAGAGGGGCAAGTATGCAGTTTGTTGTGGATGAGAGAGCTTGGGAAGTGAGTCAGTTTTTGTTCGCTGATGATACAGCGCTGGTGGCTGATTCATGTGAGAAACTGCAGAAGCTGGTGACTGAGTTTGGTAAAGTGTGTGAAAGAAGAAAGTTAAGAGTAAATGCGAATCAGAGCAAGGTTATTAGGTACAGTAGGGTTGAGGGTCAAGTCAATTGGGAGGTAAGTTTGAATGGAGAAAAGCTGGAGGAAGTGAAGTGCTTTAGATATCTGGGATTGGATATGGCAGCAGATGGAACCATGGAAGCGGAAGTGAATCATAGGGTGGGGGAGGGGGCGAAAATTCTGGGAGCCTTGAAGAATGTTTGGAAGTCGAGAACATTATCTCGGAAAGCAAAGATGGGTATGTTTGAAGGAATAGTGGTTCCAACAATGTTGTATGGTTGCGAGGCGTGGGCTATGGATTGAGTTGTGCGCAGGAGGGTGGATGTGCTGGAAATGAGATGTTTGAGGACAATATGTGTTGTGAGGTGGATTGATCGAGTAAGTAATGTAAGGGTGAGAGAGATGTGTGGAAATAAAAAGAGTGTGGTTGAGAGAGCAGAAAAGGGTGTTTTGAAATGGTTTGGTCACATGGAGAGAATGAGTGGGGAAAGATTGACCAAGAGGATATATGTGTCAGAGGAGGAGGGAACGAGGAGAAGTGGGAGACCAAATTGGAGGTGGAAAGATGGAGTGAAAAAGATTTTGAGTGATCGGGGCCTGAACATGCAGGAGGGTGAAAAGCGTGCAAGGAATAGAGTGAATTGGAACGATGTGGTATTCCGGGGTCGACGTGCTGTCAATGGATTGAACCAGGGCATGTGAAGCGTCTGGGGTAAACCATGCAAAGTGTGTGGGGCCTGGATGTGGAAAGGGAGCTGTGGTTTCGGTGCATTACTACATGACAGCTAGAGACCGAGTGTGAACGAATGGGGCCGTTGGTGTTTTTCCTAGCGCTACCTCGCACACATGAGGGGGGAGGGTGTTGTTATTCCATGTGTGGCGAGGTGGCGATGGGAACAAATAAAGGCAGACAGTATGAAGTATGTACATGTGTATATATGTATATGTCTGTGTGTGTATATATATGTGTATATTGAGATGTATAGGTATGTATATTGTGCACGGGTGGACATGTATGTATATACATGTGTATGTGGGCGGGTTGGGCCATTCTTTCGTCTGTTTCCTTGCGCTACCTCGCTAACGCGGGAGACAGCGACAAAGCAAAATAAATAAATGAATAAATATAAATGAATAAATAAATAAATATATATATATATATATATATATATATATATATATATATATATATATATATATATATATATATATATATATATATATATATATATATATATATATATATAAATATATATATACATATATATATATATATATATATATATATATATATATATATATATATATATATATATATATATATATATATATATATATATATATATATATATATATATATATATATATATATATATATATATATATATATATATATATATATTCATATTTATTTATTTTGTTTGTCGCAGTCTCCCGCGTTAGTGAGGTATAGCAAGGAAACAGACGAAAGAATGGCCCAACCCGCCCACATACACATGTATATACATACACGTCCACACACGCAAATATACATACCTATACATCTCAATGTACACATATATATACACACACAGACATATACATATATACACATGTACATAATTCATACTGTCTGCCTTCATTTGTTCCCATCGCCACCTCGCCACACATGGAATAACAACCCCCTCCCCCCTCATGTGTGCGAGGTAGCGCTAGGAAAAGACAAGAAAGGCCCCATTCGTTCACACTCAGCCTCCAGCTGTCATGTAATAATGCACCGAAACCACAGCTCCCTTTCCACATCCAGGCCCCACACAACTTTCCATGCTTTACCCCAGACGCTTCACATGCCCTGGTTCATTCCATTGACAGCACGTCGACCCGGTATACCACATCGTTCCAATTCACTCTATTCCTTGCACGCCATTCACCCTCCTGCATGTTCAGGCCCCGATCACTCAAAATCTTTTTCACTCCAAATTTCCACCTCCAATTTGGTCTCCGACTTCTCGTTCCCTCCAACTCTGACATATATGTCCTCTTTGTCGATCTTTCCTCACTCATCCTTTTGTACAAAGCCAAAGGGAATAGAAGTGAGTGCTCAAATTACAGAGGTATACGTTTGTTGAGTATTCCTGGGAAATCATATGGGAGAGTATTGATTTAGACACCCCAATCTGAGCCTTCGAGGAGGATGAGCACTCCTCGCGTGACTCCTTCTTCTGTTTCCCCTTTTAGAAAGTTAAAATACAAGGAGGGGAGCGTTTCTGGCCCCTCTCTCCTGTCCCCTTTAGTCGCCTTCTACGACACGTGAGGAATGCGTGGGAAGTATTCTTTCTCCCCTATCCCCAGAAGAGAGAATGTTGGGGTGAACAGAGTGGTGAGAGTAAGTGAGCTTGGGAAGGAGACTTGTGTGAGGAAGTACCAGGAGAGACTGAGTACAGAATGGAAAAAGGTGAGAACAAAGTAGGTAAGGGGAGTGTGGGACGATTGGGATGTATTTAGGGAAGCAGTGATGGCTTGCGCATAAGATGCTTGTTGCATGAGAAGCGTGGGAAGTGGGTTGATTAGAAAAGGTAGTGAGTGGTGGGATGAAGAAGTAAGATTATTAGTGAAAGAGAAGAGAGAGGCATTTGGAGGAGTTTTGCAGGGAAAAAATGCAAATGAGTGGGAGATGTATAAAAGAAAGAGGCAGGAGGTCAAGAGAAAGGTGCAAGAGGTGAAAAAGAGGGCAAATGAGAGTTGGGGTGAGAGAGTATCATTAAATTTCAGGGAGAATAAAAACATGATTTGGAAGGAGGTAAATAAAGTGCGTAAGACAAGGGAGCAAATGGCAACTTCAGTGAAGGGGGCTAATGGGGAGATGATACCAAGTAGTGGTGATGTGAGAAGGAGATGGAGTGAGTATTTTGAAGGTTTGTTGAATGTGTTTGATGATAGAGTGGCAGATATAGGGTGTTTTGGTCGAGGTGGTGTGCAAAGTGAGAGGGTTAGGACAAATGATTTGGTAAATAGAGAAGAGGTAGTAAAAGCTTTACGGAAGATGAAAGCCGGCAAGGCAGCTGGTTTGGATGGTATTGCAGTGAAATTTATTAAAAAAAAGGGGGTGACTGTATTGTTGACTGGTTGGTAAGGATATTCAATGTATGTATGAGTCATGGTGAGGTGCCTGACGATTGGCGGAATGCTTGCATAGTGCCATTGTACAAAGGCAAAGGGGATAAGAGTGAGTGCTCAAATTACAGAGGTATAAGTTTGTTGAGTATTCTTGGTAAATTATATGGGAGGGTATTGATTGAGAGGGTGAGGGCATGTACAGAGCGTCAGATTGGTAGAGAAGCAGTGTGGTTTCAGAAGTGGTAGAGGATGTGTGGATCAGGTGTTTGCTTTGAAGAATGTATGTGAGAAATACTTAGAAAAACAAATGGATTTGTATGTAGCATTTATGGATCTGGAGAAGGCATATGATAGAGTTGGTAGTAGATGATCTGTGGATGGGTTTAAGAATATATGGTGTGGGAGGCAAGTTCTTAGAAGCAGTGAAAAGTTTTTATCGAGGATGTAAGGCATGTGTACGTGTAGGAAGAGAGTAAAGTGATTGGTTCTCAGTGAATGTAGGTATGCGGCAGGGGTGTGTGATTTCTCCATGGTTGTTTAATTTGTTTATGGATGGGGTTGTTAGGGAGGTGAATGCAAGAGTTTTGGAAAGAGGGGCAAGTATGAAGTCTGTTGTGGATGAAGGGATTGGGAAGTGTGTCAGTTGTTGCTCGCTGATGATACAGCGCTGGTGGCTGATTCATGTAAGGAACTGCAGAAGCTGGTGACTGAGTTTGGTAAAGTGTGTGGAAGAAGAAAGTTAAGAGTAAATGTGAATAAGAGCAAGGTTATTAGGTACAGTAGGGTTGAGGGTCAAGTCAATTGGGAGGTAAGTTTGAATGGAGAAAAACTGGAGGAAGTAAAGTGTTTTAGATATCTGGGAGTGGATCTAGCAGCGGATGGAAACATGGAAGCGGAAGTGAATCATAGGGTGGGGGAGGGGCGAAAGTTCTGGGAGCCTTGAAGAATGTTTGGAAGTCGAGAACATTACCTCGGAAAGAAAAAATGGGTATGTTTGTGCGCAGGAGGGTGGATGTGCTGGAAATGAGATGTTCGACTACAATATATGGTGTGAGGTGGTTTGATCGAGTAAGTAATGTAAGGGTAAGAGAGATGTGTGGAAATAAAAAGAGTGTGGTTGAGAGAGCAGAAGAGGGTGTTTTGAAATGGTTTGGTCACATGGAGAGAATGAGTGAGGAAAGATTGACCAAGAGAATATATGTGTCAGAGGTGGAGGGAACGAGGAGAAGTGGGAGACCAAATTGGAGGTGGAAAGATGGAGTGAAAAAGATTTTGAGTGATCGGGGCCTGAACATGTAGGAGGGTGAAAGGCGTGCAAGGAATAGAGTGAATTGGAACGATGTGGTATACCGGGTCGACGTGCTGTCAATGGAATGAACCAGGGCATGTGAAGCGTCTGGGGTAAAGCATGGAAAGTTGTGTGGGGCCTGGATGTGGAAAGGGAGCTGTGGTTTCGGTGCATTATTACATGACAGCTGGAGACTGAGTGTGAACGAATGGGGCCTTTCTTGTCTTTTCCTAGCGCTACCTCGCACACATGAGGGGGGAGGGGGTTGTTATTCCATGTGTGGCGAGGTGGCGATGGGAACAAATGAAGGCAGACAGTATGAATTATGTACATGTGTATATACGTATATGTCTGTGTGTGTATATATATATGTACATTGAGATGTATAGGTATGTATATTTGCGTGTGTGGACGTGTATGTATATACATGTGTATGTGGGCGGGTTGGGCCATTCTTTCGTCTGTTTCCTTGCTCTACCTCACTAACGCGGGAGACTGCAACAAAGCAATATAAATAAATATGAATATATATATATATATATATATATATATATATATATATATTTTCTTTTTTTTTTTTTTTGTCGTTGTCTCCCGCGTTTGCGAGGTAACGCAAGGAAACAGACGAAAGAAATGGCCCAACCCACGCCCATACACATGCCTTGATTCAATCCACTGACAGCACGTCAACCCCGGTATACCACATCGCTCCAATTCACTCTATTCTTTGCCCTCCTTTCACCCTCCTGCATGTTCAGGCCCCGATCACACAAAATCTTTTTCACTCCATCTTTCCACCTCCAATTTGGTCTCCCTCTTCTCCTCGTTCCCTCCACCTCCGACACATATATCCTCTTGGTCAATTTTTCCTCACTCATTCTCTCCAAGTGACCAAACCATTTCAAAACACCCTCTTCTGCTCTCTCAACCACGCTCTTTTTATTTCCACACATCTCTCTTACCCTTACGTTACTTACTCGATCAAACCACCTCACACCACACATTGTCCTCAAACATCTCATTTCCAGCACATCCAGCCTCCTGCGCACAACTCTATCCATAGTCCACGCCTCGCAACCATACAACATTGTTGGAACCACTATTCTTTCAAACATACCCATTTTTGCTTTCCGAGATAATGTTCTCGACTTCCACACATTCTTCAAGGCTCCCAGAATTATCGCCCCCTCCCCCACCCTATGATCCACTTCCGCTTCCATGGTTCCATCCGCTGCCAGATCCACTCCCAGATATCTAAAACGCTTCACTTTCTCCAGTTTTTCTCCATTCAAACTCACCTCCCAATTGTATTGACCCTCAACCCTACTGTACCTAATAACCTTGCTCTTATTCACATTTACTCTTAACTTTCTTCTTTCACACACTTTACCAAACTCAGTCACCAGCTTCTGCAGTTTCTCACATGAATCAGCCACCAGCGCTGTATCATCAGCGAACAACAACTGACTCATTTCCCAAGCTCTCTCATATATATATATATATATATATATATATATATATATATATATATATATATATATATATTGATTTATTTATATTTATTTATTTATTTATTTTGCTTTGTCGCTGTCTCCCGCGTTAGCGAGGTAGCGCAAGGAAACAGACGAAAGAATGGCCCAACCCGCCCACATACACATGTATATACATACATGTCCACCCATGCACAATATACATACCTATACATCTCAATATACGCATATATATACACACACAGACATATACATATATACGCATGTACATAATTCATACTGTCTGCCTTTATTTGTTCCCATCGCCACCTCGCCACACATGGAATAACAACACCTTCCCCCCTCATGTGTGCGAGGTAGCGCTGGGAAAAACACCAACGGCCCCATTCGTTCACACTCAGTCTCTAGCTGTCATGTAGTAATGCACCGAAACCACAGCTCCCTTTCCACATCTAGGCCCCACACACTTTGCAGCTTGAGACTGAGTGTGAAAGAATGGGGCCTTTGTTGTCTTTTCCTAGCGCTACCTCGTGCACATGTTGGGGGGATGGCGTTGGTATTTTATTATGTGGCAGGGTGGCGACGGGAATGAATAAGGGCAGACAGTGTGAATTATGCACACGTGAAGATATGTATATATCTGTGTGTGTATATATATGTATACGTTGAGATGCATGGGTATGTATATGTGCTTATGTGGACGTGTATGTATATACATGTGTATGTGGGTGGATTGGGCCATTCTTTTGTCTGTTTCCTTGCGCTACCTCGCTAACGCAGGAGACAGCGACAAAGTATAATAAATAAATCAAATGTAAATATATATATATATATATATATATATATATATATATATATATATATATATATATATATATATATATATATATATACATATATATATATATACATATATATATATATACAAAGTATCGGTCTGTCTGTCTGTCTAGTCCTTATACGCGCCTACACTTCTCGATCAGTCAGTACCTAACTTGACGCAGTGGTACATCGTAACATGAAGGTTATTAGAAGGAGGTTGGACCCTCTAAAGGTGTGATTGAACCTCCCATCTAACGATTATTTGTTCCCTTTACGTTGCCATATTTCATGATTGCTCATCTTTATGCAAGACACTGTGATACAAAATAACATGAGAAAGGTCGTGGGTTTTATGTGTCTTACCCATCCAACTATATGATACAACCCTAAAGGTGTCCTGGGACTATAACACCAGGATCCCTTATCCAACGGTTCCTGCAACTCCAAGGCTGTGTTATACTCAGTAGCAATGTTAGGGATTAATCCTTTAAAGTCAGAGGCTCCTTGACGAGTCTGCATTGTCTTTAGTCAACTTTTGATGAATGTGTTTGCCAAAAGTGACCTTTTACTCATATGTCACATCAACTTAATTCGTTTTATCCAAAGCATACCTCGTGATCTCCCGAATATTCCCTCCTCGGTACCCCAAAGCCTCTCATTTTATTCTCGTTTCTCCTCAGCCCCCCACCCCCACCCACCCTCTTTATTTCCTCCACTTCCGATATATATAGATCCTGTTTGTCCTTCCCTTATACCTTCCATGTGCTATATTTCAACACACCCTCACCGACCATTATAACTCAGACCGCACTTACTCCGTACTGCCACACTTTTCCTCTCAGCTTTTCATTCCCTACACGATCAACTCGCCTTACACCGCATGTCCTCCTCAAACATTTCCTTTCCAATTCACCACCTTCTTCCTTTCTTCTGCGATCGAAGCCCCATGACTCTCAACTGATCGGACGGTGGACGTTCATGGCAAAACAAGAGGAGGTTTTGGCCAGGCGGTGTTTGTCGGAGAGGGGAGGTGCTGGTCGAACAGTGGGCTGTGTTGGAGAGGGAGGTGCTGGCTGGTCGTACAGGAGGAGGTGCTGATCGGACAGCCGGCGGTTTTGGTCGTACAAGAGGAGGTGATGATCGGACAGTCGGCGGTGTTGGTCGGACATGGGGGTGGTATTGATCGGACAAGGGCGGCGGTGTTGGCCGTAGAGGCGGCGGTGGTGCTGGCCAGATGGTCGAACAAGGGCTGGTGTTGACAGAAGAGGGCGAGAGCTCTCATTGGTGGTTGGACCGATGTCAAGAGCAGTATGCACGTTAATCTCAGATGATACGAGATATAACGACTTTAACAAGCTTTTGTTCCGCTGGTGCAGACCTAGTACAACACTCAGCTTCATATATAGAGAAAGGGATCTACGGAAACACACAGTCACACGTGTCACATGAACTCGTCTGCAAACAATCACACGGTAAATATGCCTGCGCATTTCAGACGAGCGCAGTGGCGTCATTCCTTCGTCAGATGAGGATAGAATTATTGGCTTCCCGTGTTAATACACACACTAGGGATAAAAACGTGTCGCGTGAATCTCACACCTGAATACGTTATCAATTTTTGAATGTTCGTATTTAGTTGAACTGCGGCCCTCAAGCTCTCAAGCACCCAGCCAGCATGGTGGCTTCTGTCGCTGGGAGGGTTGCCAGTGCTTGGAGATTCGTACTCGGTCAGGCAGATCAGAGTGGCTCACCAAGACCCGGACCTGTGTATAATGGTAATATTTTCAGTGAGTTCACTGGCGTTGATAAGTATAAATATTAACTCTAATTGGCTATTTCAACATTGGTTTCAGGAGAAACTCCTGGAAATGGAAATCCGCAGTTCCTTGAAAATCCGCGGATTCTTGGAAATCCACAAGCCTTTTGGAAATACGTTCCATGGGCGAATGGGATTTCATTGACCACATGAGCGTTTATAAATTCCCTCTTTTATAGAAATCCTCTGAGGCAAATCTACGGAAGCAAATCTTTCGACTATTCTAAAGAGCAAAGCAGAAAATTATAGACTTGTTTTGAATGTATAAAATCATTAACTTGTGCTTTAAGATGTCGTCTCCAGCTCACGACACTTCTAATAATAACCGGACGAGAACACATAAAGGTCATCCCTCTCACCTCTCACCTCACATCTTGAGTGTTCAAGACGAACAACGAAGCTGTTGGTGTGTGCGTTCTTACCCTTCTGAAAAGTTGGAGCCTCGACTGCGTTTTAAAAAGCTTCCGACATTGGATTACGTGTGGCTCTTAAGACCGCAGCTTAGCTCAAAGCTTAAAAATCTTATTAAGAGGCCCTGTGATGTATGTTTGTCGTGTGGAGTTGGTGCAGGGTATGTGTGAGGATTGGTATGAGACGAAGGTGAGGCTTTATGTGAGCCAGTTTATGTGCTTCTCGAAAGTCCTTATGACTTTGTTTTCCGATACCTCTAAAGACGTTATTACTCTCTCTCTCTCTCTCTCTCTCTCTCTCTCTCTCTCTTCTCTCTCTCTCTCTCTCTCTCTCTCTCTCTCTCTCTCTCTCTCCTTGAGCAAAATTACATTCAGAAAATATTAAAATAGATGCAAAAAAAAAAAAAAAATAGATGTTACCTAAAAATGGGAAGAATTAAACTTGATAAATCAAACGAAGTTGAACATGAGCAAATTACATTGAATAAAACTTTCAACAATACAAAGATGCCACCGAATATAGGCCAAACCGGGAGAGTGACTGAAAGTGAAACAAATGTCATAGATCTTAGTCATCATTGCGAGTAACTGGTATAACCGTGTCCGCATATATTTCTAAAGGTTTATTGTGGGTACAAGCATATGACTATCTGAGGGTGAATTCATCGTACATCTGGTCGCTGAGTAGTGTTTCAAAAGGTTTGAGCATCAGCAACCCGCCTTGCTGTGCCTTATGCTCTCT
Source organism: Panulirus ornatus (assembly GCF_036320965.1). Classification (NCBI taxonomy): domain Eukaryota; kingdom Metazoa; phylum Arthropoda; class Malacostraca; order Decapoda; family Palinuridae; genus Panulirus; species Panulirus ornatus. The sequence continues at coordinate 14,149,981 of NC_092287.1, forward strand.
TGAGGGGACGATCTTCTTTCTTTACTCTTTCAATCTGCCACTTCATTTTCGGAATTTCTCTTCTGGACGTCGTATTTCTTTCAACCGTGCTTCACGATGGTTAGTTTTTACTTATATAAGGAGGAGATAGCCGGAATTCTCGCCTGGAAGTAAGAAAATGAGGGTACACATGAGATTTCAAGGCGCACTGGAAGCTCAGGACGCACGATCAGGCGGCTGCTCCTTGCTGCACCTCATCAGTGTCTGGCATCATCTAGGAGATCAAGACCCTATTGACCCAAAACAAGGACCAAAAGTATTTCATGGACTTTGCTAATTCTACGCCAAGACGTCATCAGATGGTAATCACGGCTAAAGGAGAGATCACAAAGTACTGAGATGTGAGTGTAACATCACTTTTGAAAATTTATGGAGAGGTGGAAATGTGGTGTCTGTACTGTTTACATCTTTAATATTTAATTTATAATTTTCTAAAACAAATTACCACGTTCATTCAAGATTGAAAAGGACAATTCTTGATAAGATTAAGCAATACGAAATGCCTTAGAGGACTTACAGCTTTGAAAACTGTATATCATATATAACGTAGTGAATGGGTAATTAACTCTACAATGCCTACAGCACAAACATTTGTCGCTGTGGAATGTATTTTCTTTTTTAAGTTGGAGGTTCCAGACACGGACTAAAGTCGCACCTCGAGGCCGGGCTTTAATTGAAATAATGAGAGGATTATGAAAAGGAAAAAGAAGAGACAAAAGAAATATTTACGAATCTTGTTGGAAGTGAAAGTCCTTTCTTTTAAAGTGAGCCAAGTCATAGTTATTGGGAGAGAGAAGATTGAGAGTTCCAAAGCTTCGAGGTGTCGGTATGCCTATATCAACAATTTTTTTCTTTCCCTTCTAGAACGAAAGCTTCAACAGGTATTCAGGTGTTGAGTCACAAGAAAGGTGTGATTGAATATTCCATTGTCGAATCGCTCCTAATACGTAAACTGACGCTTGCTTGTTGTCAGTCCTAGACTGGAGGCCCCTAGCTCCGGTTGCCAGTCGCTGCACCAAATCTGACAGTATTCGTCCTCATCCTGTCAGCTGCAGGTGTGTACAGATGGCAGGGCCAAGAGCTGAATCTGAAGAAATAACTATCCTAGCGAGGAAATGATTAGGGTCAAAAAGATATCAGTTCGGTTAAGACGAGATAATGGGATTTCATCTGAGGGGAAATGGATTAATGATGAGATGATTGGGTTCGGGAGGAGAACAGCAGGGCAAGACGAGAAATGATCGAGTATCGAACAAGGGGAATAGATCTGACGTAAGGTACTTGGACTTGGAACGCTATGATTGGATTTAGAACACATTCACTTGTTTTAGTACCATATGAGTTGAAGAAATTATGAGAAATTAGGTGGTTACGCTTGAGAGAACCTCTGTGTTGAAGACGTGCATGTGAAGAGTGTGTGATTACGGCAGAAACTATCGAGGTGAAGAGATAGTAAATACCTTTCTGTTCGTGTTAGAAGGTATTACCTTTGCAGGATATATGATTACAGGTTGAGTTACGGCTAGGTAATCCAGAGTTTGAATTTGAGTTATTCACCCCTTTTAGAGTATCAATGTTTACCAAATCCAGTTGCACCGTAAATTGTAGATTGGTGTGTGGGTCATACTCATAATTGCAAAATAATTTCGGACCTAGTTGTAACTGCAAACATGCGTATGCCACTAATATTTGCAAACAAGTGTCGGTCATATTCATAACTGTAAACAGGATTTTGGTCATATTTGTGATTACAAATAAGCATCAGGGTCATAAATATAGTTACATATAAGTTTCAAGAGCATTCTTTTAGTTACAAACACGTGTGTAAGTCATACTCATAATCCTAGAAAGTGTCTGGACCATAACAAGTGACTATACCATACTAGTGATTACAAAAAGGTGTCTAGGCCGTACAAGTAGAATCACATGTTTGCATCAAACTTATAATGCAATCCAGAATGTAGATCATAGTTATCATTCAATTACGTTTTAGGGTCATATTTGTGATAAGAGTTTCAACCATAGACGGTGTTTATGCCAAATTCATAATCATACTTAAGTGTGTAGAGTCGTACTTATAATCAGCAAGTATCTAAATGATACTTAAAATCAAGATAAAGTGTGTGGGTCATACTTATAATCAAGAAGTGCCTGACAAACAAGTGTTTGGGCCAACCCTATAATCACAAGCAAGTTCCTGAGTCAAATTTTTATCATCCTAAATGTGTTTGGGTCATAATTATAATAACTGTGGTTCATCCTTGAAGATATAATGAGTGCCCGATTCATGCCTTTAATTACAAACATGCTACATGTTTAGGTCATATCATCTCACATCATTGTTGTCTACAGTAAAGATAGATATAATGCAACTGTAAATCTTCTTGATCACTCAACACAGCTAGACGAAACAGTGCAGTAATACATGAAGCTGAGGCCAGACCATTCGACTAATTTGTTGCCTGCCGCCATGGTGGGTGAGGGTACCGCCCTACCCACCGGCAGAAAGTTTATCGTTAGGTCTCCCATGATTGACTTAGTTCATTGGCTGCCATTTGTCCGGAGTGAGGTAACAGGGACTGAATGGACGACCAGAACCAAATGTTAGTTCAGCTTTTCTTTCTCTCTCTGTATCAGTATCGATATGGGTTGATGATGTGCAAGTAGAAAAACGATGAGAAACGAAAAGCATAATATATATATATATATATATATATATATATATATATATATATATATATATATATATATATATATATATATATATATTCTTATGACTCCACAGGGAAAGTGAAGCACGATAAGTTCCCAAGTGCACTTTCGTGTAATAATCACATCATCAGGGGAGACACAAGAGAGAAATATAAGTCAGTTGATATACATCGAAGAAACGAAGCTAGGACGCCATTTGGTAAACATGTGATTCTCCAAAACATACAACGAGCGTTCATAAACTTATCATTTTAAAAATTTTATCGACAATAAAGTTATCTAATCTGTATAGACCATCACTAACATTAAGATTATAATTCTTTGTGTGTTTGATGATAGAAGATTCAATGATATTTCTCTTGGTAATAGAGTTAGAATTATTAAATGAAATGGCATCACTCCAGTCAATACAATGAACATAGTTTTTAACGTGATTAAACAAGGCATTTGAGTCTTGTCCCGTTTTTATACTATATCTATGTTGCTGAAGTCTAACAGAAAGATCCTTATATATATATATATATATATATATATATATATATATATATATATATATATATATATATATATATATATATATATATATATATATATATATATATATATATATATATATATATATATATATATATATATATATATAATAATAATGATAATATATATATATATATATATATATATATATATATATATATAATGATAATATATATATATATATATATATATATATATATATATATATATATATATATATATATATATATATATATATATATATATATATATATATATATATATTCATTTATGTATAACTAACTTCTGGGATTTGTCAATAAAAGATATAGGGTACTTTAAGCAAGATCCAATAAAATATTTCTTCTCAAACTCATCATCAATATACTCTGGACTGCAAATACGTAATGCCCTAAGGAACGTAGATTGAAATGATAATGATTTAACTCTGTCATGTTGAGATGAGTAATGATGGATATATGAGCATATTTGGTAGATTTTCTTCATATGCTAAACATAAACTTGTTTCCTTGCCTATGGATCATGCAATCTAAAAAGTTTCACATACCATTATTTTCATTTCTACAGTAAATTTGATGGAAGGTATTAAATTGTTAAGAGGGGAGAAATATTTGTAAATTTTTATTTGTCGGCCAAACACAAAGAACATCATCTACATACCAAAGCCAAATTGTATTAGAAGGTAAGACATCCTTTAGAATTTTTGTTACAAAAAAACTCCTTACAAAGATCACTCAGTACAGGTGAAATAGGGTTACCCACTGCCATACCCAATTTTTGAGCATAACAATCTGCATTGATTTGAAATACACAGTCTTTTGTCAGTTCATTGAAAACAGACTTTCAAACAAGGAAATGAATATCATCCAAAAATATCAAATAAATATTCTAAAATGTCATCAGCAGGGAACGTTTGTGAAAATGGAGGAAACATCAGAGCTAACTAGTTTGAAATCAAAATTAACATTGATATTGTTTAGCTTGTTAACTAAATCTACATTGTTCATTATATTAGAGTTTCATATCTTACCGAATAAAGGGCTAGAAACCCTCCTCTCCTTGTATCTTAATTTTCTAAAAGGGGAAACAGGAGAAGGAGTCACGTGGGGAGTGCTCATCCTCCTCGAAGGCTCAGACTGGGGTGTCTGAATGTGTGTGGATGTAATAAAGATAAGAAAAAAGGAGAGATTGGTAGTATATTTTAGGAAGGAACCTGGATGTTTTGGCTCTGAGTGAAACGAAGCTCAAGGGTAAAGGGGAAGAGAGGTTTGGGTTAGGTTAGGTTAGGTTAGGTTAGGTATAAGTTTGTTGAGTATTCCTGGGAAATTATATGAGAGAGTATTGATTGAGAGTGTGAAGGCACGCACAGAGCATCAGATTGGGGAAGAGCAGTGTGGTTTCACAAGTGGTCGAGGATGTGTGGATCAGGTGTATGCTCTGAAGAATGTATGTGAGAAATACTTAGAAAAACGAATGGATTTGTATGTAGCATTTATGGATCTGGAGAGGGCATATGATAGAGTTGATAGAGATGCTCTGTGGAAGGTATCAAGAATATATGATGTGGGAGGCAAGTTGTTAGAAGCAGCGAAAAGTTTTTATCGAGGATGGAATGTATGGGTCCGAGTAGGAAGAGAGGAAAGTTATTGGTTCTCAATGAATGCTGGTTTGCGGCAGGGGTGCGTGATGTCTCCATGATTGTTTAATTTGTTTATGGATGGGGTTGTTAGGGAGGTACATGCAAGAGTTTTGGAAAGATGGGCAAGTATGCAGTCTGTTGTGGTTGAGAGAGCTTGGGGAGTGATTCAGTTGTTGTTCGCTGATGATACAGCGCTGGTGGATGATTTGGGTGAGAAATTGCAGAAGTTGGTGACTGAGTTTGGTAAAGTGTGTGAAAGAAGAACGCTGAGAGTAAATGTGAATAAGAGCAAGGTTATTGGGTAGAGTAGGGTTGAGGGATAAGTCAACTGGGAGGTAAGTTTGAATGGAGAAAAATTGGAGGATGTAAAGCGTTTTAGATGTCTGGGAGTGGGTTTGGCAGCTGATGGAACCATGGAAGCAGTCACAGGTTGGGGGGAGGTTGCGAAAGTTCTGGGAGCGTTGAAATATGTGTGGAAGGCGAGATCATTATCTCGGAAAGCAAAAATGGGTATATTTGAAGGAATAGTGGTTCAAACAATATTGTGTGGTTGCGAGGCGTGGGCCATAGATAGGGTTTTGCGGAGGAGGGTGGATGTGTTGGAAATGAGATGTTTGAGGACAATATGTGGTGTGAGTTGGTTTGATAGAGTGTGGTTGAGAGAGCAGAAGAGGGTTTATTGAAATGGTTTGGTCACATGGAGAGAATGAGTGAGGAAAGATTGACAAAGAGGATATATGTGTAAGAGGTGGAAGGACCAAGGAGAAGTGGGAGACCATAATTGGAGGTTGAAGGATGGAGTGAAAAAGACTGAGCGATCCGGGCCTGAACAGGCAGGAGGGTGAAAGGCTTGCAAGGAATAAAGTGAGTTGGAACGATGTGGTATGCCGGGGTCGACGTGCTGTCAATGGATTGAACCAGGGCATGTGAAGCGTCTGGATGTGGAAATGATGTGGAAAGGGAGCTGTGGTTTCTGTGCATTATACATGACAGCTAGAGACTAAGTTTGAACAAATGTGGCCTTCGTCGGCTTTTCCTAGCGCTAATCGCGCGCATGTGGGAGGAGGAGGTTCTCATTTGAAATCTGGCGGGGTGGCGACGGAAATGAATAAAGGCAGCAAGTATGAATTATGTATATGTGTATATATGTATATATCTGTATATATATATATATATATATATATATATATATATATATATATATATATATATATATATATATATATATATATATATATATATATATATATATATATATATTTATATATATATATATATATATATATATATATATATATATTCCTATGACTCCACGGAGAAAATGAAACACGAAAAGTTCCCAAGTGCACTTTCGTGTATTGATCACTTCATCAAGGGAGACACAAGAGGGAAATATAACAGTCAGTTGATATACATCGAAGAGACGAAGCTAGGACGATATATATATATATATATATATATATATATATATATATATATATATATATATATATATATATATATATATATATATATATATATATATATATATATATATATATACATATATATATATATATATATATATATGTATATATATATATATATATATATATATATATGTATATATATATATATATATATATATATATATATATATATATATATATATATATATATATATATATATATATATATATATATATATATATATATATATTTTTTTTTTTTTTTTTTTTTTTGCTTTGTCGCTGTCTCCCGCGTTTGCGAGGTAGCGCAAGGAAACAGACGAAAGAAATGGCCCAACCCACCCCATACACATGTATATACATACGTCCACACACGCAAATATACATACCTACACAGCTTTCCATGGTTTCCCCCTAACGCTTCACATGCCTTGATTCAATCCACTGACAGCACGTCAACCCCGGTATACCACATCGCTCCAATTCACTCTATTCCTTGCCCTCCTTTCACCCTCCTGCATGCTCAGGCCCCGATCACACAAAATCTTTTTCACTCCATCTTTCCACCTCCAATTTGGTCTCCCTCTTCTCCTCGTTCCCTCCACCTCCGACACATATATTCTCTTGGTCAATCTTTCCTCACTCATTCTCTCCATGTGCCCGAACCATTTCAAAACACCCTCTTCTGCTCTCTCAACCACGCTCTTTTTATTTCCACACATCTCTCTTACCCTTACGTTACTTACTCGATCAAACCACCTCACACCACACATTGTCCTCAAACATCTCATTTCCAGCACATCCATCCTCCTGCGCACAACTCTATCCATAGCCCACGCCTCGCAACCATACAACATTGTTGGAACCACTATTCCTTCAAACATACCCATTTTTGCTTTCCGAGATAATGTTCTCGACTTCCACACATTCTTCAAGGCTCCCAGAATTTTGGCCCCCTCCCCTACCCTATGATCCACTTCCGCTTCCATGGTTCCATCCGCTGCCAGATCCACTCCCAGATATCTAAAACACTTCACTTCCTCCAGTTTTTCTCCATTCAAACTCACCTCCCAATTGACTTGAACCTCAACCCTACTGTACCTAATAACCTTGCTCTTATTCACATTTACTCTTAACTTTCTTCTTTCACACACTTTACCAAACTCAGTCACCAGCTTCTGCAGTTTCTCACATGAATCAGCCACCAGCGCTGTATCATCAGCGAACAACAATATATATTTATATATTTATATATTTATATATATATATATATATATATATATAAATATATATATATATATATATATATATATATATATATATATATATATATATATATATATATATATATATATATATATATATATATATATATATATATATATATATATATATTATCCCTGGGGATAGGGGAGAAAGAATACTTCCCATGTATTCCCTGCGTGTCGTAAAAGGCGACTAAAAGGGAAGGGAGCGGGGGGCTGGAAATCCTCCCCTCTCATTTTTGATTTTCCAAAGGAAGGAACAGAGATGGGGGCCAAGTGGGGATTTCCCTCAAAGGCTCAGTCCTCTGTTCCTAAAGCTACCTCGCTACCGCGGGAAATGGCGAATAGTATGAAAAAAAAAAAAAAAAAAAAATATATATATATATATATATATATATATATATATATATATATATAAATATATATATATATATATATATATATATATATATATATATATATATATATATATATATATATATATATATATATATATATATATATATATATATATATATATATATATATATATATATATATATATATATATATATGAGAGGCAAGTGTTTTGGGAGCAGCTGAATGAGTGTGTTAGTGGTTTTGATGCACGAGACCGGGTTATAGTGATGGGTGATTTGAATGCAAAGGTGAGTAATGTGGCAGTTGAGGGAATAATTGGTATACATGGGGTGTTCAGTGTTGTACATGGAAATGGTGAAGAGCTTGTAGATTTATGTGCTGAAAAAGGACTGATGATTGGGAATACCTGGTTTAAAAAGCGAGATATACATAAGTATACTTATGTAAGTAGGAGAGATGGCCAGAGAGCGTTATTGGATTACGTGTTACTTGACAGGCGTGCGAAAGAGAGGCTTTTGGATGTTAATGTGCTGAGAGGTGCAACTGGAGGGATGTCTGATCACTATCTTGTGGAGGCTAAGGTGAAGATTTGTATGGGTTTTCAGAAAAGAAGAGTGAATGTTGGGGTGAAGAGGGTGGTGAGAGTAAGTGAGCTTGGGAAGGAGACCTGTGTGAAGAAGTACCAGGAGAGACTGAGTACAGAATGGAAAAAGGTGAGAACAATGGAAGTAAGGGGAGTGGGGGAGGAATGGGATGTATTTAGGGAATCAGTGATGGATTGCGCAAAAGATGCTTGTGGCATGAGAAGAGTGGGAGGTGGGTTGATTAGAAAGGGTAGTGAGTGGTGGGATGAAGAAGTAAGAGTATTAGTGAAAGAGAAGAGAGAGGCATTCGGACGATTTTTGCAGGGAAAAAATGCAATTGAGTGGGAGATGTATAAAAAAAAGAGACAGGAGGTCAAGAGAAAGGTGCAAGAGGTGAAAAAAAGGGCAAATGAGAGTTGGGGTGAGAGAGTATCATTAAATTTTAGGGAGAATAGAAAGATGTTCTGGAAGGAGGTAAATAAAGTGCGTAAGACAAGGGAGCAAATGGGAACTTCAGTGAAGGGCGCAAATGGGGAGGTGATAACAAGTAGTGGTGATGTGAGAAGGAGATGGAGTGAGTATTTTGAAGGTTTGTTGAATGTGTTTGATGATAGAGTGGCAGATATAGGGTGTTTTGGTCGAGGTCGTGTGCAAAGTGAGAGGGTTAGGGAAAATGATTTGGTAAACAGAGAAGAGGTAGTGAAAGCTTTGCGGAAGATGAAAGCCGGCAAGGCAGCAGGTTTGGATGGTATTGCAGTGGAATTTATTAGAAAAGGGGGTGACTGTATTATTGACTGGTTGGTAAGGTTATTTAATGTATGTATGACTCATGGTGAGGTGCCTGAGGATTGGCGGAATGCTTGCATAGTGCCATTATACAAAAGCAAAGGGGATAAGAGTGAGTGCTCAAATTACAGAGGTATAAGTTTGTTGAGTATTCCTGGTAAAGTATATGGGAGGGTATTGATTGAGAGGGTGAAGGCATGTACAGAGCATCAGATTGGGGAAGAGCAGTGTGGTTTCAGAAGTGGTAGAGGATGTGTGGATCAGGTGTTTGCTTTGAAGAATGTATGTGAGAAATACTTAGAAAAGCAAATGGATTTGTATGTAGCATTTATGGATCTGGAGAAGGCATATGATAGAGTTGATAGAGATGCTTTGTGGAAGGTATTAAGAATATATGGTGTGGGAGGAAAGTTGTTAGAAGCAGTGAAAAGTTTTTATCGAGGATGTAAGGCATGTGTACGTGTAGGAAGAGAGGAAAGTGATTGGTTCTCAGTGAATGTAGGTTTGCGGCAGGGGTGTGTGATGTCTCCATGGTTGTTTAATTTGTTTATGGATGGGGTTGTTAGGGAGGTAAATGCAAGAGTTTTGGAAAGAGGGGCAAGTATGAAGTCTGTTGGGGATGAGAGAGCTTAGGAAGTGAGTCAGTTGTTGTTCGCTGATGATACAGCGCTGGTGGCTGATTCATGTGAGAAACTGCAGAAGCTGGTGACTGAGTTTGGTAAAGTGTGTGGAAGAAGAAAGTTAAGAGTAAATGTGAATAAGAGCAAGGTTATTAGGTACAGTATGGTTGAGGGTCAAGTCAATTGGGAGGTGAGTTTGAATGGAGAAAAACTGGAGGAAGTGAAGTGTTTTAGATATCTGGGAGTGGATCTGGCAGCGGATGGTACCATGGAAGCGGAAGTGGATCATAGGGTGGGGGAGGGGGCGAAAATTCTGGGGGCCTTGAAGAATGTGTGGAAGTCGAGAACATTATCTTGGAAAGCAAAAATGGGTATGTTTGAAGGAATAGTGGTTCCAACAATGTTGTATGGTTGCGAGGCGTGGGCTATGGATAGAGTTGTGCGCAGGAGGATGGATGTGCTGGAAATGAGATGTTTGAGGACAATGTGTGGTGTGAGGTGGTTTGATCGAGTGAGTAACGTAAGGGTAAGAGAGATGTGTGGAAATAAAAAGAGCGTGGTTGAGAGAGCAGAAGAGGGTGTTTTGAAGTGGTTTGGGCACATGGAGAGAATGAGTGAGGAAAGATTGACCAAGAGGATATAGGTGTCGGAGGTGGAGGGAACGCGAAGAAGAGGGAGACCAAATTGGAGGTGGAAAGATGGAGTGAAAAAGATTTTGAGTGATCGGGGCCTGAACATGCAGGAGGGTGAAAGGAGGGCAAGGAATAGAGTGAATTGGAGCGATGTGGTATACCGGGGTTGACGTGCTGTCAGTGGATTGAATCAAGGCATGTGAAGCGTCTGGGGTAAACCATGGAAAGCTGTGTAGGTATGTATATTTGCGTGTGTGGACGTATGTATATACATGTGTATGCGGGGGGGGGGGGGCATTTCTTTCGTCTGTTTCCTTGCGCTACCTCGCAAACGCGGGAGACAGCGACAAAGTATAAAAAAAAAAATATATATATATATATATATATATATATATATATATATATATATATATATGTATACGTTGAAATGTTTAGGTATGTATTTGTGCCTGTCTGGACGTGTATTGTATGTGCATGTGTATGTGGGAGACAGCGATAAAGTATAATAGAATATATATATATGTATATATGTATATATATGTGTGTGTGTGTGGCCTAAGTTGGGTACCTATCTAATACATTACCCCCTAGGGGAGGATTAATAAGGAGATTGACTGTGGACTGACTGCCACAACCAGGATTCGATCTGTGTGCGTTCGACTTCGGGCGGGTCCATGAAAGCTTCACAGTCAGCAACGCTAACCGCTGCACCACGGAGGTGCATGTGATGAATGAATGATGATTACTCATCTCAGATTGGGATGTGAAGAAGAAATGAGTAAGTGGGCGAGAAATTCCGTTCCCCTGTAGCCCACAAGGCAGTTAGTTGAGGATGTGTATGAGTAATTGGGAAGACTGACTGCACTTAATCTATCCTGAGGAAATTGGAAACGTTGTTAATGATGACAGATAGATGGATAAGAGTTAGATCCAGTGAAGCCTCTGGCTCGGAAGTCTGAGGAATGGCGGACTGAGAAGTGCTAACCCGTGATGTATGTTTTATGTTGATGAAAACGGAAGTGAGTTTGTGTCTGTGTGTTTGTTGATTATCATTTGGCTTGTTACGGAGAGAGTTTTACACTCTTGTTGTCCCTTCTTTTATCCTGTATGTGTACCATGTCTTTTTATGCATACACACACACACACACACACACACACACACACACACACACACACACACACACACACACACACACACACACACACACACATACACACACATCAGATTAAGCCACGTACCCGTTTATCAATTAGCCCGAAGGTGAGCATGAACAGCTAGGATTACCTTTTGGGCCAACTGATGCGCCCAAGATTCGAACCCGGGCAAGCCCGTGCGACACTAGCCAGAAATTACACCACGGAAACCCGTGTTTTTGTGTGTGCGTAGGTGGATGTATTCATGCACTCTCTGTACGTCTGTTTTGATACATTAAAACGTGAAACTTTTGTCCAAAGCTGTGAAAATTGTCCAAAACTGTGAAATATCTTGACCAAATATACCATGGATGACCACTGGAATCCGTTATAATTCTTGGGTGGTTCCATCGGGATGTCCAAGGCTGATGATGTACGAGTCTCTCGGGAATACCGTCGTGAGATATTGCACCGAGAACCACCTGGCAGTAATGACGCCTGTGAGGCTGGTCGTGTGTGGCGCCACAGTCAGGCCAGGCTGGAGGATGGTGACTGAAGCGCCTTGTTAGTGTATTCTTTCCTCTCAGTCCCCTGACGGCGGTAGCTGCTCGTAAAAAGAAAAAAAAAAAAAAAGAGAAAAGAAAAGAAGTTCTGCGGTTCATCCTATTTCTCAGTAACAAGTTTGCCCAATGGAAGTTCCTGGAGATCGCCGCATTTTTGTGCACTGAAGATCCTTGGGTGTATATTTATCATTTCTGCCGACATACCACAGGTTCTTTATTCCATCATCGACATATCCTTCTTAAGATAGCCGGACAAACACTGCAAATTAATCCGGCAGCCAGATTACGCTGATAATGGAAGGAAAGATTATTAAAGATTCGTGGTTAAAATGTTCATATATTTTCGTTGGTTTTGGGCCGTATGGTCCACAGTAATGGTTATCAAGGTCCGCCCACTGCTGTCCATAAGCTCGAGTTGATTTGCGCGTTGTGTGACCATAGATGGGCACTCGCATTACCGCATGAGAAGCTTGAATTTACGAATGTTATTATGCATAGCATAAACCTAGAGCCGCATAACAGTCCTAATCTCACCCCAGCTTATCACACACCACGCTCATGATGTTATGTACCGGAATGACCAGTACAGGAGATGGTGAAACACAACGTTGTCGAGCCCATTGTGAGCCTGTGGTACGCTACATTCTTAATGGTTCCCGAAGTTGATGGGACATTTAGTCTTAAAACTGATTTCTGTTAGTAAGATCTGGCTGCGGCACCTGAGCGGTTATTTCTACCTATGTCAAACAACTATGTCGCCAAGCTAAAGATTGTAAGCCTCAGACAGCTTTTTCAGTTCCCTGGAATATATCCCGTTCCCAAAGATGTCCTCCGGGCTGCAGAATTCACCTATTGCCTATGTTTGCTTGGTAAATACTGTGTTTCTGGTTGTATTGGGTGATAAATCTCATAATCTACTGGGAATATAGTGCTGTAATTTTGAGGATTTGAAGAAATATTTTGGAAAGCTATTGTTCGAGAAGAAAGATGGACCCTGTCTGAAGGAAGTCTTGCAACTTATTTTGTCATGAGAATTGGTAATTTATTTGAAGCTTGTGCATGATGCACCTGGAAGTGCCCATGCAGTTAAAGACAACCCTAAAGCAAGCCTTATTAATGTATTTCTTGCCAGAGATAGCAAGAGACATCAATGATTAAGTTGAATACTGACACTCTAGGAGTTCATATGGGTCACAACCTTGCGCTCGTACTGGTGAACATTATTGACAGGCCAGGTAGTCTGTGGGAGATTTTATACCTGTCCTCAGCAGATTTACAAGAATGGAGGGCGGTAATGAATACCTCCTTCTTATGAAGATTACTTTCTAGTTATGTAAGTTATTTCCTTTATCTAATAAACCCGCAAACGCAATCGCTAGAGCTCTCAAGGTTGCCATTATCTGTGGGCAGTCAATAGTTAGAGTGCTCCCTCCTGACAGTGGGTCAGAATTTAACAAAGTTTTGCTTAATAAACTGTGTCAATTTCACAATATCACTGAGTGTAACAAACTTGCCTGCCACGCAGCTAATAATGGGTTATCGCAGAGGACGAATGGGAAAGTGTTAGACGCGAGGCGGCAATCAGCTGAGCCTAATGGTTACATGTGAGATCCGTCGGTCCCTGATGTCCAGCGTGTCACTGATTAAGCTTTGAGTGCCTTTGTAGGATATTCATCTCACTATGTTCTGTTGCTCTAAGCCGAGGCCTATGTATGATGTAGACTATTACATGCAAACCTGTTAAACTCTGGCACAGAATGTATTCCACAGTGTAAACTGATTTTTGCAGAAGGCGAAGAGTGATGTGATCAATCCACATCATTGAATTGCGTAAGAGAATCACACGTAAGAGGACAAGTTAGTAACAGTTTGAGTCCAGGAAAGGTGGTGTTACCTAACTTGCGGGATAGCTCACGGAAGCTTATATAGTATAAACAAAATTCTATGGGAACAAATTCCAGTTGGCTCCGAGCCACACGGAAAGCACATGGTCCACTAGGGGCATTTACAGATATTGATATTCATAGAGTGTCTAGTAATATGTAGACGGATCTTCTTGGACTGGAAGAGAAGCTTCCGTGCAAATGGAAGATGCCCCACAAGCACTGAAGGAGTCTTCCTCAGGTGGTGGCTCCAACCTACACTAAAAAAGCGAAAACACGGTAGCTATTGATGTGACAGACCATGGAGACGAGTCCAACGCATGGTTTGATTCCCAGACATATGTCACACTTCGAGAGACAGCTGGTAAGATTAGAGTTGACAAGGAAGCCCTATGTTACCAGTGATGCTTTGGTTCAAGTATAAGGAGACATGGCTTGTATATGGCAGCCAAATTGTAGTGGGCTGCCCAATGTACTTTGTAAAAACCACCCCAAGGGGTAGAAGTAGTGGGGTTTGGGTTTTTTTAAAAAAAGGGGAAAAATTGGGCCCAAAAAAAAGGGGCCCCCTTTTTTTTTCCCCGGGGGGGGGAAAAAGGGGGTTTTTTCCCCAAAAAAAAAATAAGGAAAGGGGGGGGAAAAAGGGGGAAAAAAAGGGGCCCCCCGGGGGGGGGGGGGGGGTTTTAAAAAAAAAAAAAATAATTTAAAAAAAATTTTTTTAAAAAAAAAATTTAAAAAGGTTTTTTTGGGGGAAAATTTTGGGGGGTTTTTTTTTTGGGGGGAGGGGGAAAAAATTTTTCGGGGAAAAGGGTTGGAAAGGGGGAAAAAAAAATTTTTTTTAAAAATTTTGGGGGAAAAAAATTTTTTTTTGGGGAAAGGTTGGGGTTTGGGGGTTTTTTTTCAAATTTTTTTTAAAGGGGAAATTTTTAAAATTTTTTTTAAAAAATTTTAAAAAAAATTTTTTTTTTTTTAAAAAAAATTTTTTTTTTTAAAAAAAAAAATTTTTAATTTTTAAAGGGGGGAAAGGGGAAAAAAAATTTTTTTGGTGGGAGGGGGTTAAAAGAAAGGGGAGCGGGGGTAAAGAAACAAGAGGTGAAAAAAAGGGGGCAAATGGAAATTGGGGGGGGGAGAAAATAATTAAATTTAAAATAAAAAATTTTTTAAATAAATTTTTTAAAAAGGGGAAAATAATTTTAAATGAAGGGGAAAGGGGGAGGTATACAATAGGGTGATGTGAGAAGGGAGGGATGAGTTTTTGAAGGTTTGTTGAATGTGTTGATGAAGAGTGGCAGATGTGGGGTGTCTTGGTCGAGGTGGTGTGCAAAGTGAGAGGGTTAGGGAAAATGATTTGGTAAATAGAGAAGAGGTAGTAAAAGCTTTACGGAAGAATGAAAGCCGGCAAAGCAGCATGTTTGGATGGTATTGCAGTGGAATTTATTAAAAAGGGGGTGACTGTATGGTTGACTGGATGGTAAGGTTATTTAATGTATGAATGATTCATGGTGAGGTGCCTGAGGATTGGCGGAATGCTTGCATAATGCCACTGTACAAAGGCAAAGGGGATAAGAGTGAGTGCTCAAATTACAGAGATATAAGTTTGTTGAGTATTCCTGGTAAATTATATGGGAGGTTATTGATTGAGAGGGTGAAGGCATGTACAGAGCATCAGATTGGGGAAGAGCAGTGTGGTTACAGAAGTGGTAGAGGATGTGTGGATAAGGTGTTTGCTTTGAAGAATGTATGCGAGAAATACTTAGAAAAACAAATGGATTTGTATGTAGCATTTATGGATCTGGAAAAGACATATGATAGAGTTGATAGAGATGCTCTGTGGAAGGTTTTAAGAATATATGGTGTGGGAGGCAAGTTGTTAGAAGCAGTGAAGAGTTTTTATCGAGGATGTAAGGCGTGTGTACGTGTAGGAAGAGAGGAAAGTGATTGGTTCTCAGTGAATGTAGGTTTGCGGCAGGGGTGTGTGATGTCTCCATGGTTGTTTAATTTGTTTATGGATGGGGTTGTTAGGGAGATGAATGCAAGAGTTTTGGAAAGAGGGGCAAGTATGAAGTCCGTTGTAGATGAGAGAGCTTGGGAAGTGAGTCAGTTGTTGTTCGCTGATGATACAGCGCTGGTGGCTGATTAATGTAAGAAACTGTACAAGCTGGTGACTGAGTTTGGTAAAGTGTGTGAAAGAAGAAAGTTAAGAGTAAATGTAAATAAGAGCAAGGTTATTAGGTACAGTAGGGTTGAGGGTCAAGTCAATTGGGAGGTAAGTTTGAATGGAAAAAAGCTGGAGGAAGTGAAGTGTTTTAGATATCTGGGAGTGGATCTGGCAGCGGATGGAACCATGGAAGCGGAAGTGGATCATAGGGTGGGGGAGGGGGCGAAAATTCTGGGAGCCTTGAAGAATGTGTGGAAGTCGAGAACATTATCTCGGAAAGCAAAAATGGGTATGTTTAAAGGAATAGTGGTTCCAACAATGTTGTGTGGTTGCGAGGCGTGGGCTATGGATAGAGTTGTGCGCAGGAGGCTGGATGTGCCGGAAATGAGATGTTTGAGGACAATATGTGGTGTGAGGTGGTTTGATCGAGTAAGTAATGTAAGGGTGAGAGAGATGTGTGGAAATAAAAAGAGTGTGGTTGAGAGAGCAGAAGAGGGTGTTTTGAAATGGTTTGGTCACATGGAGAGAATGAGTTGGGAAAGACTGACCAAGAGGATATATGTGTCAGAGGTGGAGGGAGCGAGGAGAAGTGGGAGACCAAATTGGAGGTGGAAAGATGGAGTGAAAAAGATTTTGAGTGATCGAGGCCTGAACATGCAGGAGGATGAAAGGCGTGCAAGGAATAGAATGAATTGGAACGATATGGTATACCTGGGTCGACGTACTGTCAGTGGATTGAACCAGGGCATGTGAAGCGTCTTGGGTAAACCATGCAAAGTGCGTGGGGCCTGGATGTGGAAAGGGAGCTGTGGTTTCGGGCATTATTACATGACAGCTAGAGACTGAGTGTGAACGAATGGGGCCTTTGGTGTTTTTCCTAGCGCTACCTCGCACACATGAGGGGGGAGGGGGTTGTTATTCCATGTGTGGCGAGGTGGCGATGGGAACAAATAAAGGCAGACTGTATGAATTATGTACATGTGTATATATGTATATGTCTGTGTGTGTATATGTATGTGTACATTGAGATGTATAGGTATGTATATTGTGCGTGTGTGGACATGTCTGTATATACATATGTATGTGGTTGGGTTGAGCCATTCTTTTGTCTGTTTCCTTGCGCTACCTCGCTAACGCGGGAGACAGCGACAAAACATAATAATAAAATAAAAATATATATATATATATATATATATATATATATATATATATATATATATATATATATATATATATATATACACATTATCCCTGGGGATAGGGGAGAAAGAATACTACCCACGTATTCCCTGCATGTGGTAGAAGGCGACTAAAAGGGGAGGGAGCGGGTGGCTGGAAATCCTCCCCTCTCGCTTTTTTTTTTTATTTTCCAAATGAGGGAACAGAGAAGGGGGCCAGGTGAGGATATTCCTTCAAAGGCCCAGTCCTTTGTTCTCAACGCTACCTCGCTAATGCGGGAAATGGCGAATAGTATGAAAAAAAAGAAAAAAAAAATATTTTTTTTTTTCTTTTTTTATTTTGCTTTGTCGCTGTATCCCGCGTTTGCGAGGTAGCGCAAGGAAACAGACGAAAGAAATGGCCTAACCCATCCCCATACTCATGTATATACATACGTCCACACTCGCAAATATACATACCTACACAGCTTTCCATGGTTTACCCCAGACGCTTCACATGCCTTGATTCAATCCACTGACAGCACGTCAACCCCGGTATACCACATCGCTCCAATTCACTCTATTCCTTGCCCTCCTTTCACCCTCCTGCATGTTCAGGCCCCGATCACACAAAATCTTTTTCACTCCATCTTTCCACCTCCAATTTGGTCTCCCTCTTCTCCTCGTTCCCTCCACCTCCTACACCTATATCCTCTTGGTCAATCTTTCCTCACTCATTCTCTCCATGTGCCCAAACCATTTCAAAACACCCTCTTCTGCTCTCTCAACCACGCTCTTTTTATTTCCACACATCTCTCTTACCCTTACGTTACTTACTCGATCAAACCACCTTACACCACACATTGTCTTCAAACATCTCATTTCCAGCACATCCATCCTCCTGCGCACAACTCTATCCATAGCCCACGCCTCGCAACCATACAACATTGCTGGAACCACTATTCCTTCAAACATACCCATTTTTGCTTTCCGAGATAATGTTCTCGACTTCCACACATTCTTCAAGGCCCCCAGAATTTTCGCCCCCTCCCCCACCATATGATCCACTTCCGCTTCCATGGTTCCATCCGCTGCCAGATCCACTCCCAGATATCTAAAACACTTCACTTCCTCCAGTTTTTCTCCATTCAAACTCACCTCCCAATTGACTTGACCCTCAACCCTACTGTACCTAATAACCTTGCTCTTATTCACATTTACTCTTAACTTTCTTCTTCCACACACTTTAGCAAATTCAGTCACCAGCTTCTGCAGTTTCTCACATGAATCAGCCACCAGCGCTGTATCATCAGCGAACAACAACTGACTCACTTCACAAGCTCTCTCATCCCCAACAGACTTCTTACTTGCCCCTCTTTCTAAAACTCTTGCATTCACCTCCCTAACAACCCAATCCATAAACAAATTAAACAACCATGGAGACATCACACACCCCTGCCCAAACCTACATTCACTGAGAACCAATCACTTTGCCTCTCTTCCTACACGTACACATGCCTTACATCCTCGATAAAAACTTTTCACTGCTTCTAACAACATGCCTCCCACACCATATATTCTTAATACCTTCCACAGAGCATCTCTATCGACTCTATCATATGCCTTCTCCAGATCCATAAATGCTACATACAAATCCATTTGCTTTTCTAAGTATTTCTCATATACATTCTTCAAAGCAAACACCTGATCCACACATCCTCTACCACTTCTGAAACCACACTGCTCTTCCCCAATCTGATGCTCTGTACATGCCTTCACCCTCTCAATCAATACCCTCCCATATAATTTACCAGGAATACTCAACAAACTTATACCTCTGTAATTTAAGCACTCACTCTTATCCCCTTTCCCTTTTTACAATGGCACTATGCACGCATTCCGCCAATCCTCAGGCACCTCACCATGAGTCATACATACATTAAATAACCTTACTAACCAGTCAACAATACAGTCACCCCCTTTTTTAATAAATTCCACTGCAATCCCATCCAAACCTGCTGCCTTGCCGGCTTTCATCTTCCGCAAAGCTTCCACTACCTCTTCTCTGTTTACCAAATCATTTTCCCTAACTTTGCACACCTCTCACTTTCCTCTCACTTTGCAAACTACCTCGACCAAAACACCCTATATCTGCCACTCTATCATCAAACACATTCAACAAACCTTCAAAATACTCACTCCATCTCCTTCTCACATCACCACTACTTGTTATCACCTCCCCATTTGTGCCCTTCACTGAAGTTCCCATTTGCTCCCTTGTCTTACGCACTTTCTTTATATACACATATATTCCTATGAGTCCACGGGGAAAATGAAACAGGAAAAGTTCCCAAGTGCACTTTCGTGTAATAATCACATCATCAGGGGAGACACAAGAGAGAAATATAACAGTCAGTTGATATACATCGAAGAGACGAAGCTAGGACGCCAATTGGTCCTAGCTTTCGTCTGTTTCCTTGCGCTACCTCGCTAACGCAGGAGACAGCGACAAAGCAAAATAAATAAAAAATAAATATATATATATTTTTCTTTCAAACTATTCGCCATTTCCCGCATTAGCGAGGTAGCGTTAAGAACAGAGGACTGGGTCTTTGAGGGAATACCCTCACCTGGCCCAATTCTCTGTTCCTTCTTTTGGAAAATTAAAAAAAAAAAAAAAAAAAACGAGTGGGGAGGATTTCCTGCACCCCGCTCCCTCCCCTTTTAGTCGCCTTCTACGACACGCAGGGAATACGTGAGAAGTATTCTTTCTCCCCTATCCCCAGGGATAATATATATATGTATATTATTATTATACTTTTATAATAATATACATATATATGTATATGTATATATATATATATATATATATATATATATATATATATATATATATATATATATATATATATATATATATATATATTTATTTATTTATTCATTTATTTTGCTTTGTCGCTCCCTTCAGCGTTTGCGAGGTAGCGCAAGGAAACAGACGAAAGAAATGGCCCAACCCACCCCCACACACATGTATATACACACACGTCCACACACGCAAATATACATACCTATACATCTCAATGTACACATATATATACACACACAGACACATACATATATACCCATGCACACAATTCACACTGTCTGACTTTATTCATTCCCATCGCCACCTCGCCACACATGGAATACCATCCCCCTCCCCCCTCATGTGTGCGAGGTAGCGCTAGGAAAAGACAACAAAGGCCCCATTCGTTCACACTCAGTCTCTAGCTGTCATGCAATAATGCCCGAAACCACAGCTCCCATTCCACATCCAGGCCCCACACAACTTTCCATGGTTTACCCAAGACGCTTCACATGCCCTGATTCAATCCACTGACAGCACGTCAACCCCGGTATAACACATCGATCCATTTCACTCTATTCCTTGCCCGCCTTTCACCCTCCTGCATGTTCAGGCCCCGATCACTCAAAATCTTTTTCACTCCATCTTTCCACCTCCACTTTGGTCTCCCACTTCTCGTTCCCTCCACCTCCGACACATATATCCTCTTGGTCAATCTTTCCTCACTCATTCTCTCCATGTGCCCAAACCACTTCAAAACACCCTCTTCTGCTCTCTCAACCACGCTCTTTCTATTTCCACACATCTTTCTTACCCTTACATTACTTACTCGATCAAACCACCTCACACCACACATTGTCCTCAAACATCTCATTTCCAGCACATCCACCCTCCTGCGCACAACTCCATCCATAGCCCACGAATCGCAACCATACAACATTGTTGGAACCACTATTCCTTCAAACATACCCATTTTTGCTTTCCGAGATAATGTTCTCGACTTCCACACATTCTTCAAGGCTCCCAGGATTTTCGCTCCCTCCCCCACCCTATGATTCACTTCCGCTTCCATGGTTCCATCCGCTGCCAGATCCAGTCCCAGATATCTAAAACACTTTACTTCCTCCAGTTTTTCTCCATTCAAACTTACCTCCCAATTGACTACCCTCAACCCTACTGTAACTAATAACCTTGCTCTTATTCACATTTACTCTTAACTTTCTTCTTTCACACACTTTACCAAACTCAGTCACCAGCTTCTGCAGTTTCTCACATGAATCAGCCACCAGCGCTGTATCATCAGCGAACAACAACTGGCTCACTTCCCAAGCTCTCTCATCCACAACAGAGTTCATACTTGCCCCTCTTTCCAAAACTCTTGCATTCACCTCCCTAACAACTCCATCCATAAACATATTAAATAACCATGGAGACATCACACACCCCTGCCGCAAACCTACGTTCACTGAGAACTAATCACTTTCCTCTCTTCCTAGAAGTACACATGCCTTACATCCTCGATAAAAACTTTTCACTGCTTCTAACAACTTGCCTCCCACACCATATATTCTTAATACCTTCCACAGAGCATCTCTATCAACTCTATCATATGCCTTTTCCAGATCCATAAATGCTACATTGAAATCCATTTGCTTTTCTAAGTATATATATATATATATATATATATATATATATATATATATATATATATATATATATATATATATATATATATATATATATATATATATATATATGTATATATCTTTCTTTCTTTTATACTGTTCGCCATTTCCCGCGCTAGCGAGGTAGCGCTAAGTACAGAGGGCTGGGCCTTTGAGGGCACATCCCCACCCGGCCCCCCTCTCCGCTCCTTCCTTTGGGAAATCAAAAAAAAGAGAGGGGAGGATTCCAGCCACCCGCTCCCTCCCCTTTTATTCGCCTTCTACGATACGCAGGGAATACGTGGGAAGTATTCTTTCTCCCCTATCCCCAGGGATAAATATATATATATATATATATATATATATATATATATATATATATATATATATATATATATATATATATACAGAAAGAGAGAGAGAGAGAGAGAGAGAGAGAGAGAGAGAGAGAGAGAGAGAGGTTGTACTGTAGCCTAAGGACGTTGACGTATGGGACCAATCAAGGACGCTAACTGTTTTTGTTTCGACAAAGTATATAACAACAAATCTAGCGTAATGGCCATACAGCTAGTCGTCAACAGTGTCACTAGAATATTGGTACATAAAGGACAAAATTACAATTTTGTATCATATATGCTACTCTGTCTATTGAGCACGAAAGTATGACACTTGAGCACGACTGCACGATCCTTGGACACGACGGAACGACCTTTGAACACGAGGGGGTGACCCATTAACACAATTCTACGATTCTTGAACACGACAAGACAAACTAAAAGCATGAAAGTGTGTCCCAAGATGACAATGGTTCAAAACCTTCATCACGACGTTGCGACACTTAAGTAAGACGTTACCATCCTTCAGTACGACCCATGAACGCGACGGTGCAAGCCTGGAGCATGACCCCTCAAAGGTCAGAATAAGGCTAGATCAACACGCCGCGTCACGGCCGACCTGGGGAGCCAAGTCATGTGTGTGAGAAGGGAAGGTCTCATCCATATACGGTAGTTGGCTCTTTGTTACACAGATGAATTGTTGAATATCCAATGATCTGCTCCAGTTCATTACATATTATGGATTGTGTTTCTAAATAGTCCAACTGTCTATGAATCTTTCATAGGTAATCCGTATGTTATTAGACCAGTATTATGTTCTGAGGAATACGAGAAACTACAAAAGAACGGCAGGGACGGAATATAGGTAATCTTTTGTCAGGTTGGCTGGCGACTTTTTTGGCAAAAGTGATTTACAAACATGAAATTATAAGACTTGCTCTTGATTCTGTATATCAAGCCATTGACTGAAGAGGCCAAGATGCGTCTGTTATCTTAGAATTGATAAGAATGTCCAGTAGTAAATGAAACCTGTTTTAAGCATATCACCACAATGTTTTGTCTCAGCGTATTCTTGATACAGTCGTATTCAAAATTGAAAACTGTAAATCTTAACGATAAAATAATACTTGATTGCTTCCTGTAACATGTATTATGATTGATTTTGCAGTTGTTTTTATCTCTTTTCACTCTGTTACCTCCGTCGACTTTAAAACACACATTAAAGACATTTATGCCTTTGTGTCATATATCTCATGTCACATATTCAGTTCAACGTACTGTTCTACTTTCAGTCAGTTTCAAGATCTTTTAATTATATTTGTTGTATTTGTTTCTTCAGCAAAACCATGGTAGGTTACAGACACACCCAGAGAACCCTCGTGATGTTGACCATGTGCCTGAAATATGTTTACCTTTTAGCACAACTCTTAAATATGTCATACTTGCGGAAGTTAATATTTCAAAATACACAGAGAAAAAAAATACCCTCCAGAGCTCACAACAGGACTAATTTTATAGAACAACTTTTAGAAAAGAATTTAAACCATGTTATACGAATATATTGCTAGTACAATATATTCGTATATATACATTAGGAGTAAGTCAGAACATTTTCATCTTCCATATCTTTATACAAATGTTACTTTCTCATCTGTGTTAAGGCGCTAGTTGCACTGACCATATTGCTATGACGTCCAAATATATCGATCTCTTACGTCCCTAATGATGGCTTGACTGAGACAGTGGAAAAGTCGTTTACCGTCAGTAGTTTGTTCGTTTCTTGGCGATCGACAGTGGAGGCTCCCCGCTTTGTTGCTGTAGGTATGTCGCCCACGGAGGTTATTTTGTCAGTGGGGGTAAGTATGCAATAAACCGATGGGTGGAAGCTCCACTCCCTGAGGCCTTAACTATGCAGGCTTTTGAAGATGAAAGCCAGTCTCTCAGTGGATTAAGGCACGCAAGAAGCTAAGGCATGGGACCTTCCCCGTGTCGCTGGTTGTAGCCGTGTGTTCAAAAGCAAAGTAGTGATATTTTTGGACGACCAGGAATAGGGAAGCAGACTTCCAGCTATTATTGGTAAGACTTTAGATATACGAGTGGAATCTACCTCTGTAATTTTCGCGAAAGGAATTAAGAATTTAGTAATATAATCCTGCTGCAACCAGGATTCGAACTTATACGCTCGACCCTGGGCGGGCCGTGAATGCGTCACGATCAAAAACGCTAACCGCAACACCACCGACATTCATATGGATCCATTTCCTTTAATTCTCATTTTTCTTTAAAATCAGAATATCCTGAAAAAAGATGCGTACGTAATGCCTTAAAAGGCCAGCTGTCTCGGTTGTTTTTTCAGTGAAATATCTGAATAAGGGACGGGTGCATGAGCTGAGGTGCTGAAATCGTCTTCTTGGTCTAAGTATTCTGAAGATGACGTTCGTCCTCCTACTTGTATGATGGAGCTGTGTAAAGTCCCTGCATATATGGTTCATGGTATTTCATAGATCTGTCATAAGAGAGCTCCGATCAACGTCTCATTACGAGGGAATTAGGATGATAATCCCCGTGTACGGGACCGTGCGACCTATGTCTTTAACACGATCCTTAAGGTTCAGGTATGTCAAAGCCCACACCATCATACGTAAAGGTAGGAACGTCGTTCTCAAGGACTTGTCGCGTCATGCTCTTATATTCATTCATCAAAGTCACGTTAGGACACTGTCGCTGGTGTGGAAAAGCTTCTGATGCTCTTGTCTCCCTCGCTCCTAGGTTGCCACACTGATGCTGAGCTCTCCTTTACTCTCGCCTGCCGCTCTCACTCTCATAGACAGTGTGTTCCATAACTTCAGTATACTCAGTAAGATTCAGGTTCAAAGATTTTCATTACAGTTCTGCAATCTTGCAGAGAATTTGGATAAGAATCATTATCTGTACGAACGACTACTGCAAAAGAATTAAGTTTTAAGTGTTTTAAGTGTTAATTTTTTTCTTTTATATTTAGGTCGTTATGATCAAACGAAGGCAAAAGTATTTATGTTCAGTGGTAAAGCCACACGTAGGCTGATGGTTTATGCAGTGGTAATGTCACATATAGGATGATGGTTTATGCAGTGGTTAAGTTACACGTAGGCAGATGGTTTATGCAGTATAACTCACCAGACACTCACAGCATGTCAGGCTATTTCAAGTGACATCTCTTAAACCGTTGAGTCGAATGATACAACTCAGAGGGTATGATGACCTGGCTTTAGACCTGACCCTTAAGAATCAGGTCAAAGGTAACCTTTATCATGCACAAGGTTAATGCACAAGGGCCGTGCCGCCGTACACAAGAGGTATGGTTTTCGCAGAATTCGAGGGAGCACTCGTCTGGTGATGCTGATGTCTGCTCAAGAATCTCTAATTCTAGAACATCAAATTCTAATCAGTCTAATAGCAAAAGGGAGTCACGGTCTTTATCAAAATTTGGCTTGAATGTTATAGATGATGGCTGACAATCTATGCTCACGTATTTCTGTCAAATCAAATCACCTTTTTTTCGGTTAAGGCTAAGGGCAAATAAGTAAGCGAGGGACTGCTAGAACTTGCTTTACTTTTATCGAAAAAATCTCTGACGAAAACAACTGGGTTTTCTCTTCCATCTTCTATCAATAAGAAATTTTGTTGTAGTTGTCTTTCACCTGTTGCTGAGACAAAATCTCGATTGATATGGCTGCAGAACTATTCTGTTGTCTCTATCGTCTGTTCCTCATTTGAGGATTACCCTAATCATCACTGAAGAACTGTATTACTGTCACTATGTTATCTGCTCTTTTATCTGTGCCCAGGACCTGCTGGTCTTATCAAGATTCAGTAGGCCCATTACACAATTCTTCGTGAAGCCGATGAAAAGAAAATGCAAACATGCTCATGTTTTTTTCTCTTGTAAGTTAAGATTCCCTAACTGCAACAAACCGTACCTGGGTGTGCTGTTAATTGCTGTGCATATTGTCAAGATTCGCCCACAGTAAATCCGGTGGTTCTTCGTCCTCTCTTTTTGTCTTTTGGTTTGTGGTTCTTCGGGTACCATATAGACACCTTTCATGCACTGCACAGTCCATTGGTACTGTGAGGCTGTCCCACGATGGTTAGCGTCTCAGGATCATACTCTTACCCACAGGCGTTACAGAATAGTTCTTAGATCTGCAGACGCGACGCAAAGAGAACAGACTTTTCCCCCCAGCCTGTGTTACGCAAGCTCTTGGCGTAATCCCTCAGTACTACAGTGTGTTTCGTGTTCTTCAGTACATACACACGGTGCAGTTCCCTCCTCCTACTGTCCGTGGTGCTGAGCAACACTTGCCACCATCCGCGGCCATCATCCATCCATCCAGAGCCACACTTGCCACCATCCCTGGCCACCATCCGTCCTGCCAGAGATTTCCTTTCCACTATCCATGGCCTACATCCGTCCATCGAGAGCCACCCTTGCTACCACACATGGCAACCATCCTTCCAACCAGAGTCATCTCGTTACGTCAGAGTGCAGCGGTGGCAGCCACCGCTCGCACTGGGGACCAGCGGTAAGTTCCCTGTGGTAAGTTTAGGTGTTGTGGGAGGGGACCGGTATATATATAAGCAAAGGGTTGCTTTATTGGGGAGGGAGTCGGTGCATTTTATAGTGGGGGGGGGGGGGGCGTTACTGTGTTGGGGGATGGGGTTATTGCGTAAGGGAGGAGGTTGGTTTGTATCGGGAAGAGGTCAGTGTGTGTCTGTGTGTGTGTGTGTGTGTGTGTGTGTGTGTGTGTGTGTGTGTGTGTGTGTGTGTGTGTGTGTGTGTGTGTGTGCGTGCGTGCGTGAGACTAACATATCTGATTACTGCTTGTGTGTTATGAGGAGAGAGTTTTACTCTCGTGTTGCCCCATCTCTTATCTTTGCATTAATGTATTTTGTCTCTACTCCTATGTTTGTTTGCACACACACACACACACACACACACACACACACACACACACACACACACACACACACACACACACACACACACACACACACACTCCGGCCTAAGCCAGGTACCAGTTTATCGACCATCCCTGAGGGGCGGATGAACAACTGGGTTTTTGGCCAACTGCCATGCTCAGGATTCGAACCCATGCTGGTTCTGCTCATAGTGACTCATGATTAGTAGCACTAATCACTACAGTGCAGAGGTTGGTGTGTGTGTGTGTGTGTGTGTGTGTGTGTGTGTGTGTGTGTGTGTGTGTGTGGGGCGCATGCGTCGGGGATGGGGAAGAATTTGATGAGTGGTAGGGAATACAGAGGGAGGTTTGATAGCAATCGACCTCATGGTTCAGTATGATGCTATCTGCTAGAAAATACAGATTATGATTTGAGTACTTGCTCTTATCTGAGATAGAGAGACAGGATACGTGTTTTCATGCCCCTCTCTCAGTTATAACACACCAACAATCCAACGAGAACACCCGCTGGAAAGCGGAAGCATAGGGAATCATCCTAGCCACCACTCTCTTTAACACAACAGCAGGAAAGAAAATAGCTAAGAAGGAACACCATAGAGGATAAGGAGAAAGTCCAAAAGAGATCTTTTAAGCAGGTGTGAACGGGAGTGATGATTTGATGGATGACTGAAGCGGAATACAACTGATGGAGGATAAGAGCTGAGTAAAAAGTTGGGATTGACAAGATCCACTGTGTGTTTATTCCACTTGAAGAGGTTTGATTATTAATATGTGTCAGTCAGATGGGCATATTAGAAAGTGTAGTGAGTGGTGGGATGAAGAAGAAAGATTATTAGTAAAAATGAAGAGAGATGCATTTGGACAATTTTTGAGGGAAATAGTGCAAAGGACTGGGAGATTTATAAAAGAAAGAGGCAAGAGGTCAAGAGAAAGGTACAAGAGGTGAAAGAGAGGGCAAATGAGAGTTGGGGTGAGAGGATATCATTAAATATTAGGAAGAATAAAAAGATTTTTTGGAAGGAGGTAAATAAAGTGCGTAAGACAAGAGAACAAAAGGGAACATCGGTGAAGGGGGCTAATGGGGAGGTAATAACAAATAGTGATGATGTGAGAAGGAGATGGACTGAGTATTTTGAAGGTTTGTTGAATGTGTTAGATGATAGAGTGACGGATATAGGGTGTTTTGGTCGAGGTAGTGTGCGAAGTGAGAGGGTCAGGGAGAATGGTTTGGTAAACAGAGAAGAGGTAGTGAAAGCTTTGCGAAAGATGAAAGCCGGCAAGCCGCCGGGTTTGGATGGCATTGCAGTGGAGTTTATTAAAAAAGGGGGCGACTGTGTTGTTGACTGGTTGGTGAGGATATTCAATGTATGTATGGCTCATGGTGAAGTGCCTGAGGATTGGCTGAATGCATGCATAGTGACATTGTTCAAAGGCAAATGAGATAAAGGTGAGTGCTCTAATTATAGAGGAATAAGTTTGTTGAGTGTTCCAGGGAAATAATATGGGAGGGTATTGATAGTGAGGGTGAAAGCACGTACAGAGCATCAAATTGAGGAAGAGCAGTGTGGTTTCAGAAGTGGTAGACGATGTGTGGATCAGATGTTTGCTTTGAAGAATGTATGTGAGAAATACTTAGAAAAACAAATGAATTTGTATATAGGATTTATGGATCTGTAGAAGGCATATGAAAGAGTTGATAGAGATGCTCTATGAAAATTATTAAGAGTATATGGTGTGGGAGGCAAGTTGCTGGAAACAGTGAAAAGTTTTTATCGAGGATTTAAGGCATGTGTCCGAGAAGGAAGAGAGGAAAGTGATTGGTTCCCATTGAATGTCGGTTTGCGTCAGAGGTGCGTGATATCTCAATGTATGTTTGATTTCTTTATAGATGGGGTTGTTAGGAAGGTGAATGCAAGAGTTTTGGAGAGAAGGGGAATTATGGAGTCTCTTGTGGATGAGAGGGCTTGGGAAGTGAGTCAGCTGTTCGCTGATGATACAACGCTAGTGGCTGATTCGAGTGAGAAAGTGTAGAAGCTGATGACTGAATTGGGTAAAGAGTGTGAAAGAAGAAATCTGAGTGTAAATGTGAATAAGAGCACTGTTATTAGGTACAGTAGGGTTGAAGGACATGTCAATTTGGAGGTAAGTGTGAATGGAGAAAAACTGGAGGGAGTGAAATGTTTTAGATATCTCTGAGTGGATTTGGCCGCGGATAGAACCATGAAAGCGGGGGTGAGTCACAGGGTAGAGAAGAGGCGAAAGTTCTGGGAGCGTTGAAGAATGTGTGAAGGGCGAGAACATTATCTCGGAAAGCAAAAATTGGTATGTTTGAAGGAATTGTGGCTCTAACAATGTTATATGATTGCTAGGCGGTGGCTATGAATACGGTTGTGCGGAGGAGGGTGGATATATTGGAAATGAGATGTTTGAGGACAATAAGTGGTGTGAGGTGGTTTGATCGAGTAAGTAATGAAATGTTAAGAGAGATGTGAGGTAATAAAAAGTGTGGTTGAGAGAGCAGAAGAGGTTATATTGAAATAGTTTGGTCACATGGAGAGAATGAGTGAGGAAAGATTGGCAAAGAGGATATATGTGTCAGAGATGGAGGGAATGAGGAGAAGTGGGAGCCTGGATATGGAAAGGGAGCTGTTGTTTCCTGTGCATTATACATGACAGATAGAGACTGAGGGTGAACAAATGTGGCCTTTGTAATAATCACATCATCAGGGGAGACACAACAGAAAAATATAAGTCAGTTGATATACAACAAAGAGACGTAGCTAGAACACCATTTGGTAAACATGCGATTGTTCAAGACAGACAAAGAGCACGTCAGAAACTTATTATTTGATAAATTTTATCAACAATAAACTTATACAATTTGCATAGACCATTACTAATATCAAGATTATATCTCTTTGAGTATTCAGTAATAGAAGATTCAATGATATTTCTCGTGGTAATAGAATTGGAGATAGTAACTGAGACGGCATTGCTCCAGTCAATACAATGATCATATTTTTTAACGTGATTAAACAAGGCACTTGATTCTTGTCCCGTTTTTATCCTATATTAATGTTGCTTAAGTCTAACAGAATGATCCTTACCAGTCTGCCGAACATAAAACTTATCACAATTTCTACATGGCTCTTTGTAGATGCATCCAGGAGAATTTTCTGGTGAATTCCTGATTAAGATGTTCTTTATAGTATTACTGTCGTTGAAGGTAACATTTACATTAAAGGATTTAAGGAACATGGGAAGTAAAGTAAAAATATTACTAAATGCGAGAACTAAAAGATTCTGGTGTCACTGGGAGTTTTGGGCTAAACTCTATAAAATGATTTCTTTGCTAGCTTAAGGGACTTATCAGTGAAAGTTCTAGGTTACTTTAACTTAGATCCAATAGAATATAACTTCTCAAACTCATCATCAACATACTCTGGACTGCAGATATGTAATGCCCTAAGGAACATAGATTGAAATGATGATAATATAACTGTCATGTTGAGATGAGTGATAATGGATATATATGCCAAACTTAAACTTGTTTCCTTGCCTATGGATCATGCAATCTAAAAGTGGTAACATGCCATTATTTTCATTTTCTACAGTAAATTTGATGGAAGGTACTAAATTGTTAAGCAAGGGTAGAAATATTTGCAAATATTCATTTGTTGTCCAAACACAAAGAGTACCATCTACGCACCCAAACCAAATTGCATTAGAAGGTAAGATATCTTTTAGTAATTTTGTTTAAAAATTTCTGTATAAAGATTATTTAGTACAGGTGAAAGAGGGTGACATATTGCCATACCAAATTTTTGAGCATAACAGTCTCCATTGAATTGAGATACACAGTCTTTTATACACAACTATATCAGTTCAATGACAATAGACTTTGAATCAGGTAAATGAATATCATCCAAGACATCAAATAGATATTCTAAAAGGTCTTCAACTGGATATTTTGTGAAAAGTGAGAAACATCAAAGCTAACAAGTTTGAAATCAAAATTAACATTGATACTGTTAAGCTTGTTAACGAAATCCACATTGGTCATGATATTAGAATTTGATATCTTACCCATTTGATAAAGAAACTAAACATTTTGATAATTTATATATGATGGAGCCTACTGCACTCACTATAGGTCTTGCTGGAAAATTTTGTTTATGTGTTTTGATGTCCATACATATATGGCAATGAAGGGACAAAGATAACAAACTTTTGTTAATAGAACCATTACCTTTCAACAACAACTTCAGTTCTTTACTGAAATGGGAATTAACTGCTTCTATGGGATTCTTTCTGATTTTAGAATATGTTGTGTCATCATTTAAAAGATCATTGGTTTTATATAAATGATTACTTTTGTCCATAATCACAACAGTGTTAGCCTTATCTGCTTCAGTAATATGTATATCATTGTCTTTTTTTAAATTGTAAATAGCTCTTATATAAGTCTTTTAGGTCAATTTGGTTCCACTGGTTTTGACAAACTGGCATACACTAAACCCTTTCAGATATTGATTTCATCAATAGTTAAATTACTGTATTTCTCTAAATTGCAAAAAGACTTTGTGACATCAACACAGCTGGACGAAAGATATTATTCATCTAAAATGCATGCTCTTTTAAATGATGACACAACATATTCTAAATTCTGTAAGAATTCCCAAGAAGCAGTTAATTCCCATTTCAATAAAGAACTGAAGTTGTTGTTGAAAGGTAATGGTTATACTATCAAAAGTTTGTCATCTTTGTCCCCTTCATTGCCATATATGTATGGACTTATCAAAACACATAAACAAAATTTTCCAGCAAGACCTATAGTGAGTTCAGTTGGCTCCATCACATATAATAGTCAAAATGGTTAGTTTCTTTATTAAGCCCTCTATTGGGTAAAATGTCAAATTCTAATATCATGAATAATGTAGATTTAGTTAAAAAGCTTAATGATATCGATGTTAATTTTGATTTCAAACTTGTTAGCTTTGATGTTTCCTCGCTTTTCAAAAAACTTCCAGTTGATGACCTTTAGAATATCATTTCATGTCTTGGATGATATTCATTTACCTTTTTCAAAGTCTGTTTTCGATGAATTGATAAAATTGTTTATAAAAGACTGTATTGTAATTCAATGGAGATTATTATGCTCAAAAATTTGGTATGGCAATAGGAACCCTCTTTCACCTGTACTAAGTAATCTTTATATGGATTTTTTTTTAAACAAAATTACTAAAGGATATCTCACCTTCTAATGCAATTTGGTTTAGGTATGTAGATGATGTTCTTTGTGTACGGCCAACAAATGAAAATTTACAAATATTTCTTCCCTTACTTAACAATAGAGTACCTTCCATCAATGTTACTGTAGAAATGAAAGTAATGGTGTGATACCATTTTTAGATTGCAAGGAAACAAGTTTAAGTTTAGCATATACAGAAAACGTACCATGTATGCACAATTATCCATTATCACTCATCTCAACATGACAGAGTTAAATTATCATCATTTCAATCTATGTTCCTTCGGGCATTACGTATTTACAGGCTAGAGTTTATTGATGATGAATTTGAGAAGATATGTTTTATTGCATCTAAGTCAAAGTACCCTAGATCTTTCACTGATAAGTCCCTCAAGTCAGCAAAGAAATCATTTTATGGAATTAAGCCCAAACCCTCCACTGACACAAAGAATCTTTTAGTTCTCCCATTTAGTAATAATCTTAATTTGCTTTAAATGTAGCTTAAATCCTTTAATGTAAATGTTGCCCTCAGCAACAATAATATTATAAAGAATATATTAATCAGGAATTCACCTGCAAATTGTCCTGGGTGCATCTATAAAGTGTCGTGTAGAAATTGTGATAAGTTTTATATTGGGCAGACTGATAAGGATCTTTTTGTTAGACTTAAGGAACATGAATATAGTAAAAGAACGGGACAAGAATCAAATGCCTTGTTTAATCACGTTATAAACTATGATCATTGCATTGACTGGAGTAATGCCATCTTAGTTATTAACTCTAACTCTATTACCACGAGAATTATCATTGAATCTTCTATTATTGAATACACAAAGAGTTATAACCTTAATGTTAGTGATGGTCTATGCAAATTGGTTAAGTTTATTGTTCATAAGATTTGTAGAATAATAAGTTTATAATACGCTCTTTGTCTGTCTTAGAAAATAGTATAAGAAAGGGACAAGAATCAAATGCTTTCTTTAATCACGTTAAGAATCATGATCACTGTATTGACTCGAGTAATGCCATCTCAGTTATTAACTCTAACTCTATTACCACGAGAAATATCATTGATTCTTCTATAATCAAATACACAAAGAATTATAATCTTAATATTAGTGATGGTCTATACAAATTAGATAACTGTATTATTGTTGAAATTTGTAAAGTAGTAAGTTTATGAACTCTCGTTGTATGTCTTCGACAATTGCATGTTTACCAAATGGCGTCCTAGCTTCGTCTCTTCGATGTATATCAACTGGCCGTTACATTTCTCTCTTGTGTCTCTCTTGATGATGTGATTATTACACGAAAGTGCACTTGAGAACCTATCGTGTTTCATTTTCCCCGTGGACTCATACGAATATCTTGATCACGCGCAAAATTGTGATCCTTTCCAATGTAAATATATATATATATATATTTATATATATATATATATATATATATATATATATATATATATATATTACTATCAGTAAATTTTAGGGAGAATAAAAAGATGTTCTGGAAGGAGGTAAATAGGGTGCGTAAGACAAGGGAGCAAATGGGAACTTCAGTGAAGGGCGCAAATGGGGAGGTGATAACAAGTAGTGGTGATGTGAGAAGGAGATGGAATGAGTATTTTGAAGGTTTGTTGAATGTGTCTGATGACAGAGTGGCAGATATAGGGTGTTTGGGTCGAGGTGGTGTGCAAAGTGAGAGGGTTAGGGAAAATGATTTGGTAAACAGAGAAGAGGTAGTAAAAGCTTTGCGGAAGATGAAAGCCGGCAAGGCAGCAGGTTTGGATGGTATTGCTGTGGAATTTATTAAAAAAGGGGGTGACTGTATTGTTGACTGGTTGGTAAGGTTATTTAATGTACGTATGACTCATGGTGAGGTGCCTGAGGATTGGCGGAATGCGTGCATAGTGCCATTGTACAAAGGCAAAGGGGATAAGAGTGAGTGCTCAAATTACAGAGGTATAAGTTTGTTGAGTATTCCTGGTAAATTATATGGGAGGGTATTGATTGAGAGGGTGAAGGCATGTACAGAGCATCAGATTGGGGAAGAGCAGTGTGGTTTCAGAAGTGGTAGAGGATGTGTGGATCAGGTGTTTGCTTTGAAGAATGTATGTGAGAAATACTTAGAAAAGCAAATGGATTTGTATGTAGCATTTATGGATCTGGAGAAGGCATATGATAGAGTTGATAGAGATGCTCTGTGGAAGGTATTAAGAATATATGGTGTGGGAGGCAAGTTGTTAGAAGCAGTGAAAAGTTTTTATCGAGGATGTAAGGCATGTGTACGTGTAGGAAGAGAGGAAAGTGATTGGTTCTCAGTGAATGTAGGTTTGCGGCAGGGGTGTGTGATGTCTCCATGGTTGTTTAATTTGTTTATGGATGGGGTTGTTAGGGAGGTAAATGCAAGAGTCTTGGAAAGAGGGGCAAGTATGAAGTCTGTTGGGGATGAGAGAGCTTGGGAAGTGAGTCAGTTGTTGTTCGCTGATGATACAGCGCTGGTGGCGGATTCATGTGAGAAACTGCAGAAGCTGGTGACGGAGTTTGGTAAAGTGTGTGGAAGAAGAAAGTTAAGAGTAAATGTGAATAAGAGCAAGGTTATTAGGTACAGTAGGGTTGAGGGTCAAGTCAATTGGGAGGTGAGTTTGAATGGTGAAAAACTGGAGGAAGTGAAGTGTTTTAGATATCTGGGAGTGGATCTGTCAGCGGATGGAACCATGGAAGCGGAAGTGGATCATAGGGTGGGGGAGGGGGCGAAAATTTTGGGAGCCTTGAAAAATGTGTGGAAGTCGAGAACATTATCCCGGAAAGCAAAAATGGGTATGTTTGAAGGAATAGTAGTTCCAACAATGTTGTATGGTTGCGAGGCGTGGGCTATGGATAGAGTTGTGCGCAGGAGGATGGATGTGCTGGAAATGAGATGTTTGAGGACAATGTGTGGTGTGAGGTGGTTTGATCGAGTAAGTAACGTAAGGGTAAGAGAGATGTGTGGAAATAAAAAGAGCGTGGTTGAGAGAGCAGAAGAGGGTGTTTTAAAATGGTTTGGGCACATGGAGAGAATGAGTGAGGAAAGATTGACCAAGAGGATATATGTGTCGGAGGTGGAGGGAACGAGGAGAAGAGGGAGACCAAATTGGAGGTGGAAAGATGGAGTGAAAAAGATTTTGTGTGATCGGGGCCTGAACATGCAGGAGGGTGAAAGGAGGGCAAGGAATAGAGTGAATTGGAGCGATGTGGTATACAGGGGTTGACGTGCTGTCAGTGGATTGAATCAAGGCATGTGAAGCGTCCGGGGTAAACCATGGAAAGCTGTGTAGGTATGTATATTTGTGTGTGTGGACGTGTGTATGTACATGTGTATGGGGGGGGGTTGGGCCATTTCTTTCGTCTGTTTCCTTGCGCTACCTCGCAAACGCGGGAGACAGCGACAAAGTATAAAAAAAAAAAAAAAAAAAAAATATATGGACAATCACATGTTTACCAAATGGCGTCCTAGCTTCGTCTCTTCGATGTATATCAACTGACTCTTATATTTCTCTATTGTGTCTCCCTTGATGATGTAATTATTACACGAAAGTGCACTTGGGAACCTATCGTGTTTCATTTTCCCCGTGGACTCATACGAATATCTTGATTAAGCGCAAACTTGTGATCCTTTCCAATATAGATATATATATATATATATATATATATATATATATATATATATATATATATATATATATATATATATATATATATATATATATCTATATCCTATGAAACCACGGGGATAATGAAACACGATAAGTTTCCAAGTGCACTTTCGTGTAATGATCACATCATCAGGGGTGACACAAGAGAGAAATATAAGTCAGTTGATATACATCGAAGAGACGAAGCAAGGACGCCATTTGGTAAACATGTGATTCTCCAAGACATACAACGAGCGTTCATAAACTTATCATTTTACAAATTTTATCAACAATAAAGTTATCTAATTTATATAGGCCATCACTAATATTAAGATTATGATTCTTTTTGTACTAAGTAATAGAAGATTCAGCGATATTTCTTGTGGTAATAGAGTTTAGAGTTAATGACTGAGATGTCATTACTCCAATCAATACAATGACCATAGTTTGGAACATGATTGAACAAAGCATTTGATTCTTGCCTTGTTCTTATATATAAATATATATATATATATATATATATATATATATATATATATATATATATATATATATATATATATATATATTTTTTTTTTTTTTTTTTTTGCTTTGTCGCTGTCTCCGCGTTTGCGAGGTAGCGCAAGGAAACAGACGAAAGAAATGGCCCAACCCACCACCATACACATGTATATACATACGTCCACACACGCAAATATACATACCTACACAGCTTTCCATGGTTTACCCCAGACGCTTCACATGCCCTGATTCAATCCACTGACAGCACATCAACCCCGGTATACCACATTGATCCAGTTCACTCTATTCCTTGATCTCCTTTCACCCTCCTGCATGTTCAGGCCCCGATCACACAAAATCTTCTTCACTCCATCTTTCCACCTCCAATTTGGTCTCCCTCTTCTCCTCGTTCCCTCCACCTCCGACACATATATCCTCTTGGTCAATCTTTCCTCACTCATTCTCTCCATGTGCCCAAACCATTTCAAAACACCCTCTTCTGCTCTCTCAACCACGCTCTTTTTATTTCCACACATCTCTCTTACCCTTACGTTACTTACTCGATCAAACCACCTCACACCACACATTGTCCTCAAACATCTCATTTCCAGCACATCCATCCTCCTGCGCACCACTCTATCCATAGCCCACGCCTCGCAACCATACAACATTGTTGGAACCACTATTCCTTCAAACATACCCATTTTTGCTTTCCGAGATAATGTTCTCGACTTCCACACATTCTTCAAGCCTCCCAGAATTTTCGCCCCCTCCCCCACCCTATGATCCACTTCCGCTTCCATGGTTCCATCCACTGCCAGATCCACTCCCAGATATCTAAAACACTTTACTTCCTCCAGTTTTTCTCCATTCAAACTCACCTCCCAATTGACTTGACCCTCAACCCTACTGTACCTAATAACCTTGCTCTTATTCACATTTACTCTTAACTTTCTTCTTTCACACACTTTACCAAACTCAGTCACCAGCTTCTGCAGTTTCTCACATGAATCAGCCACCAGCGCTGTATCATCAGCGAACAACAACTGACTCACTTCCCAAGCTCTCTCATCCCCAACAGACTTCATACTTGCCCCTCTTTCCAAGACTCTTGCATTCACCTCCCTAACAACTCCATCCATAAACAAATTAAACAACCATGGAGACATCACACACCCCTGCCGCAAACCTACATTCACTGAGAACCAATCACTTTCCTCTCTTCCTACACGTACACATGCCTTACATCCTCGATAAAAACTTTTCACTGCTTCTAACAACTTTCCTCCCACACCATATATTCTTAATACCTTCCACAGAGCATCTCTATCAACTCTATCATATGCCTTCTCCAGATCCATGAATGCTACATACAAATCCATTTGCTTTTCTAAGTATTTCTCACATACATTCTTCAAAGCAAACACCTGATCCACACATCCTCTACCACTTCTGAAACCACACTGCTCTTCCCCAATCTGATGCTCTGTACATGCCTTCACCCTCTCAATCAATACCCTCCCATATAATTTACCAGGAATACTCAACAAACTCATATACATATATATATATATATATATATATATATGGGAGCGGGGGGCCGGAAATCCTCCCCTCCTTGTATTAACTTTCTAAAATGGGAAACAGAAGAAGGAGTCACGCGGGGAGTGCTCATCCTCCTCGAAGGCTCAGAGTGGGGTGCCTAAATGTGTGTGGATGTAACCAAGATGTGAAAAAAGGAGAGATAGGTAGTATGTTTGAGGAAAGGAACCTGGATGTTTTGGCTCTGAGTGAAACGAAGCTCAAGGGTAAAGGGGAAGAGTGGTTTGGAAATGTCTGGGGAGTGAAGTCAGGGGTTAGTGAGAGGACAAGAGCAAGGGAAGGAGTAGCAATACTCCTGAAACAGGAGTTGTGGGAGTATGTGATAGAATGTAAGAAAGTAAATTCTCGATTAATATGGGTAAAATTGAAAGTTGATGGAGAGAGGTGGGTGATTATTGGTGCATATGCACCTGGGCATGAGAAGAAAGATCATGAGAGGCAAGTGTTTTGGGAGCAGCTAAATGAGTGTGTTAGCGGTTTTGATGCACGAGACCGGGTTATAGTGATGGGTGATTTGAATGCAAAGGTGAGTAATGTGGCAGTTGAGGGAATAATTGGTATGCATGGGGTGTTCAGTGTTGTAAATGGAAATGGTGAAGAGCTTGTAGATTTATGTGCTGAAAAAGGACTGATGATTGGGAATACCTGGTTTAAAAAGCGAGATATACATAAGTATACTTATGTAAGTAGGAGAGATGGCCAGAGAGCGTTATTGGATTACGTGTTAATTGACAGGCGTGCGAAAGAGAGACTTTCGGATGTCAATGTGCTGAGAGGTGCAACTGTCTGATCATTATCTTGTGGAGGCTAAGGTGAAGATTAGTATGGGTTTTCAGAAAAGAAGAGTGAATGTTGGGGTGAAGAAGGTGGTGAGAGTAAGTGAGCTTGGGAAGGAGACCTGTGTGAAGAAGTATCTGGAGAGACTGTGTACAGAATGGAAAAAGGTGAGAACAATGGAAGTAAGGGGAGTGGGGGAGGAATGGGATGTATTTAGGGAATCAGTGATGGATTGCGCAAAAGATGCTTGTGGCATGAGAAGAGTGGGAGGTGGGCTGTTTAGAAAGGGTAGTGAGTGGTGGGATGAAGAAGTAAGAGTATTAGTGAAAGAGAAGAGAGAGGCATTTGGACGATTTTTGCAGGGAGAAATTGCAATTGAGTGGGAGAAGTATAAAAGAAAGAGACAGGAGGTCAAGAGAAAGGTGCAAGAGGTGAAAAAAAGGGCAAATGAGAGTTGGGGTGAGAGACTATCAGTAAATTTTAGGGAGAATAAAAAGATGTTCTGGAAGGATTTAAATAGGGTGCGTAAGACAAGGGAGCAAATGGGAACTTCAGTGAAGGGCGTAAATGGGGAGGTGATAACAAGTAGTGGTGATGTGAGAAGGAGATGGAAAGAGTATTTTGAAGGTTTGTTGAATGTGTCTGATGACAGAGTGGCAGATATAGGGTGTTTGGGTCGAGGTGGTGTGCAAAGTGAGAGGGTTAGGGAAAATGATTTGGTAAACAGAGAAGAGGTAGTAAAAGCTTTGCGGAAGATGAAAGCCGGCAAGGCAGCAGGTTTGGATGGTATTGCAGTGGAATTTATTAAAAAAGGGGGTGACTGTATTGTTGACTGGTTGGTAAGGTTATTTAATGTATGTATGACTCATGGCGAGGTGCCTGAGGATTGGCGGAATGCGTGTATAGTGCCATTGTACAAAGGCAAAGGGGATAAGAGTGAGTGCTCAAATTACAGAGGTATAAGTTTGTTGAGTATTCCTGGTAAATTATATGGTAGGGTATTGATTGAGAGGGTGAAGGCATGTACAGAGCATCAGATTGGGGAAGAGCAGTGTGGTTTCAGAAGTGGTAGAGGATGTGTGGATCAGTTGTTTGCTTTGAAGAATGTATGTGAGAAATACTTAGAAAAGCAAATGGATTTGTATGTAGCATTTATGGATCTGGAGAAGGCATATGATAGAGTTGATAGAGATGCTCTGTTGAAGGTATTAAGAATATATGGTGTGGGAGGCAAGTTGTTAGAAGCAGTGAAAAGTTTTTATCGAGGATGTAAGGCATGTGTACGTGTAGGAAGAGAGGAAAGTGATTGGTTCTCAGTGAATGTAGGTTTGCGGCAGGGGTGTGTGATGTCTCCATGGTTGTTTAATTTGTTTATGGATGGGGTTGTTAGGGAGGTAAATGCAAGAGTCTTGGAAAGAGGGGCAAGTATGAAGTCTGTTGGGGATGAGAGAGCTTGGGAAGTGAGTCAGTTGTTGTTCGCTGATGATACAGCGCTGGTGGCGGATTCATGTGAGAAACTGCAGAAGCTGGTGACGGAGTTTGGTAAAGTGTGTGGAAGAGGAAAGTTAAGAGTAAATGTGAATAAGAGCAAGGTTATTAGGTACAGTAGGGTTGAGGGTCAAGTCAATTGGGAGGTGAGTTTGAATGGAGAAAAACTGGAGGAAGTGAAGTGTTTTAGATATCTGGGAGTGGATCTGTCAGCGGATGGAACCATGGAAGCGGAAGTGGATCATAGGGTGGGGGAGGGGGCGAAAATTTTGGGAGCCTTGAAAAATGTGTGGAAGTCGAGAACATTATCCCGGAAAGCAAAAATGGGTATGTTTGAAGGAATAGTGGTTCCAACAATTTTGTATGGTTGCGAGGCGTGGGCTATGGATAGAGTGGTGCGCAGGAGGATGGATGTGCTGGAAATGAGATGTTTGAGGACAATGTGTGGTGTGAGGTGGTTTGATCGAGTAAGTAACGTAAGGGTAAGAGAGATGTGTGGAAATAAAAAGAGCGTGGTTGAGAGAGCAGAAGAGGGTGTTTTGAAATGGTTTGGGCACATGGAGAGAATGAGTGAGGAAAGATTGACCAAGAGGATATATGTGTCGGAGGTGGAGGGAACGAGGAGAAGAGGGAGACCAAATTGGAGGTGGAAAGATGGAGTGAAAAGGATTTTGTGTGATCGGGGCCTGAACATGCAGGAGGGTGAAAGGAGGGCAAGGAATAGAGTGAATTGGAGCGATGTGGTATACAGGGGTTGACCTGCTGTCAGTGGATTGAATCAAGGCATGTGAAGCGTCCGGGGTAAACCAAGGAAAGCTGTGTAGGTATGTATATTTGCGTGTGTGGACGTGTGTATGTACATGTGTATGGGGGGGGCTGGGCCATTTCTTTCGTCTGTTTCCTTGCGCTACCTCGCAAACGCGGGAGACAGCGACAAAGTATAAAAAAAAAAAAAAAATATATATATATATATATATATATATATATATATATATATATATATATATATATATATATATATATATATATATATATATATATATATATACATATAATGAACATAGAATTATATACGTCACTATATCTAGAGTTATTAATCTTCTTTTTTTATTTTTTTTTTATTATACTTTGTCGCTGTCTCCCGCGTTTCTGAGGTAGCGCAAGGAAACAGACGAAAGAAATGGCCCAACCCCGCCCCATACACATGTATATACATACGTCCACATACGCAAATATACATACCTACACAGCTTTCCATGGTTTACCCCAGACGCTTCACATGCCTTGATTCAATCCACTGACAGCAGGTCAACCCCTGTATACCACATCGCTCCAATTCACTCTATTCCTTGCCCTCCTTTCACCCTCCTGCATGTTCAGGCCCCGATCACACAAAATCTTTTTCACTCCATCTTTCCACCTCCAATTTGGTCTCCCTCTATATATATATATATATATATATATATATATATATATATATATATATATATATATATATATATATATATATATATATATATATATATATATATATATATATATATATATATATATAAAGATCCTTACCAGCCTGCCCAACATAAAATTTTTCGCAATCTCCACATGGCACTTTATAGATGCAGCCAAGAGAATTTTCTGGTGAATTCCTGATTAAGAAATTTTTTATAATATTATTGTTGCTGAAGGCAACATTTACATGAAATGATTTAAGCAACATGGGAAGCAAAGAGAAATTATTTATAAAAGGGAGAACTAAATGATTCTTGGTGTCAATGGGAGGTTTAGGTTCAACTCTATAAAATGATTTCTTTGCTAACTTAAGGGATTTAGCAATGAAAGATCTAGGGTACTTTAACTTAGATCCAATAGAATACATCTTCTTAAACTCATCATCAGTAAACTCTGGACTACAAATACGTAGTGCCCTAAGGAAGATAGATTAAAATGACGATAATTTAACTCTGTCATGTTGAGATGAGTAATAAGGGATATATGAGCATACATTGGTAAGTTTTCCGTATATGCTAAACTAAAACCTGTTTCCTTGCCTATGGATCATAGAATCTAAAAATGGTAACTTGACATCATTTTCATTTTCTGCAGTAAATTTGATGGAAGGTACTAAATTGCTAAGTAAGGGGAGAAATATTTGTAAATTTTCATTTGTTAGCCAAACACAAAGGTCATCTACATACCTAATCCAAATTGCATTAGGAGGTGAGATATCCTTTAGTAATTTTATTCGAAAAAATTCCATATAAAGGTTACTTAGTACCGGTGAAAGAGGTTTCCCATTGCCATAATAAATTTTTGAGCGTAATAATCTCCTTTGAATTGAAATACACTGTCTTTTATACACAATCTCATCAGTTCAATGAAAACAGACTCTGAAACAGGTAAATGAATATCATCCAAGACATCAAATAAATATTCTAAATGGTCATCAACTGGAACTTTAGTGAAAAGTGAGGAAACATCAAAAAACTATGATCATTGTATTGACTGGAGTAATGCCATATTAGTTATTAACTCTAACTCTATTACCACGAGAAATATCATTGAATCTTCTATTACTAAATACACAAAGAATTATAATCTTAATATTAGTGATGATCTATAGAAATTAGATAACTTTATTGTTCATAAAATTTGTAAAATGATAAGTGTATCAACGCTCGTTGTATGTCTTGGAAAATCGCATGTTTACCAAATGGCGTCCCAGCTTCGTCTCTTCGATGGTTATCAAATGACTTATATTTCTCTCTTGTGTCACCCCTAATGATGTAATTATTACACGAAAATGCACTAGGGAACTTATCGTGTTTCATTTTCCCCGTGGACTCATAGGAATATCTTGATCACGCGCAAAATTTTGATCCTTTCCAACATATATATATCATTATCTTGTGGAGGCGAAGGTGAAGATTTGTAGGGGTTTTCAGAAAAGAAGAGAGAATGTTGGGGTGAACAGAGTGGTGAGAGTATGTGAGCTTGGGAAGGAGACTTGTGTGAGAAAGTACCAGGAGAGACTGAGTACAGAATGGAAAAGGTGAGAACAAAGGAGGTAAGGGGAGTGGGGAAGTAATGGGATCTATTTAGGGAAGCAGTGATGGCTTGCGCAAAAGATGCTTGTGGCATGAGAAGCATGGGAGGTGGGTTGATTAGAAAGGGTAGTGAGTGGTGGGATGAAGAAGTAATATTATTAGTGAAAGAGAAGAGAGAGGCATTTGGACGATTTTTGCAGGAAAAAAATGCAAATGAGTGAGAGATGTATAAAAGAAAGAGGCAGGAGGTCAAGAGAAAGGTGCAAGAGGTGAAAAAGACGGCAAATGAGAATTGGGGTGAGAGAGTATCATTATATCTTAGGGAGAATAAAAAGATGTTTTGGAAGGAGGTAAATAAAGTTCGTAGGACAAGGGAGCAAATGGGAACTTCAGTGAAGGGGGCTAATGGGGAGGTGACAACAAGGAGTGGTGATGTGAGAAGGAGATGGAGTGAGTATTTTGAAGGTTTGTTGAATGTGTTTGATGATAGAGTGGTAGATATAGGGTGTT
Organism: Panulirus ornatus; assembly: GCF_036320965.1. Classification (NCBI taxonomy): domain Eukaryota; kingdom Metazoa; phylum Arthropoda; class Malacostraca; order Decapoda; family Palinuridae; genus Panulirus; species Panulirus ornatus. The sequence goes on from NC_092287.1 coordinate 14,194,140, forward strand.
TTGGTCGAGTTGTTGTGCAAAGTGAGAGGAAAATGATTTGGTAAATAGAGAAGATGTAGTAAAAGCTTTACGGAAGATAAAGCCGGCAAGGCAGGAGGTTTGGATGGTATTGCAGTGGAATTTATAAGAAAAAGGGGGTGACTGTGATGTTGACCGGTTGGTAAGGTTATTTAATGTATGTATGATTCATGATGAGGTGCCTGAGGATTGGCGGAATGCTTGCATAGTGCCATTGTACAAAGGCAAAGTGGATAAGAGTGAGTGCTCAAATTACGGAGGTATAAGTTTGTTGAATATTCCTGGTAAATTATATGGGAGGGTATTGATTGAGAGGGTGAAGGCATGTACAGAGCATCAGATTGGGGAAGAGCAATGTGGTTTCAAAAGTGGTAGGGGATGTGTGGATCAGGTGTTTGTTTTGAAGAATGTATGTGAGAATTACTTGGAATAGCAAATAGATTTGTATGTAGCATTTATGGATCTGGAGAAGGCATATGATAGGGTTTATAGAGATGCTCTGTGGAAGGTATTAAGAATATATGGTGTGTGAGGCAAGTTGTTAGAAGTAGTGAAAAGTTTTTATCGAGGATGTAAGGCATGTGTACGTGTAGGAAGTGAGGAAAGTGATTGGTTCTCAGGGAATGTAGGTTTGCGGCAGGGGTGTGTGATGTCTCCATGGCTGTTTAATTTGTTTATGGATGGGGTTGTTAGGGAGGTGAATGCAAGAGTTTTGGAAAGAGGGGCAAATATGCAGTCTGTTGTGGATGAAAGAGCTTGGGAAGTGAGTCAGTTGTTATTGTTCGCTGATGATACAGCGCTGTTGGCTGATTCATGTGAGAGACTGCAGAAGCTGGTGACTGAGTTTGGTAAAGTGTGTGAAAGAAGAAAGTTAAGAGTAAATGTGAATAGGAGCAAGGTTATTAGGTACAGTAGGGTTGAGGATCAAGACAATTGGGAGGTAAGTTTGAATGGAGAAAAA
>NC_092287.1:14195218-14284302 GCF_036320965.1 Panulirus ornatus
TTCAAGTCACCCATCACTGTAACCCGGTCTCTTGCATCAAAACTGCTAACACACTCACTCAGCTGCTCCCAAAACACTTGCCTCTCATGATCTTTCTTTTCATGCCCAGGTGCATAGGCACCAATAATCACCTATATCTCTCCATCCACTTTTAGTTTTACCCATATCAATCTAGAGTTTACTTTCTTACACTCTGTCACATAAGCCCATAACTCCTGTTTCAGGAGTAGTGCTACTCCATCCTCTGCTCATGTCATCTCACCAACCCCTGCCTTTATTCCAAGAACATTTCCAAACAAAATCTTTCCCTTGACCCTTGATCTTCATTTCACTCAGAGCCAAAACATCCAGGCTCCTTTCCTCAAACATACTACCTATCTTTCCTTTTTTCTCATCCTGGTTACATCCACACACTTTTAGGCACGCCAGTCTGAGCCTTTAATGAGGATGAGCACTCCCCGCTTGACTCTTTGTTCTGTCTCCCCTTTTAGAAAGTTACAATCCAAGAAGGGGAGGGTTTCTAGCCCCCTGCTACCGTCTCCTTTAGTCACCTTATACGACAATCGGGGAATGTATGGGAAGTATTCCTTCTCCCTTATCCCCAGGCATAATGTATATATATATATATATATATATATATATATATATATATATATATATATATATATATATATATATATATATATATATATATATATATATATATATATATATATGTGTGTGTATTGGTTCTAAGTGAAAGTAGAGGTTGTTAGGGAGGTGAATGCAAGGTTTTTGGAAAGAGGGGCAAGTATGAAGTCTGTTGTGGATGAGAGAGCTTGGGAAGTGAGTCAGTTGTTGTTCGCTGATGATACAGCGCTGGTGGCTGATTCATGTGAGAAGCTACAGAAGCTGGTGACTGAGTTTGGTAAAGTGTGTGAAAGAATAAATCTGAGAGTAAATGTGAATAAGAGCAAGGTTATTAGGTACAGTAGGGTTGAGGGACAAGTTAATTGGGAGGTAAGTTTGAATGGAGAAAAACTGTAGGAAGTGAAGTGTTTTAGATATCTGGGAGTGGATTTGGCAGCGGATGGAACCATGGAAGCGGAAGTGTATCATAGGGTTGGGAGGGGGCGAAAGTTCAATGAGCGTTGAAGAATGTGTGGAAGTCGAGAACATTATCTCGGAAAGCAAAAATGGGTATGTTTGAAGGACTAGTGGTTCCAACAATGTTGTATGGTTGTGGGGCGTGGGCTATAGATAGAGTTGTGCGGAGTAGGGTGGATATGCTGGAAATGAGATGTTTGAGAACAATATGTGGTGTGAATTGGTTAAATCGAGTAAGTAATAATAGGGTAAGAGATATGTGTCGTAATAAAAAGAGTGTGGTTGAGAGAGCAGAAGAGGGTGTTTTGAAATGGTTTGGTCGCGGCGAGAATGAGTAAGGAAAGATTGACCAATAGGATATATGTGTCGGAGGTGGAGGGAACGAGGAGAAGTGGGAGACCAAATTGGAGGTGGAAATTTGGAGTGAAGAAGATTTTGAGTGATCGGGGCCTGAACATGTAGGAGGGTGAAAGGCGTGTAAGGAATAGAGTGAATTGTAACGATGTGGTATACCGGGGTCGACGTGCTGTCAATGGATTGAACCAGGGCATGTGAAGCGTCTGGGGTAAACCATGGAAAGTTCTTTGGGGCCTGGATGTGGAAAGGGAGCTGTGGTTTCGTTGCATTATTACATGACAGCTAGAGACTGAGTGTGAACGGGTGCGGCCTTTGTTGTCTTTTCCTAGCGCTACCTCGCGCACATGCGGGGGCAGGGGGCTGGTATTTCATGTGTGTCGGGGTGGCGATGAGAATGAATAAAGGCAGACAGTATGAATTATGTATATTTGTATATAAGTATATGTCGGTGTTTGTATATATATGTATACGTTGAGATGTATAAGTATGTATATTTGCGTGTGTGGACGTGTATGTATTTACATGTGTATGTGGGTGGGTTGGGCCATTCTTTCGGCTGTTTCCTTGCGCTACCTTGCTAACGAGGGAGACAGCGACAAAGCAAAATATACATATATATATATATATATATATATATATATATAGAGAGAGAGAGAGAGAGAGAGAGAGAGAGAGAGAGAGAGAGAGAGAGAGAGAGAGAGAGAGAGAGAGAGAGAGAGAGAGAGAGAGAGAGAGAGAGAGAGAGAGAGAGAGAGAGAGAGAGAGAGAGAGAGAGAGAGAGAGAGAGAGAGAGAGAGAGAGAGAGAGAGAGAGAGAGAGAGAGAGATGGAGCGGAAGCGAATAATCTAGTGTTGAGGTCATTACAGGTTGGATTGCACTGTATTGGTGAGGCAAGAGCCACATGTATAGTGCAAGTGAGTGTGTGTGTGTTGGGTTCCGAATCATCCCTAAAACCGGAAGAAGGTGTTAAAGACTTTTTTTTCGGATGATGGATGTAGTAGCTTAATGTTGAGGGCCTTAACGACCCTGGCAGTTGATGGGCTTAAAGCCCAACTATCCAACCAACCATCCAGGGCAACTCGTGAGTTACAAAAGAACCAACCAATCATCACTTTTGACTAGATGCCGAGTTCGTAAGTCGCTACCGTACTTCGTAATGTTCCTCGCTCTTATAGATAGGTCATAGTCGTAAATGAGTCTATTTTCTTCTGAAAAAAATCCATCGGTAATCGTCGCCATCATCGGAAAGAACGACTAAAAACGCGAAAAGTTGCAGTTAACCAGCTTATGGAGGCTGAAAATGATATCGGGTATTGTCATGCCGTTACCTCTCTCACTTTCACTTCACTTTCTGTCTCCTGGTTATTGCTAGTGATTCTAATGAGCAAAGTTAGGGATAGTTTTCATTCAATGTTTTCCAGTTCTCCAAGAACAGAATATTTTCTATTCCACTCCCGACGCCTTGAGCACGACGGCGCGACCCTTGAGCATGACGGTACGAGCCTTATGTATGAGGGTAGTGTTACAGTGTGACAGTGTGTTAGCATGATTCTTCAGCACGACGGTACCACCCTTGAGTATGACGTTACGAACCTTAAGAATCTTAAGTCTGAGGGTGCGACGCTGAAGTGTGGCAGCACGATTCCTGAGCACGACGGTACAATCCTTGAGCACGACGGTACAATCCTTGAGCACGACGGTACAACCCTTGAACACGACGATGCGATCCTTGAGCACCACGTTACGGCCCTATAGTGTGACACTGTGCTCCTCGAATTTGACGGAACGACTCTTGAATGCGACAGTATAACGGTACGATCCTTGGATATGATAGTCCAATCCTTGAGTATGACGGTACGATCCCTGGGTATGACGTTACGATCCTAGGGTATGACGGAACGACCCTTGGTTATGACGGAACGATCCTTGGGTATACCAGAACGATCCTTGATTATGACGGTACGACTCCTTGAGTCAGATGGCTACACCTTCGATCTGACACTTAAGATGAAGAACACATTAATCAATAGCGGAAGAATCTACGCAAAACAGTGGCTTAAGGCAAGTGACTCCAAGGCTTTACATATTTTTTCTTCAAAGATGACCTAGTGGCGACGTTAGCTTCAACACCTCAGCTAAAGCCTCAGGTATGTCTCTTCAGCTAAAGCTTTATACGTCTCCGTTTAAAACTACGCAAAATCGAATGCGTCTAGGACGCTTTCTCCTTCTTACACGGCTTTTACCACATTCATCGCAGGCTGCCGGGACCGTGATGGATAGAGAAGTTTATCATAAAAAAGTAATGCAGAAGGCAAATTACAGAAGCAAAGAAATTGCATTTTTTTTTTTTTACACAAATCGCACAGTAAAAGTCTCGTTATCACGGCGCGATGTCTCCCCAGGAGGGGTGGGGGAAGACTGGGGTGAGGGTAGGTGGTAGGTGGGAAAAACGGCACACTCGGAATTAAGTAATGAGAGAAGTTGGAAGATTCCATTTTCCTTAATTCTTTTTACGTTGTTTATGGTTGTTGCAGGCGCTTGTTTACGACGGGACGTTACACGTTACCAGAGCAGGAGGGGTGAGAGGGCGATGATGCACCGCCAGCTCTCACACGCTACATTCCGGGGACGGGAGATGAGGCAGGAAGGGAACGATCGACTTAATGACCTTCTTGAGTACGTATGGCACCGTCGTGCTCCAGAGACGTACAGTCGGGTTCAAGGGTAACAACGTCGTTGCTTAAAGTTCGAACCATGGTACACACTAAGGAGTAACAACGATGTTGCTCGAGGCTCGTAACATGGTACACACTAGGGAGTGACAACATCGTTGCTCAAGGTTCGTACCACTTTACACACTAGGGTTGACGTCGTTGGTCAAGGTTCGAACCATGGTACACACTAGGGGGTAACAACGTCGTTGCCCAAGGTTCGAAACATGGTTCGTACCTTCTTTGGTTAGTATTTTATGATGAAAGACTGCTGTTGCCCTCGAAATGTCCAAGATCAGCTTGTCAAGTTCAGCCTCGAATCATTATAGTCCGATTCACTGATACGCTAAAGTCCTTTTGACACAGCATGATATGAGTGATATTCAGATCTCGAGAATATTTACAGAATCGGGTAAGATGGGATACTTCTTAACTCGACTTATACATTCAGCTGACAAAAGGAAGAAAAATATTTACGTGTTCATATCAGAAGAAACAAACTTACCGTTGTGCTATATACCACAATGGTAAACGGTGTGACTGTAGCTGGACGGGGCTAACTTATTGTGTAAATGCGGTTTACGGTTTGCCTCTAGTTGGACGGCGCTAACCTGATATCCAATTGTGGTACACTGCAAGTTGATGGACGGTACTAGGTTGTTTAGTTTTGGTATACTACTTGTCGGTGGATGGTGCTAACTTGGTGTCCATTTGTGATACATTAACTGTTGGTGAACGTTGCTACCTTGGTGTCAAGCCCCAGTGCCCCATTTGATACTTGCTGGAAGGTGTTTGTGTGTGTGTGTGTGTGTGTGTGTGTGTGTGTGTGTGTGTGTGTGTGTGCGTGTGTGTGTGTGTGTGCATGTGTGTGTGTGTGTGTTCCCGTGTCTCTTAACCATGTATATGTATTTCATGTATGATCGTTACACTTCACTCTTGTACTGTAACAGGATGATGCTAACATAGTATATAATTGTATGGTTCACTTTCAGACGATATATGATTGATAAAGAAATCAGTTATGAATGGTACACTTCGAAAGATAGTCTCTGCACAAACGGCCTTCGGAAGGTACGAGGTACACAGATTGACGTCGAAACTCCCAGAGGGCGCATATATTCGAGGGGAACGCTGTGGGTAACTGGGAGGGTTCCCTCAGTGAAGTACGAACGGGCTAACTCTTCTGCCTAGTCTCGTTGTTTGACTTGTGTGATTGCTAAACCAAGGGAAGAAAGTTTTGAAACTCCTAGATTCGAAAATATGTTCCTGTAAATTTTGCCCTCATTTCTTACGGTGTGTGTGTGTGTGTGTGTGTGTGGGTGTGTGTGTCTGTGTGTGTGTGTGTGTGTGTGTGTGTGTGTGTGTGTGTGTGTGTGTGTGTGTGTGTGTGTGTGTGTGTGTGTGCTCGTATTACTGATCTCTTAACCTTGTGTATATCTAGTGTCTCTATCCTCTTATGCACACATAGACACAGACACACACACACACACGCACACAAAACACACACACACACACACACACACACACACACAAAAACACACACACACACACACACACACACACACACACACACACACACACACACACGCAAACACACACACACACAACACACACACACACACACACACACACACACACACACACACACACACACACACACACACACACACACCGGGCATGCACGAGCAAATTGTTTTTTCATTCTTTATATTTTTTGGATGTTAATGTGCTGAGAGGGGCAACCGGAGGGATGTCTGATCATTGTCTTGTGGAGGCGAAGGTGAAGATTTGTAGAGGTTTTCAGAAAAGAAGAGAGAATGTTGGGGTGAAGAGAGTGGTGAGAGTAAGCGAGCTTGGAAAGGAGAATTGTGTGAGGAAGTACCAGGAGATATTGAGTACAGAATGGAAAAAGGTGAGAGCAAATGACGAAAGAGGACTGGGGGAGGAATAGGATGTATTTAGGGAAGCAGTAATGGCTTGCACAAAAGATGCCCGTGGCATTAGAAAAGTGGGAGGTGGGCAGATTAGAAAGGGTAGTGAGTGGTGAGATGAAGAAATAAGATCGTTAGTGAAAGAGAAGAGAGGCATTTTGACGAGTTTTGCAGGGAAATAGTGCAAATGTTGAAAGATAGATAAAAGAATGAGGCAAGAGGTGAAAAAGAGGGCAAAGGAGAGTTGGGGTGAGAGAGTGTCATCAAATCTTAAGGTAAATAAAAAGATGTTCTGGAAGGAGGTAAATAAAGTGCGTAAGACAAGAGAACAATTGGGAAAATCGGTAAAGGGGGCTAATGGGGAAGTAAAAACGAGTAGTGGTGAAGTGAGGAGATGGAGTGAGTATTTTCAAGGTTTGTTGAATGTGGCAGATATAGGGTGTTCTGGTCGAGGTGGTGTGCGAAGTGAGAGGGCTCAAGGGAAATGGTGTGGTAAACAGAGAAGAGGTAGTGAAAGCTTTGCGGAAGATGAAAGGCGGCGGGTTTGGATGGTAGTGACGTAGAATTCATCGAAAAAGGTGGCGATTGTGTTGTTGACTGGTTGGTAACGATATTCAGTGTATGTATGGTTCATGGTGAAGTGCCTAAGGATTAGCGGAATGAGTGTAGAGTGCAAAGATGATAAGGGTAAGTATTCAAATTACAGAGGCATACGTTTGTTGAGATTCCTTGTAAGTTATATGGAAGGGTATTCATTGAGAGGGTCAAGACATGTAGAGGGCATCAGATTGGAAGAGGAGTGTGGTTTCAGAAGTGGTAGAGGATGTGTGGATCAGGTGTTTGTTTGAAGAATGTATGTGAAAAATACATAGAAAACAGACATATTTGTATGTAGCATATATGGATCTGGAGAAGCCATATGACAGAGTTGATAGAGATGCTCTGTGGAAGGTATTAAGAGGGTGTGGTGTGGGAGGTAAGCTGCTAAAATCAGTGAATTTTTTTAATCGAGGAGGTAAGGCATGTGTACGAGATGGTAGAGAGGAAAGTGATTGGTTCCCAGTGAATATCGGTTTGCAGCAGGGGTGCGTGATGTCTCCATGGTTGTTTGATTTGTTTATGGATGGGGTTGTTAGGGAGGTGAATGCAAGAGTTTTGGAAAAGGGGCAAATATGCATTCTGTTGTGGATGAGAGAGCTTGGGAAGTGAGTCAGTTGTTGTTCGTTGATGATACAGCGCTGGTGGCTGATTCGGGTAAGGTTATTAGGTACAGTAGGGATGAAGGACAAGTCAATTGGGAGGTAAGTTTGAATAGAGAAAAACAGGAGGAAGAGAAGTGTTTTAGATATCTGGGAGTGGATTTGGCAGTGGATGGAACCATGGTAGCGTAAGTGAAACATAGGGTGGGAGAGGGGGCGAAAGGTCTGGGAGCGTTAAAAAAAAAAAAAAAAAAAAATATATATATATATATATATATATATATATATATATATATATATATATATATATATATATATATATATATATATATATATATATATTATTTATCATTTCTTTTATTTTGCCTTGTCGCTGTCTCCCGCGCTTGCGAGGTAGCGCAAGGAAACAGACGAAAGAAATGGCCCAACCCACCCCCATACACAATGCATATACATACACGTCCACACACGCAAATATACATACCTATACATCTCAATGTACACATATATATACACACACAGACGCATACATATATACCCATGCACACAATTCATACTGTCTGCCTTTATTCATTCCCATCGCCACCTCGCCACACATGGAATACCATCCCCCATCCCCCTCATGTGTGCGAGGAAGCACTAGGAAAAGACAACAAAGTCCTTATTCGTTCACACTCAGTCTCTAGCTGTCATGCAATAATGCCCGAAACCACAGCTCCCTTTCCACATCCAGGCCCCACACGACTTTCCATGGTTTACCCCAGACGCTTCACATGTCCTGATTCAATCCACTGACAGCACGTCAACCCCGGTATACCACATCGATCCAATTCACTCTATTCCTTGCCCTCTTTTCAAACTCCTGCATGTTCAGGCCCCGATCACACAAAATCTTTTTCACTCCATCTTTCCATCTCCAATTTGGTTTCCCTCTTCTCCTCGTTCCCTCCACCTCCGACACATATATCCTCTTGGTCAATCTTTCCTCACTCATTCTCTCCATGTGCCCAAACCATTTCAAAACACCCTCTTCTGCTCACTCAACCAGGCTCTTTTTATTTCCACACATCTCTCTTACCCTTAAATTACTTACTCGATCAAACCACCTCACACCACACATTGTCCTCAAACATCTCATTTCCAGCACATCCACCCTCCTGCGCACAACTCTATCCATAGCCCACGCCTCGCAACCATACAACATTGTTGGAACCACTATTCCTTCAAACATACCCATTTTTGCTTTCCGAGATAATGTTCTCGACTTCCACACATTCTTCAAGGCTCCCAGAATTTTCGCCCCCTCCCCCACCCTATGATCCACTTCCGCTTCCATGGTTCCATCCGCTGGCAAATCCACTCCCAGATATCAATAACACTTTACTTCCTCCAGTTTTGCTCCATTCAAGCTTACCTCCCAATTGACTTGACCCTCAACCCTCTTGTACCTAATAACCTTGCTCTTATTCACATTTACTCTTAACTTTCTTCTTTCACACACTTTACCAAACTCAGTCACCAGCTTCTGCAGTTTCTCACATGAATCAGCCACCAGCGCTGTATCATCAGCGAACAACAACTGACTCACTTCCCAAGCTCTCTCATCCCCAACAGACTTCATACTTGCCCCTCTTTCCAAAACTCTTGCATTTACCTCCCTAACAACCCCATCCATAAACAAATTAAACAACCATGGAGACATCACACACCCCTGCCGGAAACCTACATTCACTGAGAACCAATCACTTTATATATATATATATATATATATATATATATATATATATATATATATATATATATATATATATATATATATATATATATATATATATATATATATATATATATATATATATATATATATATATATATATATATATATATATATATATATATATATATATATATATATATATTATCCCTGGGGATAGGGGAGAAAGAATACTTCCCACGTATTCCCTGCGTGTCGTAGAAGGCGACTAAAAGGGGAGGGAGCGGGGGGCTGGAAATCCTCCCCTCTCAATTTTTTTTAATTTTCCAAAAGAAGGAACAGAGAAGGGGGCCAGGTGAGGATATTCCCTCAGTGGCCCAGTTCTCTGTTCTTAACGCTACCTCGCTAACGCGGGAAATGGCGAATAATTTGAAAAAAAAAAAAAAAAAAAAATATATGTATATATATATATATATATATATATATATATATATATATATATATATATATATATATATATATATATACATATATATATATATATATATATATATATATATATATATATATATATATATATATATATATATATATATATATATATATATATATATATATATATATATATATAATATATATATATATATATATATGTGTGTGTGTGTTAATGTGCTGAGAGGTGCAACTGGAGGGATGTCTGATCATTATCTTGTGGTGGCGAAGGTGAAGATTTGTATGGGTTTTCAGAAAAGAATAGTGAATGTTGGAGTGAAGAGGGTGGTGAGAGTAAGTGAGCTTGAGAAGGAGACCTGTGTGAGGAAGTACCAGGAGAGAATGAGTACAGAATGGAAAAAGGTGAGAACAATGGAAGCAAGGGGAGTGGGGGAGGAATGGGATGTATTTAGGGAATCAGTGATGGATTGCGCAAAAGATGATTGTGGCAAGAGAAGAGTGGGAGGTGGGTTGATTAGAAAGGGTAGTGAGTGGTGGGATGAAGAAGTAAGAGTATTAGTGAAAGAGAAGAGAGAGGCATTTGGACGATTTTTGCAGGGAAAAAATGCAATTGAGTGGGAGATGTATAAAAGAAAGAGACAGGAGGTCAAGAGAAAGGTGCAAGAGGTGAAAAAAAGGGCAAATGAGAGTTGGGGTGAGAGAGTATCATTAAATTTTAGGGAGAATAAAAAGATGTTCTGGAAGGAGGTAAATAAAGTGCGTAAGACAAGGGAGCAAATGGGAACTTCAGTGAAGGGCGCAAATGGGGAGGTGATAACAAGTAGTGGTGATGTGAGGAGATGGAGTGAGTATTTTGAAGGTTTGTTGAATGTGTTTGATGATAGAGTGGCAGATATAGGGTGTTTTGGTCGATGTGGTGTGCAAAGTGAGAGGGTTAGGGAAAATGATTTGGTAAACAGAGAAGAGGTAGTGAAAAGTTTGCGGAAGATGAAAGCCGGCAAGGCAGCAGGTTTGGATGGTATTGCAGTGGAATTTATTAAAAAAGGGGGTGACTGTATTGTTGACTGGTTGGTAAGGTTATTTAATGTATGTATGACTCATGGTGAGGTGCCTGAGGATTGGCGGAATGCGTGCATAGTGACATTGTACAAAGGCAAAGGGGATAAGAGTGAGTGCTCAAATTACAGAGGTATAAGTTTGTTGAGTATTCCTGGTAAATTATATGGGAGGGTATTGATTGAGAGGGTGAAGGCATGTGCAGAGCATAAGATTGGGGAAGAGCAGTGTGGTTTCAGAAGTGGTAGAGGATGTGTGGATCAGGTGTTTGCTTTGAAGAATGTATGTGAGAAATACTTAGAAAAGCAAATGGATTTGTATGTAGCATTTATGGATCTGGAGAAGGCATATGATAGAGTTGATAGAGATTCTCTGTGGAAGGTATTAAGAATATATGGTGTGGGAGGAAAGTTGTTAGAAGCAGTGAAAAGTTTTTATCGAGGATGTAAGGCATGTGTACGTGTAGGAAGAGAGGAAAGTGATTGGTTCTCAGTGAATGTAGGTTTGCGGCAGGGGTGTGTGATGTCTCCATGGTTGTTTAATTTCTTTATGGATGGGGTTGTTAGGGAGGTAAATGCAAGAGTTTTGGAAAGAGGGGCAAGTATGAAGTCTGTTGGGGATGAGAGAGCTTGGGAAGTGAGTCAGTTGATGTTCGCTGATGATACAGCACTGGTGGCTGATTCATGTGAGAAACTGCAGAAGCTGGTGACTGAGTTTGGAAAAGTGTGTGGAAGAAGAAAGTTAAGAGTAAATGTGAATAAGAGCAAGGTTATTAGGTACAGTAGGGTTGAGGGTCAAGTCAATTGGGAGGTGAGTTTGAATGGAGAAAAACTGGAGGAAGTGAAGTGTTTTAGATATCTGGGAGTGGATCTGGCAGCGGATGGAACCATGGAAGCGGAAGTGGATCATAGGGTGGGGGAGGGGGAGAAAATTCTGGGGGCCTTGAAGAATGTGTGGAAGTCGAGAACATTATCTCGGAAAGCAAAAATGGGTATGTTTGAAGGAATAGTGGTTCCAACAATGTTGTATGGTTGCGAGGCGTGGGCTATGGATAGAGTTGTGCGCAGGAGGATGGATGTGCTGGAAATGAGATGTTTTAGGACAATGTGTGGTGTGAGGTGGTTTGATCGAGTGAGTAACGTAAGGGTAAGAGAGATGTGTGGAAATAAAAAGAGCGTGGTTGAGAGAGCAGAAGAGGGTGTTTTGAAGTGGTTTGGGCACATGGAGAGAATGAGTGAGGAAAGATTGACCAAGAGGATATATGTGTCGGAGGTGGAGGGAACAAGGAGAAGAGGGAGACCAAATTGGAGGTGGAAAGATGGAGTGAAAAAGATTTTGTGTGATCGGGGCCTGAACATGCAGGAGGGTGAAAGGAGGGCAAGGAATAGAGTGAATTGGAGCGATGTGGTATACCGGGGTTGACGTGCTGTCAGTGGATTGAATCAAGGCATGTGAAGCGTCTGGGGTAAACCATGGAAAGCTGTGTAGGTATGTATATTTGCGTGTGTGGACGTATGTATATACATGTGTATGGGGGGGGGTTGGGCCATTTCTTTCGTCTGTTTCCTTGTGCTACCTCGCAAACGCGTGACAGCGACAAAGTATAAAAAAAAAAAAAAAATATGTGTGTGTGTGTGTGTGTGTGTGTGCGTGTGTGTGTGTGTGTATGTATGTATGTATGTTCGTATGTATGTATTACTCTCCCTGTAACCCTTTTTAGGAGCTCCTAGAGCTTCAACGGTGCGCTTGTTCCAGTAGCAGGGAAATGATAGACTTTTTCAAAGTGAGAAATTCTTTGACAAGACTGTACTCTGAGTGATGCAGACTCGCCAAATTTGATTGCTTTTCACTCGCTCTGCAGCCCCTCGCCATCGTACCCTGCTAACACACACACTACTCTACCTCAAGAATCGAACACCGGTCCGTCGGTGTGGCAGCCAGGTAGCCTAACCCCTGTGTTACCCTTAGCTGAAAAGAGCATCGCCTCCGTAACCATTCAGTGTAGCCATTCAGTGGTCAACGGATCTCGTTAGTCGACGAAAAAATACAGTCGTTTAAAACTTCTCGCATTAAATGGGTCCATCCTGTCTCTGCTACTAAGTGTAGCGCAACGTAGAGCTACAGGAGACCCTGTTGGACAAATTTAAGGTCTGTAGTCTTCTCTTGAAAATCAAGCTCTCTTAATTCTGTTGCCATCTTTGTTGCTCTCCTCTGGACCTTCTCTATTATCTTTTGCTTCTGTAGGTACGCTAACCATGTTCTCATTTAGGCTTTACGTAGAATGTAAACAGCTTTCTGAATATTACTCAGTCCATGAATTTGAAAACAGTCCTAATGCATCCTACTAGACAGTTGTATCATTAGATATTCTCCTAAGGTAGGATTCTGACGTCATTATAGGGACGAAGTCGACTTCCAAGTGTCATATGTAGAATTCCTCTCATTGTGACCCATCTTCATTACTTCACATTTACTCGAGTTGAACGCAGTCAACCATATATCATACCAATTTTGGAGTCTTTCATGATCTTTTTGCATGTTGATGAGATCCTCCTTGCCTTTCATCATTTTTCATGACCTTTGCATAGCTTGCAAACATATTCAGATGGTGATCCATGTATTCTAGAAAGTCATTCACAAAGATCAAGTAGATTAACGGTCCCAAACACGAACTGTGAAGTTCATCCATTTGGAAAAGGCAAGTGTTCCTTATGTTCTCTTTTACTAAGATAATATCTATCGATCGAAGGAGCCTGCCCCTTAATCGTGCCTTGTGATCCAGATTCTTCACCAGCCTCCCATGTGTTATATTGTTATAGTGTCAAATGCTTTCTTGAAGCCCATATACAAATAATCCAACCAGCCTCCCTTCTTATCGAAGAGGGTAGGCTCGTAGTAACTTAAGATATTCGATATACTTGACCTCTTCTTTTCCTAAAGCCATGCTATTTCTCTCATGGGTGATTTTTCTTCTGATTACCCACGGAATATATCATCAGGGTCTCCAGTTCCCTGAGAGTTATGCACTATTTGTAAAGCTAAGCAAGGGCTTCGTACTTTAATTCTATCCTGTATGTGTCTCTTTCAGTTTCAGGGACCATTATCTACCAGTAGCTCCTCTGGGAGAGCCAAACCCACTCCTGTGTCCACTCTCCCCTTCGTTATTACTGAGTATCCTTTGAAAACTTTCCTTGTTATAAGCTTTATCTGAAAGGGCAGCTTTCCCCCTGCCTGCAAAACTCTGAGACTATCGTTATGCTTTTATTTCGTGGATTCTTTTGCATTTTTTCCCTCCAGGTCTTGGCTCTAATGAGGACTTCTGTTCGTAACTGGAACTGGTGGTAAAAACAGAAACGCACTGTAAGCAATCCTCTCATGGTCGAGTGTGACTGTATCCTGGGTAACACTAGCAGCAAATGAGGCCACCTGGATTCTCCATCAGCCTCCGGCCATAGTCTTCTCCCACACTCCCGCCATTACCAGACTCTCTCCTACTTCCCTCTTTCTAATTAACATAATTTATCACATTAAATCCTCATAAGATGTCTTGCTGGAGATTCCTGTACAGCAATTCCACTTCCCAATTTCGCCGCCTCTTGCGAGGCTTTTCGCGAATTCTCTTGACTTTAACTTTTATTTCTTTTATTTCGTGGTAATGTTTGCCATGATATGCAAAGGAATATAAAGGAATCAAACAGGGACAGACCATTAGGTCCTTACGACGGTGTTTGTAATCGTGAAAGAGATCAGAAACTCATACTTTCGTGTGGTAAGAGTAGAGAGACAAAGAAAACTGCCACACAGAAAACTAGGTTGACATTTCACGTAGCTATGGAGGCAGAAATAATATCAGTCGTGGATTTGAAGCGCAGTAAAATCAGGTCTATTCTCAAGCGTAACTATGGCTCTGCCTACAACCTCTCTGACTAATAAATCATTCTGTAAGTTAATAGACGTGTTGAGGAAAAAGAATTTTCCCTCACTCGAGGTAGAACGTTTGTCCGCGTTTTTAGTTTTTCCAGAACTATGAGCGAAATGAGACTAATCTATCCTAAGTTTCTTTTCAGGTCGAGATTATCGAAGACTTTGATAATTTTGGATATCTTTTCTAAGTCAACTGGATACAAGTTGTTTAGTCGACTCTCAATAGCACTTGTTTATCATACTAGGAATCATCTTGATACAGTCATGAAAGATGTATGATGAAAGATTGATATACATTCTTTTATAAGCTAAGGAGGAGTCAGGGAATTGGCAAAATGATTAAAAAGCATGAAGAAGGACAGTGCGACAATAGTGACAGAAATGAAACAAGCAGAACGCGATACAAGAGGGATATCTGTGAAGCCGTTAGGCTCCCAACACAGGAGAGTATTACCTTCATACAATATTACATCCATGACCTGATGGCCTGTATATCTTCTAAACTTCTTTTCCTGCCCGGACGCCTCCTTAGCGACGGTGGAAGCGGTGGTGGGAAGGAGTGGAGGGGAGGCGAATGAGGATGCCTTGGAAGAGAATTGTGATATTGTTGAAGAAATCTAGACAGTTACTGATGGAGGGAGATATGGTGTTGGTGGTGAGGAGTTAGAGTTGGCGGGTGAGTTGTTGGAGTTGGTAGGGAAAAGGGGAAAGAGATGGTGGTGTGGGGTACAGAGACTGGGTGGGTGATTTATGCAATGAAAATAAAAAAGCTCTCTTATCTGTTTGTTCGTCCCTTTCGCCCTCTGTAGACGCGGCGTGGAGGCTGTAGATGCACGAGGACTAACCCCGTATTATGGTTCCCATAACAATTTATCTCTTTTCTTGGCCGGGTAGAAATTGCTGGCTACCGGGGTGAAAAATTTTCGGGGAAATATTCTATTGTTGAGCGGGAAGGCCGTGCCGGCAATATGAAAGGTATGGAGAGGGACAATGGCAGGGCAAGTGCTTGGAGTCACTGACGATCCTATCTCCTTGCTGTTCAGGGTGTGGTAATGGTGGTGAAAGAGAGATGAAGTGGTCGTGATGCAGTGATCAGGATGGAAAATCTTGCATGATGGTAGTGAGAGAGGGTGTGGTAGTCATTGAGGGAGGGTGTGGTGACCAAGCTGGGAGGGCATTGTCGTGGTTCCGAGGGAGGGTGTGCTAGCTCTTGGAAGGATCAAATTGATAAGGGCCAAAGACTCCAAGTACCAGTGAGGTTCATTTAATGATTCATGTAAAATAACGAGCAGAATATTCATTCCTTTTTTCTTTAAAAGAGTGTTATACCTCATAAGTAAAAAATCATTTATATATATCTATACATATACATACATATGTATATATATTTCCATATATATATATATATATATATATATATATATATATATATATATATATATATATATATATATATATATATATATATATATATATATATATATATATTTTTTTTTTTTTTTTTCTTATTATACTTTGTCGCTGTCTCCCGCGTTTGCGAGGTAGTGCAAGGAAACAGACGAAAGAAATGGCCCAACCCCCCCCCCCCCCATCCACATGTACATACATACGTCCACACACGCAAATATACATACCTACACAGCTTTCCATGGTTTACCCCAGACGCTTCACATGCCTTGATTCAATCCACTGACAGCACGTCAACCCCGGTATACCACATAGCTCCAATTCACTCTATTCCTTGCCCTCCTTTCACCCTCCTACATGTTCAGGCCCCGATCACACAAAATCTTTTTCACTCCATCTTTCCACCTCAAATTTGGTCTCCCTCTTCTCCTCGTTCCCTCCACCTCCGACACATATATCCTCTTGGTCAATCTTTCCTCACTCATTCTCTCCATGTGCCCAAACCACTTCAAAACACCCTCTTCTGCTCCCTCAACCACGCTCTTTTTATTTCCAAACATCTCTCTTACCCTTACGTTACTCACTCGATCAAACCACCTCACACCACACATTGTCCTAAAACATCTCATTTCCAGCACATACATCCTCCTGCGCACAACTCTATCCATAGCCCACGCCTCGCAACCATACAACATTGTTGGAACCACTATTCCTTCAAACATACCCATTTTTGCTTTCCGAGATAATGTTCTCGACTTCCACACATTCTTCAAGGCCCCCAGAATTTTCGCCACCTCCCCCACCCTATGATCCACTTCCGCTTCCATGGTTCCATCCGCTGCCAGATCCACTCCCAGATATCTAAAACACTTCACTTCCTCCAGTTTTTCTCCATTCAAACTCACCTCCCAATTGACTTGACCCTCAACCCTACTCTACCTAATAACCTTGCTCTTATTCACATTTACTCTTAACTTTCTTCTTCCACACACTTTACCAAACTCAGTCACCAGCTTCTGCAGTTTCTCACATGAATCAGCCACCAGCGCTGTATCATCAGCGAACAACAACTGACTCACTTCCCAAGCTCTCTCATCCCCAACACACTTCATACTTGCCCCTCTTTCCAAAACTCTTGCATTTACCTCCCTAACAACCCCATCCATAAAGAAATTAAACAACCATGGAGACATCACACACCCCTGCCGCAAACCTACATTCACTGAGAACCAATCACTTTCCTCTCTTCCTACACGTACACATGCCTTACATCCTCGATAAAAACTTTTCACTGCTTCTAACAACTTTCCTCCCACACCATATATTCTTAATACCTTCCACAGAGCATCTCTATCAACTCTATCATATGCCTTCTCCAGATCCGTAAATACTACATACAAATCCATTTGCTTTTCTAAGTATCTCTCACATACATTCTTCAAAGCAAACACCTGATCCACACATCCTCTACCACTTCTGAAACCACACTGCTCTTCCCCAATCTGATGCTTTGTACATGCCTTCACCCTCTCAATCAATACCCTCGCATATAATTTACCAGGAATACTCAACAAACTTATACCTCTGTAATTTGAGCACTCACTCTTATCCCCTTTGCCTTTGTACAATGGCACTATGCACGCATTCCGCCAATCCTCAGGCACCTCACCATGAGTCATACATACATTAAATAACCTTACCAACCAGTCAACAATACAGTCACCCCCTTTTTTAATAAATTCCACTGCAATACCATCCAATCCTGCTGCCCTGCCGGCTTTCATCTTCCGCAAAGCTTTCACTACCTCTTCTCTGTTTAACAAATCATTTTCCCTAACCCTCTCACTTTGCACACCACCTCGACCAAAACACCCTATATCTGCCACTCTATCATCAAACACATTCAACAAGCCTTCAAAATACTCACTCCATCTCCTTCTCACATCACCACTACTTGTTATCACCTCCTCATTTGCGCCCTTCACTGAAGTTCCCATTTGCTCCCTTGTCTTACGCACTTTATTTACCTCCTTCCACCCGGGCATGAGAAGAATAATCATGAGAGGCAAGTGTTTTGGGAGCAGCTGAATGAGTGTGTTAGTGGTTTTGATGCACGAGACCGGGTTATAGTGATGGGTGATTTGAATGCAAAGGTGAGTAATGTGGCAGTTGAGGGAATAATTGGTATACATGGGGTGTTCAGTGTTGTAAATGGAAATGGTGAAGAGCTTGTAGATTTATGTGCTGAAAAAGGACTGATGATTGGGAATACCTGGTTTAAAAAGCGCGATATACATAAGTATACTTATGTAAGTAGGAGAGATGGCCAGAGAGCGTTATTGGATTACGTGTTAATTGATAGGCGTGCGAAAGAGAGACTTTTGGATGTTAATGTGCTGAGAGGTGCAACTGGAGGGATGTCTGATCATTATCTTGTGGAGGCTTAGGTGAAGATTTGTATGGGTTTTCGGAAAAGAAGAGTGAATGTTGGGGTGAAGAGGGTGGTGAGAGTAAGTGAGCTTGGGAAGGAGACCTGTGTGAGGAAGTACCAGGAGAGACTGAGTACAGAATGGAAAAAGGTGAGAGCAATGGAAGTAAGGGGAGTGGGGGAGGAATGGGATGTATTTAGGGAATCAGTGATTGATTGCGCAAAAGATGCTTGTGGCATGAGAAGAGTGGGAGATGGGTTGATCAGAAAGGGTAGTGAGTGGTGGGATGAAGAAGTAAGAGTATTAGTGAAAGAGAAGAGAGAGGCATTTGGACGATTTTTGCAGGGAAAAAATGCAATTGAGTGGGAGATGTATAAAAGAAAGAGACAGGAGGTCAAGAGAAAGGTGCAAGAGGTGAAAAAAAGGGCAAATGAGAGTTGGGGGAGAGAGTATCATTAAATTTTAGGGAGAATAAAAAGATAAAAAGATATATATATATATATATATATATATATATATATATATATATATATATATATATATATATATATATATATATATATATATATATATATATATATATATATATATATGCGTAAGACAAGGGAGCAAATGGGGAGGTGATAACAAGTGGTGGTGATATGAGAAGGAGATGGAGTGAGTATTTTGAAGGTTTGTTGAATGTGTTTGATGATAGAGTGGCAGATATAGGGTGTTTTAGTCGAGGTGGTGTGCAAAGTGAGAGGGTTAGGGAAAATGATTTGGTAAACAGAGAAGAGGTAGTAAAAGTTTTGCGGAAGATGAAAGCCGGCAAGGCAGCAGGTTTGGATAGTATTGCAGAGGAACTTATTAAGAAAGGAGGTGACTGTATTTTTGACTGTTTGGTAAGGTTTTTTAATGTATGTATGACTCATGGTGAGGTGCCTGAGGATTGGCGGAATGCGTGCATGGTGCCATTGTACAAAGGCAAAGGGGATAAGAGTGAGTGCTCAAAGTACAGAGGTATAAGTTTGTTGAGTATTCCTGGTAAATTATATGGGAGGGTATTGATTGAGAAGGTGAAGGCATGTACAGAGCATCAGACTGGGGAAGAGCAGTGTGGTTTCAGAAGTGGTAGAGGATG
Organism: Panulirus ornatus; assembly: GCF_036320965.1. Classification (NCBI taxonomy): domain Eukaryota; kingdom Metazoa; phylum Arthropoda; class Malacostraca; order Decapoda; family Palinuridae; genus Panulirus; species Panulirus ornatus. The sequence continues at coordinate 14,214,609 of NC_092287.1, forward strand.
TGTGGATCAGGTGTTTGCTTTGAAGAATGTATGTGAGAAATACTTAGAAAAGCAAATGGATTTGTATGTAGCATTTATGGATCTGGAGAAGGCATATGAGAGAGTTGATAAAGATGCTCTGTGGAAGGTATCAAGAATATATGGTGTGTGAGGCAAGTTGTTAGAAGCAGTGAAAAGTTTTTATCGAGGATGTAAGGCATGTGTACGTGTAGGAAGAGAGGGAAGTGATTGGTTCTCAATGAATGTAAGTTTGCGGCAGGGGTCTGTGATGTCTCCATGGTTGTTTAATTTGTTTATGGATGGGGTTGTTAGGGAGGTGAATACAAGAGTTTTGGAAAGAGGGGCAAGTATGAAGTCTGTTGTGGATGAGAGAGCTTGGGAATTGAGTCAGTTGTTGTTCGCTGATGATACAGCGCTGGTGGCTGATTCATGTGAGAAACTGCAGAAGCTGGTGTCTGAGTTTGGTAAAGTGTGTGAAAGAAGAAAGTTGAGAGTAAATGTGAAGAAGAGCAAGATTTTTAGGTACAGTAGGATTGGGGGTCAAGTCAATTGGGAGGTAAGTTTGAATGGAAATAAACTGGAGGAAGTGAAGTGTTTTAAATATCTGGGAGTGGATCTGGCAGAGAATGGAACCATGGAAGCGGAAGTGAATCATAGGGTGTGCGAGGGGGCGAAATTTCTGGGATCGATGAAGAATGTGTAAAAGTCGAAAGCATTATCTTGGAAAGCAAAAATTGGTATGTTTGAAGGAATAGTGGTTCCAAGAATGTTATATAGTTGCGCGGCGTGGGTTATGGATAGACTTTTGCGGAGGAGGGTGGATGTGCTGGAAATGAGATGTTTGAGGACAATATGTGGGGTGAGGTGGTTTGATCGAGTAAGTAATAATAGGGTAAGAGAGATATGTGGCAATAAAAAGAGTGTCGTTGAGAGAGCAGAGGAGGGTGTTTTGAAATGATTTGGTCACATGGAGAGAATGAGTGAAGAAAATTCGACCAAGAGTATATTTGTGTCAGAAGTGGAGGGAAGGAGAAGTGGGAGACCAGATTGGAGGTAGAAAGATGGAGTGAAAAAGATTTTGAGTGATTGGGGCCTGAACATGCAGGAGGGTGAAAGGTGTGCAAGGAATAGAGTGAATTTGAACGATGTGGTATACCGGGGTCGACATCTTTTTCACTCCATCTTTCCACTTCCAATTTGGTCTCCCACTTCTCCTCGTTCCCTCAACCTCCGACACATATATCCTCTTGGTCAATCTTTCCTCACTCATTTTCTCCATGTGCCCAAACCATTTCAAAACACCCTCTTCTGCTCTCTCAACCACGCTCTTTTTATTTCCACATATCTCTCTTACCCTTACATTACTTACTCGATCAAACCACCTCACACCACATATTGTCCTCAAACATCTCATTTCCAGCACATCCATCCTCCTGCGCACAACTCTATCCATAGCCCACGCCGCGCAACCATACACCATTGTTGGAACCACTATTCCTTCAAACATACCCATTTTTGCTTTCCGAGATAATGTTCTCGACTTCCACACATTCTTCAAGGCTCCCAGAATTTTCGCCCCCTCCCCCACCCTATGATCCACTTCCGCTTCCATGGTTCCATCCGCTGCCAGATCCACTCCCAGATATCTAAAACACTTTACTTCCTCCAGTTTTTCTCCATTCAAACTTACCTCCAAATTGACTTGACCCTCAACCCTACTGTACCTAATAACCTTGCTCTTATTCACATTTACTCTTAACTTTCTTCTCTCACACACTTTACTAAACTCAGTCACCAGCTTCTGCAGTTTCTCACATGAATCAGCCACCAGCGCTGTATCATCAGCGAACAACAACTGACTCACTTCCCAAGCTCTCTCATCCCCAACAGACTTCATACTTCCCCCTCTTTCCAAAACTCTTGCATTCACCTCCCTAACAACACCATCCATAAACAAATTAAACAACCATGGAGACACCTCACACCCCTGCCGCAAACTTACATTCAATGAGAACCAATCACTTTCCTCTCTTCCTACACGTACACATGCCTTACATCCTCGATAAAAACTTTTCACTGCTTCTAACAGCTTGCCTCCCACACCATATATTCTTAATACCTTCCACAGAGCATCTCTATCAACTCTATCATATGTCTTCTCCAGATCCATAAATGCTACATACAAATCCATTTGCTTTTCTAAGTATTTCTCACATACATATATATATATATATATATATATATATATATATATATATATATATATATATATATATATATATATATATATATATATATATATATATATATATATATATATATATATATATATATATATACATATATATATATATATATATATATATATATATATATATATATATATATATATATATATATATATATATATATATATATATATATATATATATATTTCTTTCATACTATTCGCCATCTCCCGCATTAGCGAGGTTGCGTTAAGAACAGAGGACTGGACCTTTGAGGGAATATCCTTACCTGACACCCTTGTCTGTACCTTCTTTTGGAAAATAAAGAAAAACCGAGAGGGGAGGATTTCCAGTCCACCGCTCCCTTCCCTTTTAGTCTCCTTCTACGACACGCAGGGAATACGTGGAAAGTATTCTTTCTCCCGTATCCCCAGGGATAATATATATATATATATATATATATATATATATATATATATATATATATATATATATATATATATATATGTATTATCATATTATATCATTCTGCTTTGTCGCATTCTCCCGCGTTTGCGAGGTAGCGCACGGAAACAGACGAAAGAAATGGCCCAACCCACCCCCATACACAGTGTATACACACACACATGCCCACACACGCAAATATACATACCTATACATCTCAATGTACACATATATATACACACACAGACACATGCATATGTATCCATGCACACAGTTCACACTGTCTGCCCCTATTCATTCCCATCGCCACCTCGCCACACATGGAATACCATCTCCCTTCCCCCTCATATGTGCGAGGTAGCACTAGGAAAAGACAACAAAGGCCCCATTCGTTCACACACAGTCTCCAGCTGTCACGTCTTCTCCAGATCCATGAATACTACATACAAATCCATTTGCTTTTCTAAGTATTTCTCACATATATTCTTCAAAGCAAAAACCTTATCTACACAGCCTCTACCACTTCTGAAACAACAATGGTCTTCCCCAATCTGATGCTCTGTACATGCCTTCACCCTCTCATTCAATACACTCCCATATAATTTACCAGGAATACTCAACAAACTTATACAACTGTAATTTGAGCACTCACTTTTGTTCCCTTTGTCTTTGCACAATGGCACTATACAAGCATTCCGCCAATCCTCAGGCACCTCACCATGAATCTTACATACATTGAATAACCTTACCAACCAGTCACCAATACAGTCACCCCCTTTTTTAATAAATTCCACTGCAATACCATCCAAACCCGCTGCCTTGCCGGCTTTCATCTTCTGCAAAGCTTTTACTACCTCTTCTCTGTTTACCAAATCATTTCCCCTAACCCTGTAGCTTTGTACACCACCACGACAAAAACACCCTATATCTGCCACTCTATCATCAAACACATTCAACAAACCTTCAAAATACTTACTCCATCTCCATCTCACATCACCACTACTTATCATCACCTCCCCATTAGCCCCCTTTAATGAAGTTCCGATTTGTTTCCTTGTCTTACGCACTTTATTTACCTCCTTCCAAAACATCTTTTTATTCTCCCTAAGATTTAATGATACTCTCTCACCCCAACTCTCATTTGCCCTCTTTTTCACCTTTTGCTCCTTTTACTTTCACTTGAACTCCTGTCTCTTTCTTTTATAAATCTCCCACTCATTTGCATTATTTCCTTGCAAAAACCGTCAAAATCCCTCTCTATTCTCTTTCACTATTAGTCTTACTTCTACATCCCACCACTCACTACCCTTGCTAATGTGCCCACCTCCCACGCTTTTCATGCCACAAGATTCTTTTGCGCAAGCCATCACAGCTTCCCTAAATATATCCCATTCCTCTTCCCTCCCCTTACCTCCTTTTGTTGTCACCTTTTTTCATGTTCTACTCAGTCTCTCCTCGTACTTCCTCACACAAGTCTCCTTCCCAAGCTCACTTACTCTCACCACTCTCTTCATCTCAACATTCTCTCTTCTTTTCTTAAAACCCCTACAAGTCTTCACCTTCGCCACCACAAGATAATGATCAGACATCGTTCCAGTTGCAGTTCTCAGCACATTACCATCCAAAAGCCTCTCTTCCGTGATTGGGAATACTTGGTTTAAAAAGATAGATATATACATATATATATATATATATATATATATATATATATATATATATATATATATATATATATATATATATATATATATATATATATATATATATATCTTTTTAAACCAGGTATTCCCAATCACCAGTCCTTTTTCAGCATATAAATCTACAAACTCTTCACTATTTCCATTTACAACACTGAACACCTCATGTATACCAATTTTTCCCTCTGCCTCATAACCCACCTTTGCAGTCAAATCACCCATAACTATAACCCGGTCTCGTGCATCAAAACTACTAACACACTCATTCAGCTGCTCCTAAAACAATTGCCTCTCGTGATCTTTCTTCTAATGCCCAGGTGCATATGCACCAATAATCACCCATATCTCTCCATCAACTTTCACTTTTACCCATATCAATCTAGTGTTTACTTTCTTATGCTCTATCACATTCTCCCACCACTCCTGTTTCAGGAGTAGTGCCACTCCTTCCCTTCCTCTTGTCCTCTCACTAACCCCTGACTTTACTCCCAACACATTCCCAATCCACTCTTCCCCGTTACCCTTGAGGTGAAAAAAAGGGCAAATGAGAGTTGGGGTGACAGAGTATCATTAAATTTTAGGGAGAATAAAAAGATGTTCTGGAAGGAGGTAAATAAAGTGCGTAAGACAAGGGAGCAAATGGGAACTTCAGTGAAGGGCGCAAATGGTGAGGTGATAACAAGTAGTGGTGATGTGAGAACGAGATGGAGTGAGTATTTTGAAGGTTTGTTGAATGTGTTTGATAATAGAGTGGCAGATATAGGGTGTTTTGGTCGAGGTGGTGTGCAAAGTGAGAGGGTTAGGGAAAATGGTTTGGTAAACAGAGAAGAGGTAGTAAAAGCTTTGCGGAAGATGAAAGCCGGCAAGGCAGCAGGTTTGGATGGTATTGCAGTGGAATTCATTAAAAAAGGGGGTGACTGTATTGTTGACTGGTTGGTAAGGTTATTTAATGTATGTATGACTCATGGTGAGGTGCCTGAGGATTGGCGGAATGCGTGCATAGTGCCATTGTACAAGGGCAAAGGGGATAAGAGTGAGTGCTCAAATTACAGAGGTATAAGTTTGTTGAGTATTCCTGGTAAATTATATGGGAGGATATTGATTGAGAGGGTGAAGGCATGTACAGAGCATCAGATTGGGGAAGAGCAGTGTGGTTTCAGAAGTGGTAGAGGACGTGTGGATCAGGTGTTTGATTTGAAGAATGTATGTGAGAAATACTTAGAAAAGCAAATGGATTTATATGTAGCATTTATGGATCTGGAGAAGGCATATGATAGAGTTGATAGAGATACTCTGTGGAAGGTATTAAGAATATATGGTGTGGGAGGCAACTTGTTAGAAGCAGTGAAAAGTTTTTATAGATGATGTAAGGCATGTGTACGTGTAAGAAGAGAGGAAAGTGATTGGTTCTCAGTGAATGTAGGTTTGCGGCAGGGGTGTGTGATGTCTCCATGGTTGTTTAATTTGTTTATGGATGGGGTTGTTAGGGAGGTGAATGCAAGAGTTTTGGAAAGAGGGTCAAGTATGAAGTCTGTTGGGGATGTGAGAGCTTGGGAAGTGAGTCAGTTGTTGTTCGCTGATGATACAGCGCTGGTGGCTGATTCATGTTAGAAACTGCAGAAGCTGGTGACTAAGTTTGGTAAAGTGTGTGAAAGAAGAAAGTTAAGAGTAAATGTGAATAAGAGCAAGGTTATTAGGTACAGTAGGGTTGAGGGTCAAGTCAATTGGGAGGTGAGTTTGAATGGAGAGAAACTGGAGGAAGTGAAAAGTTTTAGATATCTGGGAGTGGATCTGGCATCGGATGGAACCATGGAAGCGAAAGTGGATCATAGGGTGGGGGAGGGGTCGAAAATTCTGGGAGCCTTGAAGAATGTGTGAAAGTCGAGAACATTATCTCGGAAAGGAAAAATGGGTATGTTTGAAGGAATAGTGGTTCCAACAATGTTGTATGGTTGCGAGGCGTGGGCTATGGATAGAGTTGTGAGCAGGAGGATGGATGTGCTGGAAATGAGATGTTTGAGGACAATGTGTGGTGTGAGGTGGTTTGATCGAGTGAGTAACGTAAGTGTAAGAGAGATGTGTGGAAATAAAAACAGCGTGGTTGAGAGAGCAGAAGAGGGTGTTTTGAAATGGTTTGGGCACATGGAGAGAATGAGTGAGGAAAGATTGACCAAGAGGATATATGTGTCGGAGGTGGAGGGAACGAGAAGAGGGAGACCAAATTGGAGGTGGAAAGATGGAGTGAAAAAGATTTTGTGTGATCGGGGCCTGAACATGCAGGAGGGTGAAAGGAGGACAAGGAATAGAGTGAATTGGAGCGATGTGGTATACCGGGGTTGACGTGCCGTCAGTGGATTGAATCAAGGCATGTGAAGCGTCTGGGGTAAACCATGGAAAGCTGTGTAGGTATGTATATTTGCGTGTGTGGACGTATGTATATACATGTTTATGGGGGAGTTGGGGGTTGGGTCATTTCTTTCGTCTGTTTCCTTGCGCTACCTCGCAAACGCGGGAGACAGCGACAAAGTTTAATAATGATAATAATAAATATATACATATATATATATATGTGTGTGTGTGTGTGTGTGTGTGTGTGTGTGTATGTATATATATATATATATATATATATATATATATATATATATATATATATATATATATATATATATATATATATATATATATATATATATATATATATGTATATATATATATATATATATATATATATATATATATATATATATATATATATATATATATATATATATATATATATATATATTACATACAAATCCATTTGCTTTTCTAAGTATTTCTCACATACATTCTTCAAAGCAAACACCTGATCCACACATCCTCTACCACTTCTGTAACCACACTTCTCTTCCCCAATCCGATGCTCTGTACATGCCTCACCCTCTCAATCAATACCCTCCCATATAATTTACTAGGAATACTCAACAAACTTATACCTCTGTAATTTGAGCACTCACTCTTATCCCCTTCGCATTTGTACAATGGCACTATGCACGCATTCCACGAATCCTCAGGCACCTCACCATGAGTCAAACATACATTAAATAACCTTACCAACCAGTCAACAATAGAGTCACCCCCTTTTTTTATAGATTCCACTGCAATACCATTAAACCCGCTGCCTTGCCGGCTATCATCTTCCGCAAAGCTTTCACTACCTCTTCTCTGTTTACCAAATCCTTTTCCCTAACCTTCTCACTTTGCACACCACCTCGACCAAAACACCCTTTATCTGCCACTCTATCATCAAACACATTCAACATATATATATATATATATATATATATATATATATATATATATATATATATATATATATATATATATATATATATATATATATATATATATATATATATATATATATATACATATATATATATATATATATATATATATATATATATATATATATATATATATATATATATATATATATATATATATATATATATATATATGTATATATATATATATATATATATATACATATATATATATATATATATATATATATATATATATATATATATATATATATATATATATATATATATATATATATATATATATATATATATATATATATATATATATATATATATATATACATAGATATATATATATATATATATATATATATTTTTCTTTCATACTATTCACCATTTCCTGCGTTAGCGAGGTAGCGTTAAGAACAGAGAACTGGGCCTTTGAGGGAATGCCCTCACCTGGCCCCATTCTCTATTTATTTCTTTTGGAAAAGTAAAAAAAAAAAAAGAATACGACAGGGGAGGATTTCCAGCCATCCGCTCCCACCCCTTTTAGTCGCCTTCTACGACACGCAGGTATATATATATATATATATATATATATATATATATATATATATATATATATATATATATATATACATATATATATATATTTATATATATATATATATATATATATATATATATATATATATATATATACATATATATATATATATATATATATATATATATATATATATATATATATATATATATATATATATATATATATATATATATATATATATATATATATATATATATATATATATATGTATATATATATATATATATATATATATATATATATATATATATATATATATATATATATATATATATATATATATATATATATATATATATATATATATATATATATATATATATATATATATATATATATATATATATATATATATATATATATATATATATATATATATATATATATATATATATATATATATATATATACATATATATATATATATACATATATTTATTTATATTTTTTATTCTACTTTGTCGCTGTCTCCCGCATTTCCGAGGTAGCACAAGGAAACAGAAGAAAGAAATGGCCCAACCCACCCCCATACACATGTATGTACACACACGTCCTCACACGCAAATATACATACCTATACATATCAATGTACACATATATATACATACACAAACACATACATATATACCCAAGCACACATTTCACACAGTCTGCCTTTATTCATTCTCATCGCCACCTCGCCACACATGGAATACCTTCCCCCTCCCCACTCATGTGTGCGAGGTAGTGCTAGGAAAAGACAACAAACGCCCCATTCGTTTACACTCAGTCTGCACCTGTCATGCCATATATATATGTATATATATATATATATATATATATATATATATATATATATATATATATATATATATATATATATATATATATATATATATATATATATATATATATATATGTATGTATATATATATATATATATATATTATCCCTGGGGATAGGGGAGAAAGAGTACTTCCCACGTATTCCCTGCGTGTCGAAAAAGGCGACTAAAAGGGGAGTGAGCGGGGGTCTGGAAATCCTCCCCTCTCAATTTTTCTTTTTTCTTTAATTTTCCAAAAGAACGAACAGAGAAGGGGGCCAGGTGAGGATATTCCCTCAATGGCCCAGTCCTCTGTTCTTAACGCTACCTCGCTAACACCGGAAATGGCGAATAGTTTGAAAAAAAGAAATATATATATATATATATATATATATATATATATATATATATATATATATATATATATATATATATATATATATATATATATATATATATATATATATATATATATATATATGTATATATATATATATATATATATATATATATATATATATATATATATATATATATATATATATATATATATATATATATATTCTTTTTTTTTTCTTTTTCTTTTTTTTTTGCTTTGTCGCTGTCTCCCGCGTTTGCGAGGTAGCGCAAGGAAACAGACGAAGGAAATGGCCCAACCCACCCCCATACACATGTATATAAATACGTACACACACGCAAATATGCATACCTACACAGCTTTCCATGGTTTACCCAAGACGCTTCACATGCCCTGATTCAATCCACTGACACCACGTCAGCCCCGGTATACCACATCGATCCAATTCACTCTATTCCTTGCCCTCCTTTCACCCTCCTGCATGTTCATTCCCCGATCACACAAAATCTTTTTCACTCCATCTTTACACCTCCAATTTGGTCTCCCTCTTCTCCTTGTTCCCTCCACCTACGACACATATATCCTCTTGGTCAATCTTTCCTCACTCATTCTCTCTATGTGCTCAAACCATTTCAAAACACCCTCATCTTCTCTCTCAACCACGCTCTTTTTATTTCCACACATCTCTCTTACCCTTAAGCTACTTACTCGATCAAACCACCTCACACCACACATTGTCCTCAAACATCTCATTTCCAACACATCCATCCTCCTGCGCACAACTCTATCCATAGCCCACGCCTCGCAACCATACATCATTGTTAGAACCACTATTCCCTCAAACATACCCATTTTTGCTTTCCGAGATAATGTTCTCGAATTCCACATATTTTTCAAGGCTCCCAGAATTTTCGCCCCCTCCCCCACCCTATGATCCACTTCCGCTTCCATGGTTCCATCCGCTGCCAGATCCACTCCCAGATATATAAAACACTTTATTTCCTCCAGTTTTTCTCCATTCAAACTTACCTCCCAATTGACTTGACCCTCACCCCTACTGTACCTAATAACCTTGCTCTTATTCACATTTACTCTTAACTTTCTTCTTTCACACACTTTACCAAACTCAGTCACCAGCTTCTGCAGTTTCTCACATGAATCAGCCATGAGCGCTGTAACATCAGCGAACAACAACTGACTTACTTCCCAAGCTCTCTCATCCCGAATACCCTTCATACTTGCCCCTCTTTCCAAAACTCTTGCATTCACCTCCCTAACAACCCCATCCATAAACAGATTAAACAACCATGGAGACATCACTTATCCCAGCCGTAAACCTACATTCACTGAGAACCAATCACTTTCCTCTCTTCCTACACGTACACATGCCTTACATCCTCGATAATAACTTTTCACTGCTTCTAACAACTTTCCTCCCACACCATATATTCTTAATACCTTCCACAGAGCATCTCTATCAACTCTATCATATCCCTTCTCCAGATCCATAAATGCTACATACAAATCCATTCGCTTTTCTAAGTATATCTCACATACATTTTTCAAAGCAAACACCTGATCCACACATCCTCTACCATATATATATATATATATATATATATATATATATATATATATATATATATATATATATATATATATATATATATATATATATTTTTTTTTTTTTTTTTTTTGCTTTTTCGCTGTCTCCCGCGTTTGCGAGGTAGCGCAAGGAGATAGACGAAAGAAATGGCCCAACCCACCCCCATACACTTGTATATACATACGTACACACACGCAAATATACATACCTACACAGCTTTCCATGGTTTACCCCAGATGCTTCACATGCCCTGATTCAATCCACTGACACCACGTCAACCCCGGTATACCAAATCGATCCAATTCACTCTATTCCTTGCCCTCCTTTCACCCTCTTGCATGTTCAGGCCCGATCACAGAAAATCTTTTTCTCTTCATCTTTCCAACTCCAATTTGGTCTCTCACTTCTCCTCGTTCGCTCCACCTCCGACACATATATCCTCCTGGTCAATCTTTCCTCACTCATTCTCTCCATGTGCCCAAACCGTTTCAAAACACCCTCATCTGCTCTCTCAACCACGCTCTTTCTATTTCCACACATCTCTCTTACCCTTACGTTACTTACTCTATCAAAACCCCTCACACCAAACATTGTCATCAAACATCTCATTTCCAGCACATCCATCCTCCTGCGCACAACTCTATCCATAGCCCACGCCTCGCAACCATACAACATTGTTGGAACCACTATTCCCTCAAACATACCCATTTTTACTTTCCGAGATAATGTTCTCGACTTCCACACATTCGTCAAGGCTCCCAGAATTTTCGCCCCCTCCCCCACCCTATGATCCACTTCCGCTTCCATGGTTCCATCCGCTGCCAGATCCACTCCCAGGTATCTAAAACACTTCACTTCCTCCAGTTTTTCTCCATTCAAACTCACCTCCCAATTGACTTGACCCTCAACCCTACTGTACCTAATAACCTTGCTCTTATTCACATTTACTCTTAACTTTCTTCTTCCACACACTTTACCAAACTCAGTCACCAGCTTCTGCAGTTTCACACATGAATCAGCCACCAGCGCTGTGTCATCAGCGAACAACAACTGACTCACTTCCCAAGCTCTCTCATCCACAACAGACTTCATACTTGCCCCTCTTTCCAAAAGTCTTGCATTTACCTCCCTAACAACCCCATCCATAAACAAATTAAACAACCATGGAGACATCACACACCCCTGTCGCAAACCTACATTCACTGAGAACCAATCACTTTCCTCTCTTCCTACACGTACACATGCCTTACATCCTCGATAAAAACTTTTCACTGCTTTTAACAACTTTCCTCCCACACCATATATTCTTAATACCTTCCACAGAGCATCTCTATCAACTCTATCATATGCCTTCTCCAGATCCATAAATGCTACATACAAATCCATTTGCTTTTCTAAGTATTTCTCACATACATTCTTCAAAGCAAACACCTGATCCACACACCCTCTACCACTTCTGAAACCACACTGCTCTTCCCCAATCTCATGCTCTGTACATGCCTTCACCCTCTCAATTAATACCCTCCCATATAATTTACCAGGAATACTCAACAAACTTATACCTCTGTAATTTGAGCACTCACTCTTATCCCCTTTGCCTTTGTACAATGGCACTATGCACGCATTCCGCCAATCCTCAGGCACCTCACCATGAGTCATACATACATTAAATAACCTTACCAACCAGTCAACAATACAGTCACCCCCTTTTTTAATAAATTCCACTGCAATACCATCCAAACCTGCTGTCTTGCCGGCTTTCATCTTCCGCAAAGCTTTCACTACCTCTTCTCTGTTTACCAATATATATATATATATATATATGGTGGGATGAAGAAGTAAGATTATTAGTGAAAGAGAAGAGAAAGGTATTTGGACGATTTTTGCAGGGAAAAAATGCAATTGAGTGGGAGATGTATAAAAGAAAGAGACAGGAGGTCAAGAGAAAGGTGCAAGAGGTGAAAAAGAGGGCAAATGAGAGTTGGGGTGAGAGAGTATCATTAAATTTTAGGGAGAATAAAAAGATATTCTGGAAGAAGGTAAATAAAGTGTGTAAGACATGGGAGCAAATGTGAACTTCAGTGAAGGGCGCAAATGGGGAGGTGATAACAAGTAGTGGTGATGTGAGAAGGAGATGGAGTGAGTATTTTGAAGGTTTGTTGAATGTGTTTGATGATAGAGTGGCAGATATAGGGTGTTTTAGTCGACGTTGTGTGAAAGTGAGAGGGTTAGGGAAAATGGTTTGGTAAACAGAGAAGAGGTAGTATAAGCTTTGCGGAAGATGAAAGCCGGCAAAGCAGCAGGTTTGTATGGTATTGAAGTGGAATTTATTAAAAAAGGGGGTGACTGTATTGTTGACTGGTTGGTAAGGTTATTTAATGTATGTATGACTCATGGTGAGGTGCCTGAGGATTGTCGGAATGCGTGCATAGTGCCATTGTACAAAGGCAAAGGGGATAAGAGTGAGTGCTCAAATTACAGAGGTATAAGTTTGTTGAGAGTTCCTGGTAAATTATATGGGAGGGTATTGATTGAGAGGGTGAAGGTATGTACAGAGCATCAGATTGGGGAAGAGCAGTGTGGTTTCAGAAGTGGTAGAGGATGTGTGGATCAGGTGTTTGCTTTGAAGAATGTATGTGAGAAATACTTAGAAAAGCAAATGGATTTATATGTAGTATTTATGGATCTGGAGAAGGCATATGATAAAGTTGATAGAGATGCTCTGTGGAACGTATTAAGAATGTATGGTGTGGGAGGCAAGTTGTTAGAAGCAGTGAAAAGTTTTTATAGATGATGTAAGGCATGTGTACGTGTAGGAAGAGAGGAAAATGATTGGTTCTCAGTGAATGTAGGTTTGCGGCAGGGGTGTGTGATGTCTCCATGGTTGTTTAATTTGTTTATGGATGGGGTTGTTAGGGAGGTGAATGCAAGAGTTTTGGAAAGAGGGGCAAGTATGAAGTCTGTTGTGGATGAGAGAGCTTGGGAAGTGAGTCAGTTGTTGTTCGCTGATGATACAGCGCTGGTGTCTGATTCATGTGAGAAACTGCAGAAGCTGGTGATTGAGTTTGGTAAAGTGTTTGAAAGAAGAAAGTTAAGAGTAAATGTGAATAAGAGCAAGGTTATTAGGTACAGTAGGGTTGAGCGTCAAGTCAATTGGAAGGTAATTTTGAATGGAGAAAAACTGGAGGAAGTAAAGTGTTTTAGATATCTGGGGGTGGATATGGCAACGGATGGAAACATGGAAGCGGAAATATATCATAGGGTGGGGGAGGGGGCGAAAATCCTGGGAGACTTGAAGAATGTGTGGAAGTCTAGAACATTATCTCGGAAAGCAAAAATGGGTATGTTTGAAGGAATAGTGGTTCCAACAATGTTGTATGGTTGCGAGGCGTGGGCTATGGATAGAGTTGTGCGCAGGAGGGTGGATGTGCTGAAAATGAGATGTTTGAGGACAATGTTTGGTGTGAGGTGGTTTGATCGAGTAAGTAACGTAAGTGTAAGAGAGATGTGTGGAAATAAAAAGAGCGTGGTTGAGAGAGCAGAAGAGGGTGTTTTGAAATGGTTTGGGCACATGGAGAGAATGAGTGAGGAAAGATTGACCAAGAGGATATATGTGTCGGAGTTGGAGGGAACGAGGAGAGGTGGGAGACCAAATTGGAGGTGGAAAGATGGAGTGAAAAAGATTTTGTGTGATCGGGGCCTGAACATGCAGGAGGATGAAAGGAGAGCTAGGAATAGAGTGAATTGGATCGATGTGGTATACCGGGGTTGACGTGCTGTCAGTGGATTGAATCAGGGCATGTGAAGCGTCTGGTGTAAACCATGGAAAGCTGTGTAGGTATGTATATTTGCGTGTGTGGACGTGGATGTATATACATGTGTATGGGGGTGGGTTGGGCCATTTCTTTCGTCTGTTTCCTTGCGCTACCTCGCAAACGCGGGAGACAGCGACAAAAAAAAAGAATATATATATATATATATATATATATATATATATATATATATATATATATATATATATATATATGAAAAGACATATGAAAAGAGCTCCCCACCCTCCCCCCTCCCCTCACGCACGCGCGAGGTAGCACTGAGAAAAGACAACAAAGACCACATTTGTTCACAATCATTTTCTAGCTGTTATGTGTAATGCCCCCTTTCCACACCTAGTCCCCACAAATCCTTCCAAGGTTTACCCCACACGCTTCACATGCCCTGTTTCAATCCATTGACAGCGCGTCGACCCTGGTATACCACGTCTTTCTAATTCACTGTATTTCTTGCACGCCTTTCACCTTTCTGTATGTTCAGGCCCCGATAACTCAGAATCTTTTTCTCTCCATCCTTCCACCTCAAATTTGGTCTCACACTTCTCGTTCACTCCACCTGTGACTCATATATCCTCTTTGTCAATCTTTCCCCAAGTATTCTCTCCATTTGACCAAACCATTTCAGTACATGCTCTTCTGCTCTCTCCACTACACTATTTTCCTACCACACATCTCTTTTCCACTCTCATTAATACTCGATCGAACCCCCTCGTACCACATATTGTTCTCAAACATCTCATTTCCAACATATCCACCCTCCTCCGCACAACCCTATCTATAGCCTACGCCTCACAACCATATAACGTTGTTTGAACCACTATTCTTTCAAATATATCCAGTTTTGCTCTTCGAGATAACTTCTCACCTTCCACACTTTCTTCAACGTTCCCAGAACCTTCGACCCCTTCCACCTTGTGACTCACTTCCGCTTCCATGGCTCCATCCGCTGCTAATTCCACTCCCAGATATCTAAACTACTTCACTTCCTGCATTTTTCTCCATTCAGACTTACCTCCCAATTAACTTGTCCTCCAGCCCTACTCAACCTAATAACCTTTCTCGCAATTTTATTCTTTTACACACTTTACCAAACTCAGTCACCACTTTCTGCAGTTTCTAACACGAATCAGCCATCAGCGCTGTATCACCAGGGAACAACAACTGACTCTCTTCCCAGGCCCTCACATCCACAATATACTGCACACTTGCTCCTCTCTCCTAAACTCTTGCATTCACCTCCCTAACAACCCCATCCATAAATAAATCAAACAGCCATGGAGACATCATGCCCCTTGCCGTAAACCGACATTCACTGAGAAATTGTCACTTTCCTCTCTTTCTACTCATACACATGCCTTACATCCTTGATAAAATACCTTGCACAAAGCATCTCCATCCACTCTATCATATGCCTTCTCCAGATCCTTATATAATACATACAAATCCATTTGCTTTTCTAAGTATTTCTCGCATACATTCTTCAAAGCAAACACATGATCCATACATCTTCTACCACTTCTGAAACCACACTGCTCTTCCCTAATCCGATGCTCTGTACATGCCTTTACCCTGTCAGTCAATACCCACCCATAGAATTTCCCCGGAATACTCAACAAACTTACGCTCCTGTAATTTGAGCACTCACCTTTATCCCCTTTGCCTTTATACAATGGCACTATGCATACATTCCGCCAATCCTCAGGCCTTACACCATTAACCATACATACATTTGATATCCTTACCAACCAGTCAATAGCACAGTCACTCCTTTTTTCAATAAATTCCACAGCAAACCATCCAAACCCACCGCCTTGCCGACTTTCATCTTCTGCAAAGCTTTCACTACCTGGTCTCTGTTTAACAA
Organism: Panulirus ornatus; assembly: GCF_036320965.1. Lineage (NCBI taxonomy): Eukaryota > Metazoa > Arthropoda > Malacostraca > Decapoda > Palinuridae > Panulirus > Panulirus ornatus. The sequence continues at coordinate 14,231,359 of NC_092287.1, forward strand.
ACCATTCTTCCTGACCCTCTCATTTTGCACGCCATCTCGCCCAAAGCACCCTATATCTGCCACTCTATCATAAAACACATTCAACAAACATTCCAAATACTCATTCCATCTCCTCACTTCACCAGAACCTGTTATTACCTCCCCATTAGCCCCCTTCACCGATGTTCCCATTTGTTCTCTTATCTTGCGCACTTTATTTGCCTTCTTCCAAAATATCTTTTTGTTCTCCCTAAAATTCAATGATACTCTCTCAACCCCATTCTAGTTTGCTGTCTTTTTTATCTCTTGCATCTTTCTCTTGACCTCCTGTCTCTTTCTGTTATGCATCTCCAAGTCATTCGCACTGCTTTCCTGCAAAAATCGTCCAAACGCCTCTCTCTTCTGTCTCACTAACAATCTTACCTCTTCATTCCACCACTCAATACCCTTTCTAATCTGTCCACCTCCCACCTTTCTCTTGATACGAGCATCCTTACTGCAAGTCATCACTGCTTCCCTAAATGCATCCCATTCCTCCCCAACTCCCCTTACGTCTTTTGCTCTCATGTTTTCCCATTCTGCACTCAAAGTCTCCTGGTATTTCCTCACACAAATGTCCTTTCCAAGCTCATTTACTCTCACATTCTCTTCACCCCAACGTTCTTCTTTTCTGAAAACCTCTACAAATCTTCACCTTAGCCTCCACACGATAATGATCAGACATCCCTCCAGTTGCAACTCTCAACATATTACCATCCAAAAAACCTTTCTTTAACGCGCTTATCAATTAACACGTTATCCAATAACGGTTTCTCTCCATCCCTCCTACTCACATACGTGTAATTATGTATATCTCTTTTTAAACCTGGTATTCCCAATCACCATTTGTTTTTCAGCACACAAATCTACAGGCTTTTCACCATTTCCATTTGCAGCACTGAACCCCCCATTTACACCATTTATATCCTTAACACCCACATTACTCATCTTTGCATTCAAATCTCCCATCACTAAAACCCGGTCTTGTGCATCAAAGCTACTAACACACTCACTCAGCTGCTCCCAAAACACCTGCCTCTCATGATCTTTCCTCTTATGACCAGGTGCATATGCACCAATAATCACCCATCTCTCTCCATCCACTTTCAGATTTACCCATACAATCTAGAGTATATTTTCTTACATTCTATCACACACTCCCGCAACTCCTGCTTCAGGAGTAATGGTACTTCTTCCTTTGCTCTTGTCCTCTCACCAACCACTGACTTCACTCACAGGACAGTTCCAGACCACTCTTCACCTTTACTCTTGAACCTCGTTTCATTCAGAGCCAAAATATCCAGGTTCCTTTCCTCAAATATACAACCTATCTCTCCTTTTTTCTCATCTTGGTTACATCCACACACATTCAGGCACCCCAGTCTGAGCCCTCGAGGAGGATGAAGACTCCCCGCATAACTCCTTCTTTTGTTTCCCTTTCTAGAAAGTTAAAAGATAAGGAGATGAATGTTTCTAGCTCCCCCTTCCAGTACCCTTTAGTCAACTTCTACGACACGCGGGGAATGCGTAGGAACAAATTTTTCTCCCCTGTCCCCAAAGATAATACATATATATATATATATATATATATATATATATATATATATATATATATATATATATATATATATATATATATATATATATATATATATATATATATATATATATATATATGTGTATATATATATATATATATATATATATATATATATATATATATATATATATATATATATATATATATATATATATATATATATATATATATATATATATATATATATATATATATATATATATAGTGACTGAGGTTGGTAAAATGTGTGAAAGAAGAAAGCTGACAGTATATGTAGATAAGAACAAGGTTATTAGGTACAGTAGGGTTGAGAGACAAGTCAATTGGTAAGTTTGAATGGAGAAAAACTGGAGGGAGTGAAGTATTTTAGATATCTGGGAGTGGATTTGGCAGCGGATGGAACCATGGAAGCGGAAGTGATCATATAGGGTGGGGGAGTGGGCGAAAGTTCTGGGAGCGTTGAAGAATGTGCGGAAGTCGAGAACATTATCTCGGAAAGCAATAATGGGTGTTTGAAGGATTAGTGGTCCCAACAAAGTTATATGGTTGTGAGGCGTGGGCTATAGATAGAGCTGTGCGGAGGAGGGTGGATGTGCTGGAAAAGAGATGTTTGATGTTTATGGTGTGAGGTGGTTTGATCGAGTAAGTAATAATAGGGTAAGAGAGATGTGTGGTAATAAGAAGAGTGTGGTTGAGAGAGCAGAAGACAGTGTTTTGAAATGATTTGGTCTCATGGTAAGAATAAGTGAGGAAAGATTGACCAAGAGGATATATGTGTCAGAGGTGGAGCGAACGAGGAGAAGTGGGAGACCAAACTGGAGATGGAAATATGGGGTGGAAAAGATTTTGAGTGATCGGGGCCTGAACATGTAGGTGGGTGAAAGGCGTGCAAGGAATAGAGTGAATTGGAACGATGTGGTATACCAGGGTCGACGTGCTGTCAATGGATTGAATCAGGGCATGTGAAGCGTCTGGGGTAAACCATGGAAAGTTCTGTGGGGCCTGGATGTGGAAAGGGAGCTGTTGTTTCGGTGCATTCTTACATGACAGCTAGAGACTGAGTGTGAACGAATGTGGCCTTTGTTGTCTTTTCGTAGCGCTACCTCGCGCTGATGAGGGGGGAGGTGGTTGTTATTTCATGTGTGGTGGTGTGGCTATGGGAATGAATAAAGGCAGACAGTATGAATTATGTACATGTGTGTACATGTATATGTCTGTGTGTGTATATATATATATATATATATATATATATATATATATATATATATATATATATATATATATATATATATATATATATATATATATATATATATATATATACGTTGAGATGTATAGGTATGTATATTTGCGTGTGTGGACGTGTATGTATATACATGTGTATGGGGGTGGGTTGGGCCATTCTCTCCTGTTTCATTGCGCTATCTCGCTAACGCGGGAGACAGCGGCAAAGAAAAATATGTATGTAATGTAATATATATATATATATATATGATACTTTCTCGCTGTCTCCCGCGTTAACGAGGCAGCGCAAGGAAACAGACGAAAAATTGGCCCAACCCACCCACATACACATGTATGTTCATGCACGTCCACACATGCACATATACATACCTATACATCTCAACGTATTCATATATATATATACACACACAGACATATAGATATATACACATGTACATAATTTACACTGTCTTCCCATATTCATTCCTGTCGCACCCCGCCACACATGAAATGACAACCCCCTCCCCCCGCATGCGCGCGAGGTAGCAATAGGAAAAGACAACAAAGGCCACATTGGTTCACACTCATCTCTAGCTGTCATGTATAATGGTGAAGCTTTTTCAACCTGAAGAGAGAAACGTTCTTTATTAAAAGAGGAAAAACGTGTTGTTATATGGCTGTAGAGAACAGGAGAAAATACTTTTTCGATGTTGGTCTTATCTTTACCTCCCGTAAGATGTGGCATCCATACCCTCACTGTCACAATATGAATCATCTTGGCTGCCTGTGTCGCAGAACCGACTTCCAAATATTCCTTTAACCTAAAAATTCCTGGAAGTTATCCTCTGCGGACGTCGAGCAATGGCGACGTCGTTAGATGGGAACTATTACATCCGACGTTTACAGACCAGCGAATCATTCGGAATAGATGGATAAGAAGCCAAAGTAGACCGGCCAATATGGATAAATATCTCTCTAAACTTTATGTTGCCATCAGGCGAACTCAGACGTCGTAATTCCTCCGGCAGTCCATTGACGCTGGACTGCTTCCTTTCACGAGGCAGACCACTTGTTCCGCACGCCAAGTCAAGGACACAGGGACCTTGATTGTGGTAACTCTTTCTTGTTCTTCTGTTACGTGTATAGGGAATTGCTATATGAAGAAGGTAGATACATGCGACACTCACCAGTCCGCAATCCTAGAAGGTATTGGTATACAAGGGTTTTTTCATGTTTTTCAGCTGATTTCAGCATTCTGAGGATTAATTACACGAGATCAGTTCCAGCTGAAGTCTGCTGAATAGTTTAATGTTGCTCGTCTCAATAGGACCAATAGTCACGGTGGTTGGTTTCTTTTAAGATCTTTAGGCTTACGGACTGTTCTTTGTGGGACTATGGGGCTCATTGACTGGTCTCTTAAGGAACCTTGCTTCACTGCTAAGATTTGAAAGCCAGGAAGTCTCGTTTCTGGTTTCTAGGAAACCATGTAAGTACCATTAGATGTTCGATAAAAAGTAGTTGTCTTATTGGTTTGTGTCTGAAGGGTAAAGAATCTCTGGTTGGCCAGGGGTCTGAGGTTTCCGTCCACCTTCCCAAATATTGGTTCCCTTGTGGCCTCGATGTGGGCACTCTCCTAAGAATGGGTAGAGAGATATCGTGATTACTGGTGACGTGGAGCTGTTGCTTGTTAAGTCCTTAGGTGCCCAGGTGCCGTGACGTTTGGTAGAGTGGTGTGGTCACCAACACATTACACATTGCATAGGAACCTTGATGTCGTGTTGGGCACCATGCCAGGATCAGGTGGTCTGGAACCAAGGATGTAGGACATCTTACTCAGAGACTGCGACTGTAGTTGGTGCTTTGTAATCTAGTACTGTCCCTGGTCTTGGTGCACAGGAACATTAAATATTGACGATGTAGTCACCAAAACCGGACTTAATGCTGAGGAAACGTATGTATGGTCACTGTCCTTAAGATCTAGGATGTAGAACTGTAACTAATATAGGTTTCGTTTTGTCATCCGACATTTGACTCACACGTAGATTTCTGAGGGCAGAAGACCTGTCACAGCTTCTCGATCGAATGTGGACACACTAGGCAGAATCCCATGGGTTCTGGAAGAGCTGTTTTCAGACTTCGTTCCGGTGGAACAGCATGGAACCCCTAGGGTATAGTGCTGGATAACTATGATGGATCTTTGACTAAGGAGAAAAGCAATCCTTCAGGAATACTACTGGAGTAGCATACTGGGCCTGTGGACCGAGGACAAGAAAAACATGAAGCGGGGGATTATTCGGGAACAGTATTCTGGCCCTGTGGACCAAATAGACAGGAAACACTTGTAGCGCGGGACAGTAGTGGAGTAGCATGGTGGATCTGTGGACCGCAGGGAAAAACAACCCCTGGAAGGTAGCACTGGTGCAGCGCGCTGGACCTGTGGGCCAAGGGAACAAGAAACACTCAGACGAGAGATAAATACTGGAACAGAGCTATCGGCAGTGGCCTATGCCGCTGCTGATGGGGACGAAATGCTCCTCTTTGTGGTCACATCACATTAGACCGTTAGACAACGCAAGGAAGAAAGACCTTTGGCATCGTTCTGGGACACAGTTGTGGCCACTAACGCTGTTGTAGGGCTGGGCTAGGGGACTCTATGCTTCTGCTGCTGTCGGGTGGTGACCGAACAGATTCTTCGGCCATGCTTCTGGTCCATGCACCTGGTCGGTGCTCATGCTGGTGCTGCTGGAGGAGGATGGTCGCGGGTAAGATTTGTGGCTTGTCGTCCATGCTGCATCTGGCTCATATTAGGAAATAACTCAGAACATAAGGCAAGGAAGTGCAGTTACACATCTCTCGCCACAATGGTCTCCTAAAAACAACTTTATATATCAAGATATCTTTTGGTTTAGTGGGCCACCAATATGCCTCAGCCATATTCATTTGCACCAGCTTTTCAGAGAAGCAGGGTAGAATATCCTCATGGCAGAATATTACCCTCATCAACTCATGACGTAACAGACAACCTCCTCTCATGGTGTGTGTTAACATGTCTTCATGACGAGTTGTGTGTGTGTGTGTGTGTGTGTGTGTGTGTGTGTGTGTGTGTGTGTGTGTGTATGTGTCTGTGTGTGTGTGTGTGTGTGTGTGTGTGTGTGTGTGTGTGTGTGTGTGTGTGTATGTGTGTGTGTGTGTGTGTGTGTGTGTGTGTGTGTGTGTGTGTGTGTGTGTGTGTGGAGCGAAAGTTCGAACGTAAGAGAGACAGAAGTGAGACACAGTAGGGTAGAGATAGCAATGAGGATTACTGCGGCAGGGTAAGTGGGCAGCTCCCCTCTCCTTGCTTCTCTCCTTCACAAGGATGATGAAGCGGCAGGCCAGCCAGCCTGGCAACCCGGGACTGTCTCATTACCTCTGGCGATACTGCACGACCCCACCTTTATCAGAGCAGACTGACGCGAAGAATGTTTCATTACCTCTGGTGATGGTGGAGGAATATTACGTCAGGTTGGACGAATATTACCTGTGGTGAAGTGTGGTGATGTTGGAGGGATATTACCTCTGGTGATGGTGGAGAAATATTAGCTCTGGTGATGTTGGAAGAATATCATCTTTGGTGATGGTGGGAGTATATTATCTTTGATGAAGTGTGGAGGAATATTGCCTGTGGTGAAGCTGGAGGAATATTACCTCTGCTGATAGTGAAGGAATATCACGTGTCACGTAAATCAGGTTGTTTGCAGATGACACGCCTCTGGTGGCATACTCCAGAGAGAAACTCCAGATAACGGTAACAGACACTTAGGAGAGTGAGTAAAAAGAAGAAACGTTGTTAAGCGTAAGGTTACAAAAGTAGGTTAAGACAGGATGGCATAAGTGGACAATTGAATAGGGAGAGGGTGGAGCGCTTACGATTACAAATTGGTAATCACACTCATATATTACAGATATTGTTCAGTTACATAAGATGGTCCTCTAAGATTTGTTGACTGCCGTTATCGCGTGGGATGGTAAATCAGAATAAAAAAGTTAAATCGAAAAAATGAATCGGATCTTGATTACATTAGCTCACTGAGCGATTTCCAATTTAGATTTAGGGGTGAAAGATCAAGTGATATCACCAATAAAAGGAAAGCACTAGGAAGGTGGAATTATAATCAGTTACCGAAGTGCTAGGGTGCTGAGAACACCGATTACGGATTGTTGTTCAGCACATAAGTAAGTAAACGGTAGCTTCATAAGGGGCCATCTTCAAACCCATGCTTGTCTTGGTATGTAAGGGGCCATCTTCAAACCCATGCTTGTCTTGGTATGTAAGGGGCCATATTCAAACCCATGCTTGTCTTGGTATGTAAGGGGCCATCTTCAAACCCATGCTTGTCTTGGTATGTAAGGGGCCATATTCAAACCCATGCTTGTCTTGGTATGTAAGGGGCCATATTCAAACCCATGCTTGTCTTGGTATGTAAGGGGCCATCTTCAAACCCATGCTTGTCTTGGTATGTAAGGGGCCATATTCAAACCCATGCTTGTCTTGGTATGTAAGGGGCCATATTCAAACCCATGCTTGTCTTGGTATGTAAGGGGCCATCTTCAAACCCATGCTTGTCTTGGTATGTAAGGATGATCTACTAGTGGAAATTTAGACTACAGTATAGTAGGTTTGCAGATGATACAAAAGGTTAGGACTGAGATTGATGATGTTCAGCGTTGCAACACTACAACACTGAACCACCATGGTGTAACGGGTAGCGTTGATGACCACGACACATCCATGGGCCACCCAAGGTCAAGCGCATAGCTATGAATCATAATTGCGGCAATCAGTCCGCAGTCAACCCTGCTGTTCATCCTTACCCAGGGGTTAATCGATAGACTGGGTACCTGGCTTAGGCTAGGATATATATATATATATATATATATATATATATATATATATATATATATATATATATATATATATATATATATATATATATATATATATATATATATATATATATATTTTTTTTTTTTTTTTTGCTTTGTCGCTGTCTCCCGCGTTTGCGAGGTAGCGCAAGGAAACAGAAAAAAGAAATGGCCCAACCCACCCCTATACACATGTATATACATACGTCCACACACGCAAATAGACATACCCACACAGCTTTCCATGGTTTACCCCAGACGCTTCACATGCCTTGATTCAATCCACTGACAGCACGTCAACCCCGGTATACCACATCGCTCCAATTCACTCTATTCCTTGCCCTCCTTTCACCCTCCTGCATGTTCAGGCCCCGATCACACAAAATCTTTTTCACTCAATCTTTCCACCTCCAATTTGGTCTCCCTTTTCTCCTCGTTCCCTCCACCTCCGACACATATATTCTCTTGGTCAATCTTTCCTCACTCATTCTCTCCATGTGCCCAAACCATTTCAAAACACCCTCTTCTGCTCTCTCAACCACGATCTTTTTATTTCCACACATCTCTCTTACCCTTACGTTACTTACTCGATCAAACCACCTCACACCACACATTGTCCTCAAACATCTCATTTCCAGCACATCCATCCTCCAGCGCACAACTCTATCCATAGCCCACGCCTCGCAACCATACAACATTGTTGGAACCACTATTCCTTCAAACATACCCATTTTTGCTTTCCGAGATAATGTTCTCGACTTCCACACATTCTTCAAGGCTCCCAGAATTTTCGCCCCCTCCCCCACCCTATGATCCACTTCCGCTTCCATGGTTCCATCCGCTGCCAGATCCACTCCCAGATATCTAAAACACTTCACTTCCTCCAGTTTTTCTCCATTTAAACTCACCTCCCAATTGACTTGACCCTCAACCCTACTGTACCTAATAACCTTGCTCTTATTCACATTTACTCTTAACTTTCTTCTTTCACACACTTTACCAAACTCAGTCACCAGCTTCTGCAGTTTCTCACATGAATCAGCCACCAGCGCTGTATCATCAGCGAACAACAACTGACTCACTTCCCAAGCTCTCTCGTCCCCAACAGACTTCATACTTGCCCCTCTTTCCAAAACTCTTGCATTCACCTCCCTAACAACCCCATCCATAAACAAATTAAACAACCATGGAGACATCACACACCCCTGCCGCAAACCTACATTCACTGAGAACCAATCACTTTCCTCTCTTCCTACACGTACACATGCCTTACATCCTCGATAAAAACTTTTCACTGCTTCTAACAACTTGCCTCCCACACCATATATTCTTAATACCTTCCACAAAGCATCTCTATCAACTCTATCATATGCCTTCTCCAGATCCATAAATGCTACATACAAATCCATTTGCTTTTCTAAGTATTTCTCACATACATTCTTCAAAGCAAACACCTGATCCACACATCCTCTACCACTTCTGAAACCACACTGCTCTTCCCCAATCTGATGCTCTGTACATGCCTTCACCCTCTCAATCAATATCCTCCAATATAATTTACCAGGAATACTCAACAAACTTATACCTCTGTAATTTGAGCACTCACTCTTATCCCCTTTGCCTTTTTACAATGGCACTATGCACGCATTCCGCCAATCCTCAGGCACCTCACCATGAGTCATACATACATTAAATAACCTTACCAACCAGTCAACAATACAGTCACCCCCTTTTTTAATAAATTCCACTGCAATACCATCCAAACCTGCTGCCTTGCCGGCTTTCATCTTCCGCAAAGCTTTTACTACCTCTTCTCTGTTTACCAAATCATTTTCCCTAACCCTCTCACTTTGCACACCACCTCGACCAAAACACCCTATATCTGCCACTCTATCATCAAACACATTCAACAAACCTTCAAAATACTCACTCCATCTCCTTCTCACATCACCACTACTTGTTATCACATCCCCATTTGCGCCCTTCACTGAAGTTCCCATTTGCTCCCTTGTCTTACGCACTTTATTTACCTCCTTCCAGAACATCTTTTTATTCTCCCTAAAATTTAATGATACTCTCTCACCCCAACTCTCATTTGCCCTTTTTTTCACCTCTTGCACCTTTCTCTTGACCTCCTGTCTCTTTCTTTTATACATCTCCCACTCAATTTCATTTTTTCCCTGCATCTGTTCTTAACGCTACCTCGCTAACGCGGGAAATGGCGAATAGTATAGATATATATATATATATATATATATATATATATATATATATATATAAATATATGTATGTGTGTGTGTGTGTGGGTATGTGCGTATGTGTGTGTATGTGTGTGTGTGTGTATATGTGTATATATATGTATATTATCCCTGGGGATAGGGGTGAAAGAATACTTCCCACGTATTCCTCGCGTGTCGTAGAAAGCGACTAGAGGGGACGGGAGCGGGGGGCCGGAAATCCTCCCCTCCTTGTATTAACTTTCTAAAATGGGAAACAGAAGAAGGAGTCACGCGGGGAGTGATCATCCTCCTCGAAGGCTCAGAGTGGGGTGCCTAAATGTGTGTGGATGTAACCAAGATGTGAAAAAAGGAGAGATAGGTAGTATGTTTGAGGAAAGGAACCTGGATGTTTTGGCTCTGAGTGAAACGAAGCTCAAGGGTAAAGGGGAAGAGTGGTTTGGAAATGTCTGGGGAGTGAAGTCAGGGGTTAGTGAGAGGACAAGAGCAAGGGAAGGAGTAGCAATACTCCTTAAACAGGAGTTGTGGGAGTATGTGATAGAATGTAAGAAAGTAAATTCTCGATTAATATGGGTAAAATTGAAAGTTGATGGAGAGAGGTGGGTGATTATTGGTGCATATGCACCTGGGCATGAGAAGAAAGATCATGAGAGGCAAGTGTTTTGGGAGCAGCTGAATGAGTGTGTTAGCGGTTTTGATGCACGAGACCGGGTTATAGTGATGGGTGATTTGAATGCAAAGGTGAGTAATGTGGCAGTTGAGGGAATAATTGGTATGTATGGGGTGTTCAGTGTTGTAAATGGAAATGGTGAAGAGCTTGTAGATTTATGTGCTGAAAAAGGACTGATGATTGGGAATACCTGGTTTAAAAAGCGAGATATACATAAGTATACTTATGTAAGTAGGAGAGATGGCCAGAGAGCGTTATTGGATTACGTGTTAATTGACAGGCGTGCGAAAGAGAGACTTTTGGATGTTAATGTGCTGAGAGGTGCAACTGGAGGGTTGTCTGATCATTATCTTGTGGAGGCTAAGGTGAAGATTAGTATGGGTTTTCAGAAAAGAGGAGTGAATGTTGGGGTGAAGAAGGTGGTGAGAATAAGTGAGCTTGGGAAGGAGACCTGTGTGGGGAAGTACCAGGAGAGACTGTGTACAGAATGGAAAAAGGTGAGAACAATGGAAGTAAGGGGAGTGGGGGAGGAATGGGATGTATTTAGGGAATCAGTGATGGATTGCGCAAAAGATGCTTGTGGCATGAGAAGAGTGGGAGGTGGGCTGTTTAGAAAGGGTAGTGAGTGGTGGGATGAAGAAGTAAGAGTATTAGTGAAAGAGAAGAGAGAGGCATTTGGACGATTTTTGCAGGGAAAAAATGCAATTGAGTGGGAGAAGTATAAAAGAAAGAGACAGGAGGTCAAGAGAAAGGTGCAAGAGGTGAAAAAAAGGGCAAATGAGAGTTGGGGTGAGAGACTATCAGTAAATTTTAGGGAGAATAAAAAGATGTTCTGGAAGGAGGTAAATAGGGTGCGTAAGACAAGGGAGCAAATGGGAACTTCAGTGAAGGGCGTAAATGGGGAGGTGATAACAAGTAGTGGTGATGTGAGAAGGAGATGGAATGAGTATTTTGAAGGTTTGTTGAATGTGTCTGATGACAGAGTGGCAGATATAGGGTGTTTTGGTCGAGGTGGTGTGCAAAGTGAGAGGGTTAGGGAAAATGATTTGGTAAACAGAGAAGAGGTAGTAAAAGCTTTGCGGAAGATGAAAGCCGGCAAGGCAGCAGGTTTGGATGGTATTGCAGTGGAATTTATTAAAAAAGGGGGTGACTGTATTGTTGACTGGTTGGTAAGGTTATTTAATGTATGTATGACTCATGGTGAGGTGCCTGAGGATTGGCGGAATGCGTGCATAGTGCCATTGTACAAAGGCAAAGGGGATAAGAGTGAGTGCTCAAATTACAGAGGTATAAGTTTGTTGAGTATTCCTGGTAAATTATATGGGAGGGTATTGATTGAGAGGGTGAAGGCATGTACAGAGCATCAGATTGGGGAAGAGCAGTGCGGTTTCAGAAGTGGTAGAGGATGTGTGGATCAGGTGTTTGCTTTGAAGAATGTATGTGAGAAATACTTAGAAAAGCAAATGGATTTGTATGTAGCATTTATGGATCTGGAGAAGGCATATGATAGAGTTGATAGAGATGCTCTGTGGAAGGTATTAAGAATATATGGTGTGGGAGGCAAGTTGTTAGAAGCAGTGAAAAGTTTTTATCGAGGATGTAAGGCATGTGTACGTGTAGGAAGAGAGGAAAGTGATTGGTTCTCAGTGAATGTAGGTTTGCGGCAGGGGTGTGTGATGTCTCCATGGTTGTTTAATCTGTTTATGGATGGGGTTGTTAGGGAGGTGAATGCAAGAGTCCTGGAAAGAGGGGCAAGTATGAAGTCTGTTGGGGATGAGAGAGCCTGGGAAGTGAGTCAGTTGTTGTTCGCTGATGATACAGCGCTGGTGGCTGATTCATGTGAGAAACTGCAGAAGCTGGTGACTGAGTTTGGTAAAGTGTGTGGAAGAAGAAAGTTAAGAGTAAATGTGAATAAGAGCAAGGTTATTAGGTACAGTAGGGTTGAGGGTCAAGTCAATTGGGAGGTAAGTTTGAATGGAGAAAAACTGGAGGAAGTGAAGTGTTTTAGATATCTGGGAGTGGATCTGTCAGCGGATGGAACCATGGAAGCGGAAGTGGATCATAGGGTGGGGGAGGGGGCGAAAATTTTGGGAGCCTTGAAAAATGTGTGGAAGTCGAGAACATTATCTCGGAAAGCAAAAATGGGTATGTTTGAAGGAATAGTGGTTCCAACAATGTTGTATGGTTGCGAGGCGTGGGCTATGGATAGAGTTGTGCGCAGGAGGATGGATGTGCTGGAAATGAGATGTTTGAGGACAGTGTGTGGTGTGAGGTGGTTTGATCGAGTAAGTAACGTAAGGGTAAGAGAGATGTGTGGAAATAAAAAGAGCGTGGTTGAGAGAGCAGAAGAGGGTGTTTTGAAATGGTTTGGGCACATGGAGAGAATGAGTGAGGAAAGATTGACCAAGAGGATATATGTGTCGGAGGTGGAGGGAACGAGGAGAAGAGGGAGACCAAATTGGAGGTGGAAAGATGGAGTGAAAAAGATTTTGTGTGATCGGGGCCTGAACATGCAGGAGGGTGTAAGGAGGGCAAGGAATAGAGTGAATTGGAGCGATGTGGTATACAGGGGTTGACGTGCTGTCAGTGGAGTGAATCAGGGCATGTGAGGCGTCTGGGGTGGACCATGGAAAGCTGTGTAGGTATGTATACACGTGTGTGGACATGTGTATGTACATGTGTATGGGGGGGGGGGTTGGGCCATTTCTTTCGTCTGTTTCCTTGCGCTACCTCGCAGACGCGGGAGACAGCGACAAAGTATAAAAAAAAAAAAAAAAAAAATATATATATATATATATATATATATATATATATATGTATGTTGGAAAGGATCACAATTTTGCGCGTGATCACATCATCAGGGGAGACACAAGAGAGAAATAAGTCAGTTGATATACATCGAAGAGACGAAGTTAGGACGCCATTTGGTAAACATGCGATTGTTCAAGACATACAACGAGCGTTCATAAACTTATCATTTTACAAATTCTATCAACAATAAAGTTATCTGATTTGTATAGACCATCACTAATATTAAGATTATAATTCCTTGAGTATTCAGTAATAGAAGATTCAATGATATAAATAACCGAGATGGCATTACTTCAGTCAGTACAATGATCATAGTTTATTACGTGATTAAACAAGGCATCTGAATCTTGTCCCGTTCTTATACTATATCTATGTTGCTTAAATCTAACAGAAAGATCCTCACCAGTCTGCTCAAGCAGTCTGTCCAACTGCTTTTTCCAAATCGTTAATCAAGGCCCACCAACTGAAGTTACGATTTGGATTCCATAGGAAATGCCTTGATGCCAAGATCTGTCCTACCTCAACGATTGTTACAGCTGCCTGGTCGACCATTTGACCAATTCCAAAACATTATTCTAAAGAAACACATTGAATTAAAGATACTTTAAATGGAGGAAGCTTTTCGCATTACTAGAGAGAAGAAACGTGCCTTTCAAATGGCAATACCGACATACTGGAAGAACCAGATGTTGGACTATTGCTATGATAGATTTAGGAAAGAGCACAATAGGCTACTAATTACACTAAATTGTCAGTTGGACCATCTTATTAAAAACAGCGACTGGACCAAGAACACAAACCCATCTTTTGTGATAAAGCCGTCTAATAAATAACTAGATAAGGATTACTTGTTTGCATTAGGCTATGGTTTAAGTTTTGTGCGCTTAACGGGGAAGCCAGCTGTGATGATGTCACAAAGTCTTTTTGTAATCTAAAGAAATACAGTAATTTAACCAAAGATGAAATTATATCTGTAAGGGTTTAGTGTAGCCAGTTTGTCAAAACCAGTGGAACCTAATTGCCCTAGAAGATTTATAAGAACTATTAATACTTTAAAAAAAGACAAGGATATACATATTAAAGAAGCAGATAAGGCTAACACTGTTGTGATTTTAGACAAAAGTAACTATTTGTCTAACATGAATGGTCTTTCAAATGATGACACAACATATTCTAAACTTAGTAAAAATCCCTTAGAAGCAGTTAATTCTCATTTCATAGAGAAATGAAGTTGTTGTTGGAAGGTAATAGTTCTATTATCAAAAGTTTGTCATCTTTGTCCCCTTCATTGCCATATATGTATGGACTTATCAAAACTCATAAACAGAATTTTCCAGCAAGACCTATAGTGAGTTCAGTAGGGTCAATCACATATGAATTGTCAAAATGGTTAGTTTCTTTATAAAGCCCTTTAGTGGGTAAGATATCAAATTTTGATATCATGAACAATGTAGATTTAGTCAACAAGCTAAGCAATATCAATGTAAATTTTGATTTCAAACTAGTTACCTTTGATGCTTCCTCACTTTTCACAAAAGTTCCAGTTGATGACCTTTTAGAATATTTACTTGATGTCTTGGATGATATTCATTTACCAGTTTCAAAGTCTGTTTTCATTGAACTGATGAAATTGTGTATAAAAGACTGTATTTCAATTCAATGGAGATTATTAAGCGCAAAAATTTGGTATGGCAATGGGTAACCCTTTTTCCCCTGTACTAATTAATCTTTATATGGAATTTTTTGAAACAAAATTACTAAAGGATATCTTACCTTCTAATGCAACTTGGTTTAGGTATGTAGATGATGTTCTTTGTGTTTGGCTAACAGATGAAAAAATTACAAATATTTCTCCCCTTACTTAACAGTTTAGTACTTTCCATCAAATTTACTGTAGGAAATGAAAACAATTTTATGATACCACTTTTAGATTGCATGATCCATAGGCAACGAAACAAGTTTAAGTTTAGCATATACATAAAACCTACCAATGAATGCTGATATATCCATTATTTCTCATATCAACATAACAAAATTAAATTATCATCATTTAATCTATGTTCCTTAGAGCATTACGTATTTGCAGTCCAGAGTTTATTGATGATGAGTTTGAGAAGATATATTCTATTGGATCTAAGGTAAGGTACCCTAGATCTTTCATTGATAAATCCCTTAAGTTAGCAAAGAAATCATTTCATAGAGGTGAGCCCAAACCTCCCATTGACGCCAAGAATCTTTTAGTTCTCCCTTTTGATAATAATTTGACTTTACTTCCCATATTCCTTAAATCCTTTAATGTAAATGCTGCCTTCAGCAACAATAATACTATAAAGAGTATCTTAATCAGGAATTCACCAGAAAATTCTCTTGGATGCATCTATAAAGTGCCATGTGGAAATTGTGATAAATCTTATGTTGGGCAGACTGGTAAGAATCTTTCTCTTAGACGTAAGCAACATTAATATAGTATAAGAACGGAACAAGAATCAAATGCCTTGTTTAATCACGTTAGAAATTGTGATCATTGTATTGAGTGGAGTAATGCCATCTCAGTTATGAACTCTAACTCTATTATCACCAGAAATATCATTAAATCTTTTATTATTAAATACACAAAGAATTACAGTGATGGTCTATACAAATTAGATAACTGTATTGATGTTAAAATTTGTAAAATGATAAGTTTATGAACGCTCGTTGTACGTCTTGGACAATCGCATGTTTACCAAATGGCGTCCTAGCTTCGTCTCTTCGATGTATATCAACTGACTTATTTCTCTCATGTCTCTCCTCTGACCATGTGATTGTTACACGAAAGTGCACTTGGGAAGTTTTCGTGTTTCATTTTCCCCGTGGACTTATGGGAATATATATATATATATATATATATATATATATATATATATATATATATATATATATATATATATATATATATCATAGAACATAGAGACCTCCAACATCCAGGATCGAACACGGGATCCCTGTGTAAGAGGCGGGAATGCTACCGCTAGGCTATGGGCCTGGCTAATAGGAAATAACTATTCAAATCCTATGTACTCGAATACCCTTCGTCTCACGTTGGTGAGCAACGAGGTCTACACTGTTCATTTCCCAACAGGCGCACATAGCCAGCAAATAGCATTTTACCCAACCTAACTGTACAACGCGGAGGTATATGAATACGAACAAAGTGCATATGAACGCGCACCTTCACAGAACATACAAACCTCCAACAGCCAGAATCAAACCCGGGACCCCTGTTGGCGAGCAACGGGGAATACACCGGTCATTTTCCAACAGGCGCACATAGCCAGCACATAGCATTTCACGGAACCTAACCGTACAACGCGGAGGTATATGAATACGAACAAAGTGCATATGAAAGCGCACCTTCATAGAAGATACAAACCTCCAACAGCCAGGATCGAACCCGTGACCCCTGTCTAAAAGGCGGGAATGCTACCGCTAGGCTATGGGGCCTGGCTAATAGGAAATAACTATTCGAAAACTATGTATTCGAATACACTTCGTCTCACGTTGGTGAGCAACGGGGTCTACAGCGGTCATTTCTATGAAGGTGCGCGTTCCTATGCACTTTGTTCGTATTCATGTACCTCCGCGTTGTACAGTTAGGTTCGGTAAAATGCTATCTGCTGGCTATGTGCGCCTGTTGGGAAATGACCAGGGTAGACCCCGTTGCTCACCAACGTGACACGAAGGGTATTCGAATACATAGTATTCGAATGATTATTTCCTATAAGCCTGGCCAATAGCCTAGCGGTAGCATTCCTGCCTCTTACACAGGGGTCCCGGTTTGATCCTAGCTGTTGGTGGTATGTATCTTCTATGAAGGTGCGCATTCATATGCACTTTGTTCGTATTCATATACCTCCACGTTGTACACTTACGTTTGGTAAAATGCGATATGCGCGCTAAGTGCGCCTGTTGGGAAAAGACCGGTGTAGACCCCGTTGCTCACCAACGTGAGACGAAGGGTATTCGAGTACATAGTATTCGTATAGTTATTTTCTATTAGCCAGGCCCATAGCCTAGCGGTAGCATTCCCTCCTCTTACACAGGGGTCCCGGGCTCGATCCTGGCTGTTGGAGGTTTGTATGTTCCATGAAGGTGCGCGTTCATATTCACTTTTTTCGTATTCATATACCTCCGCATTGTACAATTAGGTTGGGTAAGATGCTATCTGCTGGCTATATGCGCCTGTTGGGAAATGTCCGGTGTAGACCCCGTTGCTCACCAACATCAGACGAAGGGTATTCGAGTACATAGTATTCGAATAGTTATTTTCTATTAGCCAGGCCATAGCCTAGCGGTAGCATTCCAGCCTCTTACACTGGGGTCCCAGTTTCGATCCTCGCTGTTGGAGGTTTGTATGTTCTACGAGAGTGCGCGTTCATATGCACTTTGTTCGTATTCATATACCTCCGCGCTGCACATTTAGGTTCGGTAAAATGCTATCTGCTGGCTATGTGCGCCTGTTGGGAAATGACCGATGTAAACCCCGTTGCTCACCAACGTGAGACGAAGAGTATTCGAGTACATAGTATTCGAATGGTTATTTCCTATTAGGCAGGCCCATATCCTAGCAGTAGCATTCCCGCCTTTTACACAGGGGTCCCGGGCTCGATCCCGGCTGTTGTAGGTTTGTATGTTCTATGGAGGTTCGTGCTCATACGTACTTTGTTCGTATATATATATATATATATATATATATATATATATATATATATATATATATATATATATATATATATATATATATATATATATATATATATCCCTGGGGATAGGGGTTTAAGAATACTTCCCACGTATTCCCTGCGTGTCGTAGAAGGCGACGAAAAGGGGAGGGAGCGGGGGGCTGGCATTCCTCCCCTCTCGTTTTTTTTTTTAAATTCTCCAAAAGAAGGAACAGAGGGGGGCCAGGTGAGGATATTCCAAAAAAGGCCCAGTCCTCTGAACTTAGCGCTACCTCGCTAATGCGGGAAATGGCGAATAGTTTAAAAAAAAAAAAAAAAATACATATATATATATATATATATATATATATATATATATATATATATATATATATATATATATATATGTATATATATATATATATATTTATATATATATATATATATATATATATATATATATATATATATATATATATATATATATATATATATATATATATATATATATATATATATATATATATATATATATATATATATATATATGTAGCTTAGACATTGAAGCTTATTGATACAGTGGTTAAATTGATGAGAACTACTATTGACGTTTGTGTAAATAAATTATACATTTCCTTTTTTCCATAGCCAGAGGTTGAACCATTATGTGACATTCCTTTTTATCATTCATTTCAAGCTAGAAGTTTCAGTTTTCTAAATTGTTTCTTACATTTCTCATATGTATATATATGTATGCGTGTGTGTGTGTATATGTGCGTATGTGTGTGTGTATGTGAAGGAAAATAGTGAAATTGGAGAAAAATGTAGCTTAGACATTGAAGCTTATTGATATAGTGGTTAAATTGATGAGAACTGCTATTGACGTTTGTGTAAATAAATAATACATTTCCTTTTTTCCATAGCCAGAGGTTGAACCATTATGTGACATTCCTTTTTTTCATTCATTTCAAGCTAGAAGTTTCAGTTTTCTAAATTGTTTCTTACATTTCTCATATGTATGTATATGTATGCGTGTGTGTGTGTATATGTGCGTATGTGTGTGTGTGTGTGTGTGTGTGTGTGTGTGTGTGTGTGTGTGTGTGTGTGTTTGTGTGTATGTATATATATATATATGTATATTATCCCTGGGGATAGGGGTGAAAGAATACTTCCCACGTATTCCTCGCGTGTCGTAGAAAGCGACTAGAGGGGACGGGAGCGGAGGGCCAGAAATCCTCCCCTCCTTGTATTAACTTTCTAAAATGGGAAACAGAAGAAGGAGTCACGCGGGGAGTGCTCATCCTCCTCGAAGGCTCAGACTGGGGTGCCTAAATGTGTGTGGATGTAACCAAGATGTGAAAAAAGGAGAGATAGGTAGTATGTTTGAGGAAAGGAACCTGCATGTTTTGGCTCTGAGTGAAACGAAGCTCAAGGGTAAAGGGGAAGAGTGGTTTGGGAATGTCTGGGGAGTAAAGTCAGGGGTTAGTGAGAGGACAAGAGCAAGGGAAGGAGTAGCAATACTCCTGAAACAGGAGTTGTGGGAGTATGTGATAGAGTGTAAGAAAGTAAATTCTCGATTAATATGGGTAAAACTGAAAGTTGATGGAGAGAGGTGGGTGATTATTGGTGCATATGCACCTGGGCATGAGAAGAAAGATCAAGAGAGGCAAGTGTTTTGGGAGCAGCTGAATGAGTGTGTTAGTGGTTTTGATGCACGAGACCGGGTCATAGTGATGGTTGATTTGAATGCAAAGGTGAGTAATGTGGCAGTTGAGGGAATAATTGGTATACATGGGGTGTTCAGTGTTGTAAATGGGAATGGTGAAGAGCTTGTAGATTTATGTGCTGAAAAAGGACTGATGATTGGGAATACCTGGTTTAAAAAGCGAGATATACATAAGTATACTTATGTAAGTAGGAGAGATGGCCAGAGAGCGTTATTGGATTACGTGTTGATTGACAGGCGTGCGAAAGAGAGACTTTTGGATGTTAATGTGCTGAGAGGTGCAACTGGAGGGATGTCTGATCATTATCTTGTGGAGGCTAAGGTGAAGATTTGTATGGGTTTTCAGAAAAGAAGAGTGAATGTTGGGGTGAAGAGGGTGGTGAGAGTAAGTGAGCTTGAGAAGGAGACCTGTGTGAGGAAGTACCAGGAGAGACTGAGTACAGAATGGAAAAAGGTGAGAACAATGGAAGTAAGGGGAGTGGGGGAGGAATGGGATGTATTTAGGGAATCAGTGATGGATTGCGCAAAAGATGCTTGTGGCATGAGAAGAGTGGGAGGTGGGTTGATTAGAAAGGGTAGTGAGTGGTGGGATGAAGAAGTAAGAGTATTAGTGAAAGAGAAGAGAGAGGCATTTGGACGATTTTTGCAGGGAAAAAATGCAATTGAGTGGGAGATGTATAAAAGAAAGAGACAGGAGGTCAAGAGAAAGGTGCAAGAGGTGAAAAAAAGGTCAAATGAGAGTTGGGGTGAGAGAGTATCATTAAATTTTAGGGAGAATAAAAAGATGTTCTGGAAGGAGGTAAATAAATTGCGTAAGACAAGGGAGCAAATAGGAACTTCGGTGAAGGGCGCAAGTGGGGAGGTGATAACAAGTAGTGGTGATGTGAGAAGGAGATGGAGTGAGTATTTTGAAGGTTTGTTGAATGTGTTTGATGATAGAGTGGTAGATATAGGGTGTTTTGGTCGAGGTGGTGTGCAAAGTGAGAGGGTTAGGGAAAATGATTTGGTAAACAGAGAAGAGGTAGTGAAAGCTTTGCGGAAGATGAAAGCCGGCAAGGCAGCGGGTTTGGATGGTATTGCAGTGGAATTTATTAAAAAAGGGGGTGACTGTATTGTTGACTGGTTGGTAAGGTTATTTAATGTATATATGACTCATGGTGAGGTGCCTGAGAATTGGCGGAATGCGTGCATAGTGCCATTGTACAAAGGCAAAGGGGATAAGAGTGAGTGCTCAAATTACAGAGGTATAAGTTTGTTGAGTATTCCTGGTAAATTATATGGGAGGGCATTGATTGAGAGGGTGAAGGCATGTACAGAGCATCAGATTGGGGAGGAGCAGTGTGGTTTCAGAAGTGGTAGAGGATGTGTGGATCAGGTGTTTGCTTTGAAGAATGTATGTGAGAAATACTTAGAAAAGCAAATGGATTTGCATGTAGCATTTATGGAGCTGGAGAAGGCATATGATAGAGTTGATAGAGATGCTCTGTGGAAGGTATTAAGAATATATGGTATGGGAGGAAAATTGTTAGAAGCAGTGAAAAGTTTTTATCGAGGATGTAAGGCATGTGTACGTGTAGGAAGAGAGGAAAGTGATTGGTTCTCATTGAATGTAGGTTTGCGGCAGGGGTGCGTGATGTCTCCATGGTTGTTTAATTTGTTTATGGATGGGGTTGTTAGGGAGGTAAATGCAAGAGTTTTGGAAAGAGGGGCAAGTATGAAGTCTGTTGGGGATGAGAGAGCTTGGGAAGTGAGTCAGTTGTTGTTCGCTGATGATACAGCGCTGGTGGCTGATTCATGTGAGAAACTGCAGAAGCTGGAGACTGAGTTTGGTAAAGTGTGTGGAAGAAGAAAGTCAAGAGTAAATGTGAATAAGAGCAAGGTTATTAGGTACAGTAGGGTTGAGGGTCAAGTCAAATGGGAGGTGAGTTTGAATGGAGAAAAACTGGAGGAAGTGAAGTGTTTTAGATATCTGGGAGTGGATCTGGCAGGGGATGGAACCATGGAAGCGGAAGTGGATCATAGGGTGGGGGAGGGCGCGAAAATCCTGGGAGCCTTGAAGAATGTGTGGAAGTCGTGAACATTATCTCGGAAAGCAAAAATGGGTATGTTTGAAGGAATAGTGGTTCCAACAATGTTGTATGGTTGCGAGGCGTGGGCTATGGATAGAGTTGTGCGCAGGAGGATGGATGTGCTGGAAATGAGATGTTTGAGGACAATGTGTGGTGTGAGGTGGTTTGATCGAGTGAGTAACGTAAGGGTAAGAGAGATGTGTGGAAATAAAAAGAGCGTGGTTGAGAGAGCAGAAGAGGGTGTTTTGAAGTGGTTTGGGCACATGGAGAGGATGAGTGAGGAAAGATTGACCAAGAGGATATATGTGTCGGAGGTGGAGGGAACAAGGAGAAGAGGGAGACCAAATTGGAGGTGGAAAGATGGAGTGAAAAAGATTAGTGTGATCGGGGCCTGAACATGCAGGAGGGTGAAAGGAGGGCAAGTAAGAGAGTGAATTGGAGCGATGTGGTATACCGGGGTTGACGTGCTGTCAGTGAATTGAAGCAGGGTATGTGAAGCGTCTGGGGTAAACCATGGAAAGCTGTGTAGGTATGTATATCTGCGTGTGTGGACGTATGTATATACATGTGTATGGGGGAGTTGGGCCATTTCTTTCGTCTGTTTCCTTGCGCTACCTCGTAAACGCGGGAGACAGCGACAAAGTATAATAAAAAAAAAAATATATATATATATATATATATATATATATATATATATATATATATATATATATATATATATTATTTATTTATTTATTTTGCTTTGTCGCTGTCTCCCGCATTAGCGAGGTATTGCAAGTAAACAGACGAAAGAATGGCCCAACCCACCCACATACACATGTATATACATACACGTCCACACACACAAATATACATACCTATACATCTTAATGTACACATATATATACACAAACAGACATATACATATATACAAATGTACATAATTCATACTGTCTGCCTTTATTTGTTCCCATCGCCACCCCGCCACACATGGAATAACAACCCCCTCCCCCCTCATGTGTGCGAGATAGCGCTAGGAAAAGACACCAAAGGCTCCATTCGTTCACACTCAGTCTCTAGCTGTCATGTACTAATCCGCTGAAACCACAGCTCCCTTTCCACATCCAGGCCCCACACAACTTTCCATGGTTTACCCCAGACGCTTCACATGCCCTGTTTCAATCTACTGACAGCACGTCGATCCCGGTATACCACATCGTTCCAATTCACTCTGTTCCTTGCACGCCTTTCACCCTCCTGCATGTTCAGGCCCCGATCACTCAAAATCTTTCTCACTACATCTTTCCACCTCCAATTTGGGCTCCCACTTCTCTTCGTTCCCTCCACCTCTGACACATATAACCTCTTCGTCAATCCTTCCTAACTCATTCTCTCCATGTGACCAAACCATTTCAAAACACCCTCTTCTGCTCTCTCAACCACACTCTTTTTATTTCCACACATCTCCCTTACCCTTCCATTACTTACTCGATCAAACAACCTCACACCACACATTGTCCTCAAACATCTATTTCCAGCACATCCACCCTCCTACGCACAACTCTATAAATAGCCCACGCCTCGCAACCATACAACATTGTTGGAACCACTATTCCTTCAAACATACCCATTTTTGCTTTCCGAGATAATGTTCTCGACTTCCAAACATTCTTCAATGCCCCCAAAATTTTCGCCCCCTCCCCCACCCTATAATTCACTTCCGCTTCCATGATTCCATCCGCTGCTAGATCCACTCCCAGATATCTAAAACACTTTACTTCCTCCAGTTTATTTCCATTCAAACTTACCTCCCAATTGACTTGACCCTCAACCCTACTGTACCTAATAACCTTGCTCTTATTCACATTTACTCTCAACTTTCCTCTTTCACACACTTTACCAAACTCAGTCACCAGCTTCTGCAGTTTCTTACATGAATCAGCCACCAGCGCTGTATCATCAGCGAACAACAACTGACTCACTTCCCAAGCTCTCTCATCCACAGCAGACTACATACTTACCACTCTTTCCAAAACTCTTGCATTCACCTCCCTAACAACCCCATCCATAAACAAATTAAACAACCATGGAGACATCACACACCCTGCCGCAAACCTACATTCAATGAGAACCAATCACTTTCCTCTCTTCCTACACGTACACATGCCTTACAACCTCGATAAAACCTTTCACTGCTTCTAACAACTTGCCTCCCACACCATATATTTTTAAAACCTTCCAAGGAGCATCTCTATCAACTCTATCAACTCTATGCCTTCTCCAGATCCATGAATGCTACATACAAATCCATTTGTTTTTCTAAGTATTTCTCACATACATTCTTCAAAGCAAAGACCTGATCCACAAATCCTCTACCACTTCTGAAACCACAATGCTCTTCCCCAATCTGATGCTCTGTACAGGCCTTCACCCTCTCAATCAATAACCTCCCATATAATTTACCAGGAATACTCAACAAACTTAAACCTCTGTAATTTGAGCACTCACTCTTATCCCCTTTGCCTTTGTACAATGGCACTATGCACGCATTCCGCCAATCCTCAGGCACCTCAACATGAATCATACATACATTAAATAACCTTACCAACCAGTCAACAATACAGTCACCCCCTTTTTTAATAACTTCCACTGCAAAACCATCCAAACCTGCTGCCTTGCCGGCTTTCATCTTCCGTAAAGCTTTTACTACCTCTTCTATATTTACCAAATCATTTTCCCTAACCCTCTCACTTTGCACACCACCTCGACCAAAACACCCTATATCTGCCACTCTATCATCAAACACATTCAACAAACCTTCAAAATACTCACTCCATCTCCTCACATCAGCACTACTTGTTATCACCTCCCCATTAGCCCCCTTCACTGAAGTTCCATTTGCTCCCTTGTCTTACGCACTTTATTTACCTCCTTCCAAAACATCTTTTTATTCTCCCTGAAATTTAATGATACTCTCTCACCCCAACTCTCATTTGCCCTCTTTTTCACCGCTTGAACCTTTCTCTTGACCTCCTGTCTCTTTCTTTTATACCTCTCCTACTCAATTGCATTTTGTCCCTGCAAAAATCGTCCAAATACCTCTCTCTTCTCTTTCACTAATAATCTTACTTCTTCATCGCACCACTCACTACCTTTTCTAGTCAGCTCCCCTCCCACGCTTCTCATGCCACAAGCGTCTTTTGCGCAAGCCATCACTGCACGTCAACCCCGGTATACCACATCGATCCAATTCACTCTATTCCTTGCCCTCCTTTCACCCTCCTGCATGTTTAGGCCCCGATCACACAAAATCTTTTTCACTCCATCTTTCCACCTCCAATCTGGTCTCCCACTTCTCGTTCCCTCAACCTCCGACACATATATCCTCTTGGTCAATCTTTCCTCACTCATTCTCTCCATGTGCCCAAACCACTTCAAAACACCCTCTTCTGCTCTCTCAACCACGCTTTTTATTTCCACACATCTCTCTTACCATTACGTTACTTACTCGATCAAACCACCTCACACCACACATTGTCCTCAAACATCTCATTTCCAGCACATCCATCCTCCTGCGCACAACTCTATAAATAGCCCACGCCTCGCAACCATACAACATTGTTGGAACCACTATTCCTTCAAACATACCCATTTTTGCTTTCCGAGATAATGTTCTCGACTTCCACACATTCTTCAAGGCCTCCAGGATTTTCGCCCCCTCCCCCACCCTATGATCCACTTCCGCTTCCATGGTTCCATCCGCTTCAGATCCACTCCCAGATATCTAAAACACTTCACTTCTTCCAGTGTTTCTCCATTCAAACTCACCTCCCATTTGACTTGACCCTCAACCCTACTGTACCTAATAACCTTGCTCTTATTCACATTTACTCTTAACTTTCTTCTTTCCACACACTTTACCAAACTCAGTCACCAGCTTCTGCAGTTTCTCACATGAATCAGCCACCAGCGCTGTATCATCAGTGAACAACAACTGACTCACTTCCCAGGCTCTCTCATCCACAACAGACTTCATACTTGCTCCTCTTTCCAAAACTCTTGCATTCACCTCCCTAACAACCCTATCCATAAACAAATTAAACAACCATGGAGACATCACACACCCTTGCCGCAAACCTACATTCAATGAGAACCAATCACTTTCCTCTCTTCCTACACGTACACATGCCTTACATCCTCGATAAAAACTTTTCACTGCTTCTAACAACTTGCCTCCAACACCATATATTCTTAATACCTTCCACAGAGCATCTCTATCAACTCTATCATATGCCTTCTCCAGATCCATAAATGCTACATACAAATCCATTTGCTTTTCTAAGTATTTCTCACATACATTCTTCAAAGTAATCACCTGATCCACACATCCTCTACCACTTCTGAAACCACACTGCTCTTCCCCAATCTGATGCTCTGATCATGCCTTCACCCTCTCAATCAATACCCTCCCATATAATTTACCAGGAATACTCAACAAACTTATACCTCTGTAATTTGAGCACTCACTCTTATCCCCTTTGCCTTTTTACAGTGGCACTATGCACGCATTCCGCCAATCCTCAGGCACCTCACTATGAGTCATTCATACATTAAATAACCTTACCAACCAGTCAATAATACAGTCACCCCCTTTTTTCATAAATTCCACTGCAATACCATCCAAACCTGCTGTGTTGCCGGCTTTCATCTTCCGCAAAGCTTTTACTACCTCTTCTCTGTTTACCAAATCATTTTCCCGAACCCTCTCACTTTGCATACCACCTCGACCAATACACCCTATATCTGCCACTATATCATCAAACACATTCAACAAACCTTCAAAATACTCACTCCATCTCCTTTTCACATCACCACTATATATATATATATATATATATATATATATATATATATATATATATATATATATATATATATATATATATATATATATATATATATATATATATATATATATATATATATATATATATATATATATATATATATATATGTGTGTGTGTGTGTGTGTGTGTGTGTGTGTGTGTGTGTGTGTGTGTGTGTGTGTGTGTGTGTATCCTTCCCTCCAAAACTCTATCATTCATATCCCTAAGAACCCCATCCATAAAAAATTACACAACCATGAAGACATCACACACCCCTGCCGCAAACCGACATTCAATGAGAACCAATCACTTTCCTTTCTTTCTACTCGTACACACACCTTACATCCTCGATAAAAACTTTTCACTGCTTCTAGCAACTTGCCTCCCACACGTTTTGTTTTCTAAGTATTTCAACATACATTCTTCAAAGCAAACACCTGATCCGCACATCCTCTACCACTTCTGAAAAAACACTGTTCTTCCCCAATCTGATCCTTTCAATCAATACCCTCTAATACAGTTTCCCAGGAAATCTCAACAAGTTATACATCTGTAGTTTGGACACTTACCTTTATAAATTTTGCCTTTTTACAATGGCACTATGCATAGATTCCGCCAATCCTCGGGCACTTCACCATGAGCCATACACACATTGAATATCCTGACCAACCAGTCAACAACAGTCTAACCCTTTTTTAATAAATTCCACTACGACACCATCCAAACCCGCCGCCTCGCCGGCTTTCATCTTCCTCAAAGCTTTCACTACCTCTTCTTTGTTTACCAAATCATTCTCCCTAGCCATCTTACTTAGCACACCACCTCGATCAAAATATCACTCTCTCGTCTAACATATTCAACAAACCTTCAAAATACTCAATCCATCTCCTTGTCACATCACCACTACTTGTTATTACCTCACAATTAGCCCCCTTCACCGATGTTTCCATTTGGTCCCTTGTTACGCTCTTTATTTACCTCCTTCCAAAACATCTTTTTATTCTCCCTAAGATTTAATGATAATCTCTCACCCCAACTCTCATTTGCATTCTTTTTCACCTCTTGCACCTTTCTCTTGACCTCCTGTCTCTTTCTTTTATACATCTCCTAGTCAGTTGAGCTATTTCCCTGCAAAAATCGTCCAAATGCATCTCTCTTCTCTTTCACTAACAATCTTACTTCTTCATCCCACCACTCACTACCCTTTCTAATCTGCCCACTTCACATGCTTCTCATGCCACAAGCATCTTTTGCGCAAGCCATCACTGCTTCCCTAAATACATTCCATTCCTCCCCCACTCCCCATACGTGCTTTGCTCTCACTTTTTTCCATTCTGCACTCAGTCTCTTCTGGTACTTCCTCAAACAAGTCTCCTTCCTATGCTCACTTACTCTCACCACTTTCTTCACCCCAACATTTTCTCTTCTTTTCTGAAAACCTCTACAAATCCTCACCTTCGCCTCTACAAAATAATGATCAGACATCCCTCCAGTTGCACCTCTCAGCATATTAACATCCAAAAGTCTCTCTTTCACACGCCTATCAATTAGCACGTAATCCATTAACGCTCTCTGGCAATCTCTCCTACTTACATACGTACACTTATATATATATATATATCTCTTTTTTATACCTTGTATTCCCAATCACCAGTCCTTTTTCACCATACAAATCTACAAGCTCTTCACCGTTTCCATGTACACAAATTATTCCCTCAACTGCGACATTACTCACCTTTGCATTCAAATCATCCATCACTATAACCCAGTCTCGTGCGTCAAAACTCTAACACACTCAATCAGCTGCTCCCAAATCACTTGCCTGTCATGATCTGTCTTCTCATGCCCAGGTGCATAGGCACCAATTATCACCCATCTCTCTCTATACACTTTCAGTATTATCCATATCAATCTAGTTTACTTTCTTACAATCTATCACATACTCCGACAACTCATCTTTCAGGAGTATTGTTACTCCTTCCTTTGCTCTTGTCCTCTCACCAACCCCTAACTTTACTCCCAAGACATTCCCAAGCCACTCTTCCCCTTTACCCTTGAGTTTCGTTTCACTCAGAGCCAGAACATTCATGTTCTTTTCCTCAAACATACTCCTATGTCTCCTTTTTTCTCATCTTGATCACATCCACACACATTTAGACACCCCAATCTGAGCCTTCGAGAAGGATGAGCACTCTCCACGTGACTCCTTCTTCTGTTTCCCCTAGCTGATTCGGGAGAGAAACTCCAGAAGGTTGTGAATAAGTTTGGTAAAGTCTGTGAAAGAAGAAAGCTGAGAAAAAACGTGAATAAGAGCAAGGTTATTAGGTACAGAAGGCTTGAGGGAAGAGTCAATTGTGAGGTAAGTTTGAATGGAGAAAAACTGGAGGAAGTGAAGTGTTTTATATATCTGGGAGCGGATTTGACATCGGATGGAACCATGGAAGCGGAAGTGAGTCACAGGGTGGGGGAGGGGGTGAAAGTTCTGGGAGCGTTGAATAATGTGTGGAGGGCGAGAACATTATCGTGGAAAGCAAAAATGGGTATGTTTGAAGAAATAGTGGTTCGAGGGTGGATGTGTTAGAAATGATAAGTTTGGGGACAATATGTGGTGTGCGGTGGTTTGATCGAGTAAGTAACCAAAGGGTAAGAGAGATATGTGGTAATAAAACGAGTATGGTTGACAGAGCAGAGGAGGGTTATTGAAATGATTTGGTCACATGTAGAGAGTGAGTAGGGAAAGATTGACAAAGAGGATATATGTGTCAGAGGTGAAGGAAACGAGAAGTGGAAGATTGAATTGGAAGTTGAATGATGGAGTGAAAAAGATTTTGAGTCATCGGGGCCTGAACCTGCAGGAGGATGAAAGGCGTGCAATGAATACAGTGAACTGAAACGATATGGTATCCCGGGGTCTACGTATTGTCAATGGATTGTACCAGGGCATGTGAAGCGTCTGGGGTAAACCAAGGAAAGTTTTTTGGGGCCTGGATGTAGAAAGGGAGCTGTGGTTTCGGTGCATTATACATGAATGCTAGAGACTGAGTGTGAACGAATGTGGCCATAGTTGTCTTTTCATGGCGCTACCTCGCGCGCGTGCGAGGGGAGTGGGTTGTAATTTCATGTGAAGCGGTGTGGTGACGGAAATGAATAAAGGCAGAAAGTATGAATTATGAATTAATTGCACATATATATATATATATATATATATATATATATATATATATATATATATATATATATATATATATATATATATATATATATTATATATATATATATATATATATATATATATATATATATATATATATATATATATATATATATATATATATATATATATGTATACGTTAGATGTATAGCCATATATATATATGTGCTTGTGTGGCCATGCGTATATAGATGGGTTGGGCCATTCCTTCTTTTGTTTCGTTGCGCTACCTCGCTAACGTGGGAGACAGCGATAAAGTATAATGTGGAAGTATGTGATAGAATGTAAGAAAGTAAATTCTCGATTAATATGGGTAAAACTGAAAGTTGATGGAGAGAGATGGGTGATTATTGGTGCATATGCACCTGGGCATAAAAAGAAAGATCATGAGAGGCAAGTGTTTTGGGAGCAGCTGAATGAGTGTGTTAGTGGTTTTGATGCACGAGACCGGGTTATAGTGTTGGGTGATTTGAATGCAAAAAAGGTGAGTAATGTGGCAGTTGAGGGAATAATTGGCATACATGGGGTGTTCAGTGTTGTAAATGGAAATGGTGAAGAGCTTGTAGATTTATGTGCTGAAAAAGGACTGATGATTGGGAATACCTGGTTTAAAAAGCGAGATATACATAAGTATACTTATGTAAGTAGGAGAGATGGCCAGAGAGCGTTATTGGATTACGTGTTAATTGACAGGCGCGCGAAAGAGAGACTTTTGGATGTTAATGTGCTGAGAGGTGCAACTGGAGGGATGTCTGATCATTATCTTGTGGAGGCTAAGGTGAAGATTTGTATGGGTTTTCAGAAAAGAAGAGTGAATGTTGGGTGAAGAGGGTGGTGAGAGTAAGTGAGCTTGGGAAGGAGACTTGTGTGAGGAAGTACCAGGAGAGACTGAGTACAGAATGGAAATAGGTGAGAACAATGGAAGTAAGGGGAGTGGGGGAGGAAAGGGATGTATTTAGGGAATCAGTGATGGATTGCGCAAAAGATGCTTGTGGTATGAGAAGAGTGGGAGGTGGGTTGATTAGAAAGGGTAGTGAGTGGTGGGATGAAGAAGTAAGAGTATTAGTGAAAGAGAAGAGAGAGACATTTGGACGATTTTTGCAGGGAAAAAATGCAATTGAGTGGGAGACGTATAAAAGAAAGAGACAGGAGGTCAGGAGAAAGGTGCAAGAGGTGAAAAAAAGGGCAAATGAGAGTTGGGGTGAGAGAGTATCATTAAATTTTAGGGAGAATAAAAAGATGTTCTGGAAGGAGGTAAATAAAGTGCGTAAGACAAGGGAGCAAATGGGAACTTCAGTGAAGGGCGCAAATGGGGAGGTGATAATAAGTAGTGGTGATGTGAGAAGGAGATGGAGTGAGTATTTTGAAGGTTTGTTGAATGTGTTTGATGATAGAGTGGCAGATATAGGGTGTTTGGGTCGAGGTGGTGTGCAAAGTGCGAGGGTTAGGGAAAATGATTTGGTAAACAGAGAAGAGGTAGTAAAAGCTTTGCGGAAGATGAAAGCCGGCAAGGCAGCAGGTTTGGATGGTATTGCAGTGGAATTTATTAACAAAGGGGGTGACTGTATTGTTGACTGGTTGGTAAGGTTATTTAATGTATGTATGACTCATGGTGAGGTGCCTGAGGATTGGCGGAATGCGTGCATAGTGCCATTGTACAAAGGCAAAGGGGATAAGAGTGAGTGCTGAAATTACAGAGGTATAAGTTTGTTGAGTATTCCTGGTAAATTATATGGGAGGGAATTGATTGAGAGGGTGAAGGCATGTACAGAGCATCAGATTGGGGAAGAGCAGTGTGGTTTCAGAAGTGGTAGAGGATGTGTGGATCAGGTGTTTGCTTTGAAGAATGTATGTGAGAAATACTTAGAAAAGCAAATGGATTTGTATGTAGCATTTATGGATCTGGAGAAGGCATATGATAGAGTTGATAGAGATGCTCTGTGGAAGGTATTAAGAATATATGGTGTGGGAGGCAAGTTGTTAGAAGCAGTGAAAAGTTTTTATCGAGGATGTAAGGCATGTGTACGTGTAGGAAGAGAGGAAAGTGATTGGTTCTCAGTGAATGTAGGTTTGCGGCAGGGGTGTGTGATGTCTCCATGGTTGTTTAATTTGTTTATGGATGGGGTTGTTAGGGAGGTGAATGCAAGAGTTTTGGAAAGAGGGGCAAGTATGAAGTCTGTTGGGGATGAGAGAGCTTGGGAAGTGAGTCAGTTGTTGTTCGCTGATGATACAGCGCTGGTGGCTGATTCATGTGAGAAACTACAGAAGCTGGTGACTGAGTTTGGTAAAGTGTGTGAAAGAAGAAAGTTAAGAGTAAATGTGAATAAGAGCAAGGTTATTAGGTACAGTAGGGTTGAGGGTCAAGTCAATTGGGAGGTGAGTTTGAATGGAGAAAAACTGGAGGAAGTGAAGTGTTTTAGATATCTGGGAGTGGATCTGGCAGCGGATGGAACCATGGAAGCGGAAGTGGATCATAGGGTGGGGGAGGGGGCGAAAATTCTGGGAGCCTTGAAGAATGTGTGGAAGTCGAGAACATTATCTCGGAAAGCAAAAATGGGTATGTTAGAAGGAATAGTGGTTCCAACAATGTTGTATGGTTGCGAGGCGTGGACTATGGATAGAGTTGTGCGCAGGAGGATGGATGTGCTGGAAATGAGATGTTTGAGGACAATGTGTGGTGTGAGGTGGTTTGATCGAGTAAGTAACGTAAGGGTAAGAGAGATGTGTGGAAATAAAAAGAGCGTGGTTGAGAGAGCAGAAGAGGGTGTTTTGAAATGGTTTGGTCACATGGAGAGAATGAGTGAGGAAAGATTGACCAAGAGGATATATGTGTCGGAGGTGGAGGGAACGAGGAGAAGAGGGAGACCAAATTGGAGGTGGAAAGATGGAGTGAAAAAGATTTTGTGTGATCGGGGCCTGAACATGCAGGAGGGTGAACGGAGGGCAAGGAATAGAGTGAATTGGAGCGATGTGTGTGGACGTATGTATATACATGTGTATGGGGGTGGGTTGGGCCATTTCTTTCGTCTGTTTCCTTGCGCTACCTCGCAAACGCGGGAGACAGCGACAAAGCAGAAAAAAAAAAATATATATATATATATATATATATATATATATATATATATATATATATATATATATATATATATATATATATATATATATATATATATGTATATATATATATATATATATATATATATATATATATATATATATATATATATATATATATATATATATATATATATATATATATATATATATATGTATATATATATATATATATATATATATATATATATATATATATATATATATATATGAGATGTTCCTGACTTGGGCATTAGTCATATGTGCCGTCTCAGCTAACGTGAACAGATAGATAGAGAGAGAGAGAGAGAGAGAGAGAGAGAGAGAGAGAGAGAGAGAGAGAGAGAGAGAGAGAGAGAGAGAGAGAGAGAGAGAGAGAGGGAGAGAGACTCTAGGTACAGTAGTGCCGTAACAAGACAGATAGATGATGAAATTCAACCAACGTACATATTTCTTAATTTTGTGTGCCTTTGTGGAACCCTCTTTTTAAGGATACATTAAGACAAGCTTAAAAGAGTGTAAAATTCCTAAATTGGTGAGTCTGGGCTATGAAGAGAAGTTGACGACGCCGTAATTATCTTCCTTAAAAAATAGATGGGGAAGAGGGAATGTTAATACGATTAACAAGATTCTGAATTAATCAACTACTTTGGATTAGGATAGATTTTTCACATTTAGTGTTGAGAAGATGAGGAGATAAACGTGGATGCATGAACAGGAAGCGACGAAAGGGGATATACGGATATATCTTTTCTTTTTCCTCGATATGCTAATTGAATGTTGGTTCTGAGAGGGAATGTTGTGTGTGTTTGCAAGGAATCTAATTATCATGAAGAGAAAGTTTTCCACCCGGCACATGTGTTTTAAGGAGTCTGATCAGTTGAGTGTTTGTTAATTCTCTTTATGTACAAATTGGTCATTACGATGATATGATTACAAACACATGCTTACACATACTTATAAATATACTGATTTAAACACTCACAGACATATGTTGAATTATACTGTAATCGTTCCTTGCACACATACATATATATACTGACTCACACACACAAACACACACACTCACACACACACACACACACACACACACACACACACACACACACACACACACACACACACACACATATATACACATATTCCTGTAGTAATTTTGTATGATGTATATTCCTCAGGGAAGGAATGATATAGGGTTAAGTAGAGTACATAAGCGACCAGAATCATATTTTCTGAGACTCTCATGACATTTGCGGCAGGACACAACGGCTAAAGTCTCGAAGATGATGCCTCATCCGATGTTCATTTTTTATCAGTTCTGTTGTGCCAGCAGGTTGGCCCAGTCCGATCAGGAACACCTGCCCTTCCCTCCAGCATACTATGGAGTCACCTGTTCCAGCTACCAGCCAGAGTGAGGTCACGAAATGACTCCAACACAGCCAGCCACAGTTGGGATCATAACCTGAACACAGCCACGCTTGTCATCATGGGGAGTCGAGATATACCAGAGAATGTCGGGTCGAGGATGATAGGAAGTCAGCAGAGCGTGTGAGAGTCGTGGTTCACGGTTTAAGACGACGCATTAGTATAAGGTCAAAGGTCAACGGGAGTCAGTGTAGTCACCTTTATTTGGATAGGGGATGATATAGGGTCAGTAGAAAGCTACCAGGTCTGTAGAGTTGAGGAAAGATAACAGATCCACCAATCGAGAGGTTAGGGTTAGGATGACACCAGTACAGCCATATGCGGTGTGTGGGTGAAGAGATTGAAGCGGTCATCGGACCTAATCAGTCACATATATGGTTTAAGGTCGGGGTCATAGGTTTGAAGGGTCAGCGGACATGGAACATATGATGCAGCCACCTGTTCAGGGATATCGCGGGAAATTAATCGAAGCTCTTTACAAATTCTACACAAAAGATGTAATTTCGTAGCTGGTCACTGGAAAATTATTCTTTTTCATGTCTTCATCTCACGCTTCGAGTTTATAGAATTTTTCGAATTAAACTTCACCAAGGTTCGCAGAAAAAAATTATGAAAGAGTATCATTCAAAAGCAGATCTATATTTTGCAAAAAGAAAAAAAAAATATCATTACTAACTAAAACATCGACTAATGAAATATTACTGTCCATCAGAGAAGTTTCCAGAGGTTATACAATACAAACTTTCTCATAATCTTCCCGAACGGAAAAAAATAACAGGGATAGTATGTAAGACTCTCGGTTAAGATTTAAGAGTAAAGTGCACTTTCAAGTTCATTTAGAAAAACAAGCAAAAAATTAGATAAGAGACGCCATTGAATAACTGTTTTTCACAGAGGCAAAAAAATCCAGGAAATCTGGAAAACTGAAAGATACGCGAAGGGTAAGTGAGGCAAAATGGAAAGGCAAAATGTATGGGTCTGTAATAATACGACCCTGCAGTTCGTGTGATGTTGCGGCGAAGATATTCCAGACCCAAAGTGTATTGCCCAGGAAGTGTGAGGGGCAAGAGCCGTGTGATGCAGACAAAGAGGATCTCAAGACCTCTGTCGTTCAGAGGAGACTTCAGGTTCCCCTGCCACTTAAGCAAAGGTAATCTCCAGACTCGAGTGGCTGTCGTGGAGAAGGAAGTACAAAGTCCATTTAGGCTGAGGCAGACAGAGTTACCGAGGCTGCGAAGCTCGGGTAGATGGCGTTTTTAAGCCCATTTGCTTCGGGAAGAGAGAGGGAGCATCCATCCGCGGATCCCGTTCCAGTACTTCCCTGATTGTCTCCCAGCCTGGAAACTGCTGCAGGAATAGATACATAGGACTAAAATTGAGTTTGGAAATACTTCGAAGGCCAAATGGCGTCGAATGACAATAGTGCGAGTACAAGTACTGAAGCATTTACGCTGAAGTTGGTAGGAAAATATGTGATGATTTTGTAAGACGAAATCATGTGAGGAAATGTGACGGAAGGAGAGAGTCATTGAAGAAGGATGAGGAGGAAGAGTGGTGGAGGGAAGAGAAGAGGAAGGAGAATAGAAAGGGAGGATGATAGACAGACAGATACGGAGAGGAAAGTTGAGCCAGATAGAAAAACGAAGGGAGAGGGGGAGACCAAGACAGCGAGTGAGGTAAAGATAAAGGGAAGAGATTAAAGCGGATGAGAAAATGTATCAAAGAAAAAAGTGTTAAGGTTTAGGAGATCTGAAGCATAGATGTACGAGGAATAATCCTGTGTTGGAGTGATGAAAAGCGCAGGAACATCGAGAGCGAGAGAAGAGTTATGCATGAATAAGAGATAAACATACAAATCACCTTTACCTAGAGAAAGGAAGAGAGAAAAATCCTGATGGAAGGGAAAGGGAAAGAATACATATGACGAGACAGTGACATTAGCCAGGGCTTTATCGATGCGTTCACCGTAAAAAAAGGAATCGTGTGACTGAAATACTGTCAAGCAGCCCACGCTTGGGTGAGGCAAAATGAAAAGGCGGCAGCTTTGGTTAGGGAGAGGAACTATACACCCTCCCGACCCTTGAAAATAGTACCTCTCTAGTTATTAGGGAGAGATACTGTTCGAAGAGGGAGGGAAGTAGTGAGGAAAACAGATAGTAGACGATACGAATATGGACTTACCTGGTAATGCCATTATGGAGAGATCCTTCCATCCCACCAGTTGTACGCTTTCGTATCTTGATAATGTCAGTATTAGGATGCCAGGAGGTCTCCGTTCTCATTATCACCCATCATTTTCACCAAGGAGGGAGCTCCCACTAAGCGAATCTTCACTACATTTATGCTGGACACTTCAAGGATAATCTTGGCAATCCACCATCGTCATTTTCAATACACCCTGGACGCCAAAGACTTTTGGTTTGTTCCTTGTTGGACTAGGCCAATCGCATCTTAACTCTACAAGGGTTGACAGGTGCGAATAAAGATGACAAAAACTGAGATAGAAATAAAAAATATGTGTCAAAAGCATTAAGACTCTCCCCTACGGAAGGAAACATAATGAAAATGAAAACATTTCCGTCAATAGTTTTAATTATGTTAATCACGTTGGATTCACGCGAGTGCCGCTATGTATCTTCAAATATTCCTAGACGGATAACTTTACGAATTATGCACTAAAAATGCACTAAAATCTATATAAGTATCTCCTCCAATATCATTATCTGTTAATGTACGGATAACAATAGAGATAAACGTAAGAATGATTATATAAGAGAGTATAATAACCACTATAGATATCTTTACAAAGAACGATACACATGTTTTTCTTACTACCGCTTCCCTATCAGCATGGCAACGCTAGGAAAGCTCACATAAAACAGCTTCATATCTTTTCATTCACTTTCTCTAGCTATTACTTATAATGCACAGAAACCAGAGTTCCCCATCCACAACCAAACCTCATGAGGCTCTCTGTGGTTTCCCCTGACCACTTCATAAGCCCTAATTCAGCCAAGTGAAAGCACATCGCCCCCCGTATACCACGTCGCCCCAATTCGTTCAATCCAGTGTACACTTCACACACTCTTACATAATCAGGCCCTTTCTCCTTCCACTTCTGACACATTTATCCTCTTCCACTCATCCACAATATATATCCAAGCCTTTCAAAACTTTTTCCTTAGCCATCTTGAACATACTCTGCTTACAACTAAATTCCTCTTTTACAGTCATTCCTCACACGATCAATCCTCCTATCCTCATGCCACACACTGCCCTCACACATTTTTGTTCCAGTGCATCCACCCTCGTCCTTTCTTTTGCATCTAGATCTCTCAACTCACCCATAGGCCATCAATGGGACTGTTATCATCAAACATGCCCCTCTCTGCCCTCACACACAGTGGCCTCTCTTTCTACACACTCCCTAATGCATCCCAGGACCTTTGCTGCCTCACATATCGTGTGGTTCAATTCAGCAACCAAAGTTCCACTGCCGTGTCTACTCCCAGATATATCCATATTCTCTCCTTTCAAACTCATTCTTATACCAACCCGTCTCGCCTCCTACTAAATTTCATAACCTTACTTAAATTCACATTAAATCTCAATTTCCTACTTTCTTACACTCTTCCAATATAGGACACCAGTTTCTGCAGTTTCTCACTCGAATCTGCCACCTAAGCTGTGTCATCTGCAAACAGCAAATTACCTCCTAGGTTCCACCCCTCACCTCAAGCAGACTTTAGACCCGACCCTCTATCCATAGCGCTTGCATTTATCTCACTCACCACCCCATCCATAAACAGATTACACAGTCACAGTGACATCACACACCCTTGACGCAGTCCTACCTTGATCTGCAACCACTCATCATCCTTCCTTCCTTCTTATTTTTGCACACGCCTACCTGTCGAGAAAAACTCCTAACTACATCCACCAAAACCATATAATCATAAGATTTTCCGCAAACAATTTCCATCAGCAAAATCATATGATTTTTTCACATCCACAACTGCTATGAACGCCACATTAATTCTTCAAAGCCGACATCTGGGACACACATCTCTATACGCAACAGAATTCTACTTCAGTAATTTGAGCATTCACTTTCGTTCTCCTTGGGAATATGTAATAGTAAGGTGAGGTGAGGTGCCAGAGGATTGGCGTAATGCTTGCATAGTGCCATTGAACAAAGGCAAAGGGGATAAGAGTGAGTACTCAAATTACAGAGGTATGAATTTGTTGAGTATTCCTGGTAAATTATATGGGAAGGTATTGATTGAGAGGGTGAAGGCATATACAGAGCATCAGATTGGGAAAGAGCAGTGTGGTTTCAGAAGTGGTAGAGGATGTGTGGATCAGGTGTTTGCTTTGAAGAATGTATGTGAGAAATACTTAGAAAAGCAAACGGATTTGTATGTAGCATTTATGGATCTGGAGAGGGCATATGATAGAGTTGATAGAGATGCTCTGTGGAAGGTATTACAAATATATGGTGTGGGAGGCAAGTTGTTAGAAGCAGTGAAAAGTTTTTATCGAGGATGTAAGGCATGTGTACGTGTAGGAAGAGAGGAAAGTGATTGGTTCTCAGTGAATGTAGGTTTGCGGCAGGGGTGTGTGATGTCTCCATGGTTGTTTAATTTGTTTATGGATGGGGTTGTTAGGGAGGTGAATGCAAGAGTTTTGGAAAGAGGGGCAAGTATGCAGTCTGTTGAGGATGAGAGAGCTTTGGAAGTGAGTCAGCTGTTGTTCGCTGATGATACAGCGCTGGTGGATGATTCATGTGAGAAACTGCCGAAGCTGGTAACTGAGTTTGGTAAAGTGTGTGAAAGAAGAAAGTTGAGAGGAAATATGAATAAGAGCAAGGTTATAAGGTACAGTAGGGTTGAGGGTCAAGTCGATTGGGAGGTAAGTTTGAACGGAGAAAAGCTGGAGGAAGTAAAGTGTTTTAGATATCTTGGAGTGGATCTGGCAGGGAATGGAACCATGGAAGCAGAAGTGAATCATAGGGTGGGGGAGGGGGCGAAAATTCTGGGAGCCTTGAAGAATGTTTGGAAGTCGATAACATTATCTCGGAAAGCAAAAATGGTTATGTTTGAAGGAATAGTGGTTCCAACAATGTATGGTTGCGAGGCGTGGGCTATGGATAGAGTGGTGCGCAGGAGGGTGGATGTGCTGCAAATGAGATGTTTGAGGACAACATGTGGTTTGATCTAGTAAGTAATGTAAGGGTGAGAGAGATGTGGAAATAAAAAGAGTGTGGCTGAGAGAGCAGAAGAGGGTGTTTTACAATGGTTTGGTCACATGGAGAGAATGAGTGAGGAAAGATTGACCAAGAGGATATATGTGTCGGAGGTGGAGGGAACGAGGAGAAGTGGGAGACCAAATTGGAGGTGGAAAGATGGAGTGAAAAAGATTTTGAGTGATCGGGGCCTGAACATGCAGGAGGGTGAAAGGCGTACAAGGAATGGAGTGAATTGGAACGATGTGGTATACCAGGGTCGACATGCTGTCAATGGATTGAACCAGGGCATGTGAAGCGCTTGGGATAAACCATGGAAAGTTCTGTGGGGCCTGGATGCGGAAAGGGGGCTGTGGTTTCGGTGCATTATTACATGACAGCTAGAGACTGAGTGTGAATAAATGGGGCCTTTGTTGTCTTTTCCTAGCGCTACCTCGCACACATGAGGGGGGAGGGGGTTGTTATTTCATATGTGGTGAGGTGGTGATGGGAATAAATAAAGGCAGACAGTATGAATTATGTACATATGTATACATGTATATGTCTGTTTGTATATATATGTGTACATTTAGATGTATAGGAATGTATATTTGCGTGTGTGGTCGTGGATGTATATATATGTGTATGTGGGTGGGGTGGGCCATTCTTTCGTCTTAAAATATATACACAGCTGAAATATCATTCATTCCTGTCTTTCTGCCACACCTTCCCTTAACCAACGCTTTCACCACTTCATCTCTCTCTCTCTCTCTCTCTCTCTCTCTCTCTCTCTCTCTCTCTCTCTCTCTCTCTCTCTCTCTCTCTCTCTCTCTCTCTCTCTCTCTCTCTCTCTCTCTCTCTCTCTCTCCAATACATCCAATGCCCACATCTGTCAACATAATCATCTGACACAAACAGTACTTCAAAAAGCTCATTCCATTCCTCTTTGCCTTTTTTCGCTCACTTCCCCATCTACTCCTTTCAATGATATTTCGAATGTCATCTGGGATAGGGGAGGAAGATTGCTCACTTGGTTTCTCTTGCGTGATGTAGAAGGTCACCAAAAGAAGACCCGAGTCTCTATCTTCCTTGTTTTTTTTCTTTTTTCTAGCTTTTAGCTCTTAAAGCAAGGTGTGCTTATCCTCCTCAAAAGCTTGGGCTGGGATGCCTGAATGTCCATAGATGTAGCTGGATGAAAAGAAGGGAAAGCAAGTAGCATGTCTAGGGGAGCAAAATGGATGTTCCGGCTATGAATGAAATTAAGCTCAAGGGGAAGGGGAAAGAATAGTTTGAGAAGATTCTAAGGGTAATGTACAGGGTTAGTGTGAGGATGAGAACAAGAAAGGTGCCACCTCTGTTTGGGGAATAGTCGTGGAAATATGTTATGAATGTATGGAAGTGAGTTCCAGACTGATGTGGATGTGAAAGTGTTTATGAGAAGTGGAAAATTATCAGTGCTTGTGCACCTGGTACCGAGAGGAGTAGGGAAGAAAGGCGAATGTTTTGGGCAGAGTTGAGTTTGTATATCAGCGATTTTGATGTAATGGATTGAGTATTAGTGGTGGATGATTTCAGTGCAAGCGTGGGTGATATAGCTGTTGATGGTATAATCTTGAGGGCATGGCTGGAAATCAAAAGGATAAACATTTAGACAAGTTGCGTGCTAGATGAAATTTATGATTAGGAAATCCACGTTAAAAAATGCATAAATAAGTGTGAAGTTTGTAGTGTCTTTAGGAAAAGAGGAAAAGATGTCGGTTAGAAGAGTACAGTAAAAGTAGGTGTGTTTAAAAAAAAAAAGCCTATTTTTTTGCGGGGATGCCAAGAGAGAGGTTGGATGAAGAATGGCAAAAGATGAGAGTCAGCGAAAATAGGGATGTGGTTAGGGAATGGAAAGTATTTAGAGAAGCACCGCCTACATGTGTGAGTTAAGTACGTCGCATGCAGAAAGTTGGGTTGTGGGCGTTTAAGAAAGGAGAGTAACTGTTGGGATGAGGAGTGGTGGATGGGCGATACCTGCAAAGGAGTGTGATTGATCGGGAAAGGTACAAGATAAAGAGGCAGGAGTTCAAGAGATAGAGACAGGGTCAGAGAAAGAGGGTAAATCAGAAATAGGGTGAGAGATTATTGGTAAACATCGGAAAGAATAAGACGTTTTAGAAGGTGAATGATGTGAGAATTAATGTGATAACTTTCCAAATAACAATGTACATGACATTCCTGTTGATATCTCATGATTTAGAAATAACAAAATTCATTCATGGACCACGAAATCCTTTTACCAAACCAACCGTTACAGATGAAAACTTTTCATATTTGTATTACGATGATTTACAAAAATGCGATCTATCTTGATATATCTTGCTACAACAGAGATCATGGCTAGAATCTCGCGAAAGCGTAGGATATGGATAAAGTCTCTCAACAGTTTAGGTTATGGCTAAAATTTCGCCATAGCTTAGATTATAGCTAAAGATTCGGTACAGTTTAACCTGTAGTTAGAGACTTATTGCTCCCCGCATTCTCCTAAAACCCTCACTACTGCATAAAGTATGCTTAGAGTTCCGGTTCAGCTTGGAATACTGCTAGAACCTCGCTAAAGCATAGATTATGTAGTCTCGATATAGCTTATGTACAGAGTCATGCTACAGCTTAGTAAATGGTCAGAGTCTTCCTACAGCTGAAGTATGGCTAGTCTCGCTACACCTTAAATTATTGCCAGTACCTCGCTACAATTTAGATTGGGGCTAGAGTCACGCTACAACTTAGATTACTGCTGGAGTCTCACTGCAACTTAGATGATGAATAGTCTAGCTACAAGTTAGATTATGACTAGAGTCCTGAGACAACTTACATTAAGGTTAGAGTCTCACTACAGCTTAAATCATGGCCACGTTATCGCTCCACTCCCATACTCATGTCTCGCGTCTCGCTACAACTCTGGACTCTTTATATCTTAAGGAAGGCCCTGCAAATGTCTAGCATCACGTTGTTTTGTTTACCATAAAACAGTAAAACCAACTGGACTGTTGGAGGGAAAGTTCTCTGTCAGGCAAACTGTTTGGTGAAACGAAGGCCACCACTTACCGGGGTTTCAACATTTTCGCTCCTTTTTTTAGGTGGTGTGTGTGTGTGTGTGTGTGTGTGTGTGTGTGTGTGTGTGTGTGTGTGTGTGTTTATGTTCTGGGTAGTTGGCCATGTCAGTCAGAGGGGATGATGAAAGCCAGTTGTTGTCACTGTCAGCGATGGGTCTATTTAACCTTACAGGTATTACACTGATGTTAGTCATTCTAAAACTAAACAAACCATACTATTTGCGCTGCTCCCGAATCAGTGATGAAGAGACAATTAGCATAAAAAGTATTGTATGATCAGTGTACCATAGGGTCGATCGCTGTATAAAGCTTGACACTGCTAACGTCAGACAATAGATTGTGCTGGTGTTGACGTTAGAGTGTAAGGAGTGCTGATGCTGACGTCAAACAGTAAATTGCTGGTGCTGACGTAAGATAGGAGAATGGGTGTTGGAGCTAACGTCTGACATTAGTGACTGGTGGTACTAACGTCATGCAATATAGAAAGGGTGAGTGATAGTGCTGACGTCAGACGGTATAGTGAGTGCTCATAGGGGGGACGGAACAGACAGGCGAGACCCAACATGTACCCACGCAAGGAAGGCTATCCCTGTAAGCCAAACACACTATGGTTTAATGAGAAATATCCTATATTACAGGTTTCATTACAGGCTGATATATATATATATATATATATATATATATATATATATATATATATATATATATATATATATATATATATATATATATATATATATATATATATATATATATATATATATATATATATATATATATATATATATATATATATATATATATATATATATATATATATATTTTTTTTTTTTTTTTCTTTTTTGCTTTGTCGCTGTGTCCCGCGTTTGCGAGGTAGTGCAAGGAAACAGACGAAAGAAATGGCCCAACCCACCCCCATACACATGTATATACATACGTCCACACACGCAAATATACATACCTACACAGCTTTCCATGGTTTACCCCAGACGCTTCACATGCCCTGATTCAATCCACTGACAGCACGTCAACCCCGGTATACCACATCGATCCAATTCACTCTATTCCTTGCCCTCCTTTCACCCTCCTGCATGTTCAGGCCTCGATCACACAAAATCTTTTTCACTCCATCTTTCCACCTCCAATTTGGTCTCCCACTTCTCCTCGTTCCCTTCACCTCCGACACATATATCCTCTTGGTCAATCT
Organism: Panulirus ornatus; assembly: GCF_036320965.1. Lineage (NCBI taxonomy): Eukaryota > Metazoa > Arthropoda > Malacostraca > Decapoda > Palinuridae > Panulirus > Panulirus ornatus. The sequence goes on from NC_092287.1 coordinate 14,275,415, forward strand.
TTCCTCACTCATTCTCTCCATGTGCCCAAACCATTTCAAAACAACCTCTTCTGCTCTCTCAACCACGCTCTTTTTATTTCCACACATCTCTCTTACCCTTACGTTACTTACTCGATCAAACCACCTCACACCACACATTGTCCTCAAACATCTCATTTCCAGCACATCCATCCTCTTGCGCACAACTCTATCCATAGCCCACGCCTCGCAACCATACAACATTGTTGGAACCACTATTCCTTCAAACATACCCATTTTTGCTTTCCGAGATAATGTTCTCGACTTCCACACATTCTTCAAGGCTCCCAGGATTTTCGCCCCCTCCCCCACCCTATGATCCATTTCCGCTTCCATGGTTCCATCCGCTGCCAGATCCACTCCCAGATATCTAAAACACTACATATATATTTCTTTTTTTGCTTTTACTTTGTCTCTGTCTCCCGTGTTAGCGAGGTAGCACAAAGAAACAGACGAAAGAATGGCCCAACCCACCCACACACACATGTATATACATACACGTCAACACACGCAAATATACATACCTATACATCTCAATGTATACATATATATACACAGACAGACAGATACATATATACACATGTATATAATTCATACTGCCTGCCTTTATTCATTCCCATCGCCACCTCGCCACACATGGAATAATATCCCCCTCCCCCCCCTCATGTTGCTAGGTAGCGCTAGGAAAGACAACAAAGGCCACATTCGTTCTCACTCAGTCTCTAGCTGTCATGAAATAATGCACCGAAACCACAGCTCCCTTTCCACATCCAGGCCCCACAGAACTTTCCGTGGTTTACCCCAGACGCTTCACATGCTCTGGTTCAATCCATTGACAGCACGTCGACCCCGGTATACCACATCGTTCCAATTCACTCTATTCCTTGCACGCCTTTCACCCTCCTGCATGTTCAAGCCCCGATCACTCAAAATCTTTTTCACTCCATCTTTCCACCTCAAATTTGGTCTCCCACTTCTCCACGTTCCCTCCACCTCTGACACATATATCCTCTTGGTCAATCTTTCCTCAATCATTCTCTCCATATGACCAAACCATTTCAAAACACCCTTTTCTGCTCTCTCAACCACACACTTTTTGTTACCACATATCTCTCTTACCCTATCATTACTTAGTCGATTAAACCACCTCACACCCCATATTGTCCTCAAACATCTCATTTCAGCACATCCATCCTCCTGCGCACAACTCTATCCATAGCCCACGCCTCACAACCATACAACATTGTTGGAACCACTATTCCTTCAAACATACCCATTTTTGCTTTCCGAGATAATGTTCACGACTTCCACACATTCTTCAGGGCTTCCAGAATTTTTGCCCCCTCCCCCACCCTATGATTCAATTCCATGGTCCCATCCGCTACCAAATCCACTCCCAGATATCTAAAACACTACATTTCCTCCAGTTTTTCTCCATTCAAACTTACCTCCCAGTTGACTTGACCCTCAACCCTACTGTACCTAATTACCTTGCTATTATTTACATTTACTTTCAACTTTCTCCTTTCACACACTACCAAACTCAGTCACCAGCTTCTGCAGTTTCTCACATGAATCAGCCACCAGCGCTGTATCATCAGCGAACAACAACTGACTCACTTCCCAAGCTCTCTCATCCTCAACAGACTGCATACTTGTCCCTCTTTCCAAAACTCTTGCATTCACCTCCCTAACAACCCCATCCATAAACAAATTAAACAACCAGTGAGACATCACACCCCTGCCGTAAACCTACATTTACTGAGAACCAGTCACTTTCCTCTCTTCCTACACGTACTCATGCCTTACATCCTCGATCAAACTTTTCACTGCTTCTAACAACTTGACTCCCACTCCATATATTCTTAATACCTTCCACAGAGCATCTATATCAACTCTATCATATGCCTTCTCCAGATCCATAAATGCTGTATACAAATCCATTTGCTTTTCTAAGTATTTCTCACATACATTCTTCAAAGCAAACACCTGATCCACACATCCTCTACCACTTCTGAAACCACACTGCTCTTCCCCAATCTGATGCTCTGTACATGCCTTCACCCTCTTAATCAATACCCTCCCATATAATTTCCCAGGAATACTCAACAAACTTATACCTCTGTAATTTGAGTACTCACTCTTATCCCCTTTGCCTTTGTACAATGGCACTATGCAAGCATTCCGCCAATCCTCAGGCACCTCACCATGAATCATACATACATTAAATAACCTTACCAATCAGTCAACAACACAGTCACCCCCTTTTTTGTTAAATTCCACTGCAATACCATCGAAACACGCTGCCTTGCTGGCTTTCATCTTCCGCAATGCTTTTACTGCATCTTCTCTGTTTACCAATTCATTTTTCCTAACCCTCTCACTTTGCACACCACCTCGACCAAAACACCCTATATCTGCCACTCTATCATCAAACACATTCAACAAACCTTCGAAATACTCACTCCATCTCCTTCTCACATCACCACTACTTGTTATCACCTCCCCATTAGCCCCCTTCACTGAAGTTCCCATTGGTTCCCTTGTCTTACGCACTTTATTTACCTCCTTCCAAAACATCTTTTTATCCCCCCTGAAATTTAATGATACTCCCTCACCCCCATCTCTCATTCGCCCTCTTTTTCACCTCTGGCACCTTTCTCTTGACCTCCTGCCTCTTTCTTTTATACATCTCCCACTCATTTGCATTATTCCGCCGCAAAAATCGTCCAAATGCCTATCTCTTCTCTTTCACTAATAATTTTACTTCTTCATCCCACCACTCACTACCCTTTCTAATCTGCCCACCTCCCACGCTTCACATGCCACAAGCATCTTTTGCGCAAGCCATCACTGCTTCCCAATATACATCCCATTCCTTCCCCACTCCCCTTACCTCCTTTGTTCTCACCTTTTTCCATTCTGTACTCAGTCTCTCCTGGTACTTCCTCACACAAGGCTCCTTCCCAAGCTCACTTACTCTCACCATTTCCCTTCACCCCAACATTCTCTCTTCTTTTCTGAAAACCTCTACAAATCTTCACCTTCGCCTCCACAAGATAATGATCAGACATCCCTCCAGTTGCACCTTTCAGCACATTAACATCCAAAAGTCTCTTTTTCGCGCGCCTATCAATTAACACATAATCCAATAACGCGCTCTGGCCATCTTACCTACTTACATATGTATACTTATGTATATATCTCTTTTTAAACCAAGTATTCCCAATCACCAGTCCTTTTTCATCACATAAATCTGCAACATCTTCACCATTTCCATTTACAACACTGAACACCTCATGTATACCAATTATTCCCTTAACTACCACACTACTCACCTTTGCATTCAAATCACCCATCACTATAACCCGGTCTCGTGCATCAAAACCACTAACACACTCATTTAGCTGCTCCCAAAACACTTGCCTCTCATGATCTTTCCTCTCATGCCCAGGTGCAGATGCACCAATAATCACTCATCTCTCTCCATCAACTTACAGTTTTACCCATATCAATCTAGGATTAACTTTCTTACACCGTATCACATACTCCCACTACTCCTGTTTCAGGAGTAGTGCTACTCCTTCCCTTGCTCTTGTCCTCTCACTAACCCCTGACTTTACTCCCAAGACATTCCCAAACCACTCTTCCCTTTTACCCTTGAGCTTCGTTTCTCTCAGAGCGAAAACATCCATTTTCCTTTCCTCAAACATACTACTTATCATTCCTTTTTCTCATCTCTGGTTACATCCACACACATTTAGACACCCCAATCTGAGCCTTCGAGGAGGATGAGCACTCCCCGCGTGACTCCTTCTTCTGTTTCCCCTTTTAGAAAGTTAAAATACAAGGAGGGGAGGGTTTCTAGCCCCCCACTCCCGTCCCCTTTAGTCGCCTTGTACGACACGTGAGGAATATATATATATATTCATATATATATATATATATATATATATATATATATATATATATATATATATATATATATATATATATATATATATATATATATATATATGGCTGCCAATCTGCTGACGTAGATGACCTCGCTCGTGTGGACAATGATTATAAACAAATTGGCAGTTAAAAGTAATAGGTTTGAACCATTCTGTGGGTGTAATCTGTCATTTTTGTTTAGAAACATCATTCACAGCGGTGACGGGTCAGCTGGATGATTGTGAATGACGCAAAAAACTGGACCAATAATGATGAAAATGAAATATACGTACATCGTGAAATATGGAATATTTCGTTGATGTTCATGAGCTATAATTCTATTAGGTTATTCTATGTGGCTTTCATATATAATTTTGCATATTTTAATTCTTTCATGCACGACGGATTCAAGGGCATGACATGACCTTTTCCCCTGACCTTTAAGAGTAAGGTCAGAGGATTGATAGTCATACCCAAGCCTCGTATCTTTGCTTTCAAAGGCCGTACAGTACCATCGTGCTCAAGAAGCTGCAGCCGCGTCTCCGTCGATAGATGAATCTCCTCGAGCACTGAGCAATGTCAACATTCCAAGGCAATGTTCAGGTAGGCGATCCTTAGGTCTAGATGACTTGAGGTTCCTCATATATGGTGCTCCAGCGGTGCCTACGTCGTGAAGACTCTCAGTTGCCGAGCTTATTGCCGAGTCCAACTTGTCCACTCAAATACAACCGTCGACGTCCAGAAATAATATACCTCACAGCAGCTTCTCTTGAACTACAGGTGTTTAAACAGCGTCTCTCTCAACCACTCTAAGTAGATAGAAACTGATTGGTATATAGTAACACAATCGGGTGCAAGGAAGTTGGCATGTATGTAGGGCATTGCTATGCACTCCAGGGAACACGAGACAGAGGGGGACATTTGTATGCTGAACAGTGCCAGACGCAGTCAGTGTTCAATTCCAAGACGACATACTCGTTGCCTCTTACCGGAGGAGAGTATTATCATCCGCCTTTGTAACCACTCCAACAGTGTCTCCCTTCCTATTTGGTCCTGTTCCTAAGTCTGCGGTGCCCCACCCTATCCGCCTTTATGATATCCGATACTTTAATTCAGTTCTGCGCGGTGTAAATCGTCTTAGACACACGGTTTAAGTCATCGTTCCGGGAGGTTTATTTGATACTGTGTCGGACCAGTGCTGGTGTGACTGTAGCTTCTGGTCTTCATTTGCGTTGTGGTCATCGCATGTGGATCGAGGCTGGTGCTGCTGTCGTTGTTGTTATAGAAATCGAAGAAGATTGGCTCTGTTCACCGTCGGATAGTATACTTGCACACCGCGAAGCCAGCACAGATTTCTCAGTTTGCGTTATCTTTGTAAACGGGGACTCGTTCTGTCTCTAAGGATGCTTCTTTTGATCATTACAACACCATGGTCTGTCATTTTCACGTGTCTTGCTCCTTCTTACATCCATAATCATGTTTTCCAAGAGATGTATTTTTTCATACTTTTCCACTGCTATAAAGCAAAACGAAGTTTGGTAACCTTAAAGAAGGTAGTATTAATCAAAGCTGACAATTTCCTAGACAGATATGCAGTATGTTTCAGGAAACTACCCAGAATATTCTGACAGTCCTTGCTCCAGTAAATTGCAAGAAATCACTTGGGTACTGATGTGCCTCTGTCCTAACATGTTCTGATTCTCTGTGTGCAAAGACTTACACCCGCACTACACCTGTAGTTTACTATGTGTGGGGAAATTCACGCACGCAACACAGCAGAGGGATGAGACTCTAGATACACGGCATTTTTCTCCCTTTGTGCCACAATTACCACACGGATCCAGTAGCGGACGAGAGGCAGGGAATTAGCCAACAATTTTAAAACAAAAATGATTGAGCTTCCGGTTAATTTGCATGATAATTTTAGAGGCTTTGATAAGTTAGGCTGCGGGAGCATAATGAACAGTCATTTGTCTGGCAGTTGGATTCTTTCTAGGACTGATTCACATGTCTCCTCAATATATATATATATATATATATATATATATATATATATATATATATATATATATATATATATATATATATATATATATATATATATATATATATATATATATATATATATATATATATATATATATATATATATATATATATATATATATATATATATATATATATATATATATATATGTATGTATATATATATATATATATATATATATATATATATATATATATATATATATATATATATATATATATATATATATATATATATATATATTTATTTATTTATTATACGTTGTAGCTGTCTCTCGCATCAGCGAGGTAGCGCAAGGAAACAGACGAAAGAATGGTCCAACCCACCCACATATACATGTATATACATACACGTCCACAAACACACATATGCATACCTATACATTTCAACGTATACATATATATACACACACAGACGTATACATATATACAAATGTACACAATTCATACCATGTGCCCTTATTCATTCCCGTCACCACCCTGCCACACATGAAATGACTATCCCCTCCCCCTGCATGTGCGCGAGGAAGCGCTAGGAAAAGACAACAAAGGCCACATTCGATCACATTCAGTCTCTAGCTGTCATGTATGATGCACTGAAACCTCAGCTCCCTTTCCACATCCAGAGCCCATATATATACATATATCTATTTTATTTATTTTGCTTTGTCGCTGTCTCCCGCGTTTGCGAGGTAGCGCAAGGAAATAGACGAAAGAAATGGCCCAACCCAACCCCTAACCCACAGGTATATACATACACGTCCAAACACGAAAATATACATACCCAAACATCTCAATGTACACATATACTATACACACAGACACATACATATATACACAAGCATACAATTCACACTGTCTGCCTTTATTCATTCCCATTCGCCACCTCGCCACGCATGGAATAACATCCCCCTCCCCTCTCATGTGTGCGACGTAGCGCTGGGAAAAGACAACAAAGGCCCCATTCGTTCACACTCAGTCTCTAAATGTCATGCAATAATGCCTGAAACCACAGCTCCCATTCCACATCCAGGCCCCAGAGAACTTTCCATAGTTTAGCCCCAGACGCTTCACATGCCCTGATTCAATCCATTGACAGCACGTCGACCCCGGTATACCACAGCGATCCAATTCACTCTATTCCTTGCCCGCCTTTCACCCTCCTGCATGTTCAGGCCCCGATCACTCAAAATCTTTTTCACTCCATCTTTCCACCTCCAATTTGATCTCCCACTTCTCATCGTTCCCTCGAACTCCGACACATATAACCCCTTGCTCAATCTTTCCTCACTCATTCTCTCCATGTGCCCAACCCATTTCAAAAAACCCTCTTCTGCTCTCTCAACCACGCTCTTTTTATTTCCACACATCTCTCTTACCCTTACATTACTTACTCGATTAAATCACCTCACACCACATATTGTCCTCAAACATCTCATTTCCAGTACATCCAACCTCCTGTGCACAACTCTATCCATAGCCCACGCCTCTCAACCTTACAACATTGTTGGAGCCACTATTCCTTCAAACATAACATTTTTGCTTTCTAAGATATTGTTCTCGACTTACACACATTCTTCAAGGCTCCCAGAATTTTTACCCCTTCCCCCAACCTATGATTCACTTCGGCTTCCATGGTTTCATCCGCTGTCAAATCCACTCCCAGATATCTAAAACACTTCACTTCCTCCAGGTTTTCTCCATTCAAACTTCACCTCCCAGTTGACCTGACCCTCAACCCTACTTTACCTAATAACCTTACTCTTATTCACATTTACTCTCAAATTTCTTCTTTTACACACTTTACCAAACTCAGTCACCAGCTTCTGCAGTTTCTCACAAGAAACTGCCACCAGCGATGTATCATCAGCGAACAACAACTGACTCACTTTCCAAGCTCTCTCATCCACAACAGACTGCATTCGTGCCCCTCTTTCCAAAACTCTTGCATTCACCTCCCTAACAGCCCCATCCATAAACAAATTAAACAACCATGGAGACATCACATACTCCTGCCGCAAACCTACATTCACTGATAACCAATCACTTTCCTCTCTTCCTACACGTACACATGCCTTACATTCTCGATAAAAACTTTTCACTGCTTCTAACAACTTGCCTCACACACCATATATTCTTAATACCTTCCACAGAGCATCTCTATCAACTCTATCATATGCGCTATCAGATCCATAAATGGTACATACAAATCCATTTGCTTGTCTAAGTATTTTTCACATACATTCTTGAAAGTAAACACCTGATCCGTACATCCTCTACCACTTCTGAAACCACACTGCTCTTCCCCAATCTGATGCTCTGTACATGCCTTCACCCTCTCAATCAATACCCTCCCATATAATTTACCTGGAATACTCAACAAACTTATACCTCTGTAATTTGAGCACTCATTGGTGTCCCCTTTGCCTTTGTTCAATGGCACTATGCAAGCATTCCGCCAATCCTCACGCACCTCACCATGAATCATACATACATTAAATAACCTTACCAACCAGTCAACAATACAGTCACCCCCTTTTTTTTAATAAATTCCACTGGAATACTATCCAAACCCGCTGCCTTGCCGGCTTTCATCTTCCGCAAAGCTTTTACTACCTCTTCTCTCTTTACCAAGTCATTTTCCCGAAACCCTCTCACTTTGCAAACGAACACGACCAAAACACCCTATATCTGCCACACAATCATCAAACACATTCAACAAACCTTCAAAATACTCACTCCATCTCCTTCTCACATCACAAATACTTGTTACCACCTCCCAATTAGCCCCCTTCACTGAAGTTCCCATTTCTTACCTTGTCTTACGCATTTTATTTATCTCCTTCCAAAACATCTTTTTATTCTCCCTAAAATTTAAAGATACTCTC
>NC_092287.1:14284402-14318672 GCF_036320965.1 Panulirus ornatus
TAGCTCTAAAACCTCTTATCTACCTTCCTCTTCCCTGCGTAGTTTGCATAAATAAATAAGAAAATTCAGCAGTTTTAAACTTAGAGAACTTAGGGAATAGCAGCTGAATAGGGCGAAGGTGAGATGAGTGTCTGACGATGTCTTTGACTCATTCATATTCCCAAAGTGTTTTTATGTAAGATTTTTAGCAGTAGATATGTCTCTACCCTTTCTTTAATGACATTTTTTTTTTTAGCTACATAACCTTTATCTCATTTTCTTTCATTCATAATAAGTATTTCCCTAAGTTAGCGACCATCCGAAGACGTAAGGAGCAAAACAGGTGAGCGCTCAGCCCTTAAAGCCCCGGATTTTTGTCTGCTGTAACCACAACGACTCCCGCAACACATCCCCAGCTCAGGATCGATCCTAGGCCCAACACGCAGGTAGAGGCGTGATGTTCTGCCCAGTGACCAGGCCGCCATGGAAGGAGGTTCAGTCGAGGGGTCATAACATGCACATATACCCCTCTCCGAACAAGGTCACTTTAGCAGAGGGTAAAGGCCAGACCTAAATCATATATACTCATGGTATATCAGAACGATCCATATGACTTAAAATATTTAGTTAGAAGCTTTTATATTCTTATTTTCCGACTACCACTGCGCAAAACTTGCAAGGTCAAGGTCACTGAAGTAAAGACATAGAGGTTAAGAACACACACACACACACACACACACACACACACACACACACACACACACACACACACACACACACACACACACACACACACACACACACACACACACACACACACACACACTCGAAACAAAGAAAACCTTGTATTTTCTCGATGTTCAAGTAATGTGGGCCACACGTTACCCAGGCTCAGGGACACGACCATTCGGGCCTGTATAATAGTACCTCTCTCGCGCAGTTTATGGCTCGGGTTTCAGAAGGTCCGCCAGCGTCGTTACTCCCGCGAGTGATGATGGCACGTGAGAAGGTGATATCCAGTGTGAAAATTCACTGCTGCTGCTGGTGTCGTAAGTCAGCTATGTGGAGCCTGCGGTTTGCGTGCGTGATCCTGGGTTGAGGGCGAGTGTACATCTGTTACTTAGTGTTGTTCAGTATGTCCTGCAAGATAATGCCAATAGTTTTTTATACAGTCCAGTGTAACGCTCGGTGACTGTATTGTAAGTAGGAAATACGATTAATATAATACTTTTAAAGCTATGTTTTGTCTCATATGGTAAAAACTATCAAAATATAATAGATATTCTTTCAGGCAGGTTAGATTTGATTGGGTTACTTTCTGGTGTACATCAATTACAACACTGGGAGGCATACTCATGAATGGTGCTGTACGTAATTAGGTCATCAATAACACTAGACTTCTGCTATGAGTTCTGCCAGCCTCCAGCACTTAATGTTGCTCCTCATTACAAGGTAAAGCTGCAGTATTAATGGCACCATCTGCGTCCCGCCGGAGCAACTTGGGGCGTATTACTAACGGGGATGACCAGCTCTACCCACAGTCGTGTGTGTGTGTGTGTGTGCTTGTGTGAGGGAGAGAAAGGAGGGAGGGGGGGGTCTAAGCACATCTCCCATCATTAAAGAAAATTTAGTAAGCATCTTGAATAACGAAACTATTTTAGCTTTTATCTCCGTGGTGTAGATATGGCTGAAGTTCCGTCAAACTTGTAAGTTTATGGTGTAGTGTGTATTGGTTTTGGCTTTCTTTCAGTGTATTTATACTCTTGGCATTATGATTCTCGATATTTTATATTACCGCCCGTTCAAACATTATGATCTCACAACCTGTGTTAAAATATATATATATATATATATATATATATATATATATATATATATATATATATATATATATATATATATATATATATATATATATATATATATATATATATATATATGTACAGAATGGAAAAAGGTGAGAACAATGGAAGTAAGGGGAGTGGGGGAGGAATGGGATGTATTTAGGGAATCAGTGATGGATTGCGCAAAAGATGCTTGTGGCATGAGAAGCGTGTGAGGTGGGTTGATTAGAAAGGGTAGTGAGTGGTGGGATGAAGAAGTAAGAGTATTAGTGAAAGAGAAGAGAGAGGCATTTGGACGATTTTTGCAGGGAAAAAATGAAATTGAATGGGAAATGTATAAAAGAAAGAGACAGGAGGTCAAGAGAAAGGTGCAAGAGGTGAAAAAAAGGGCAAATGAGAGTTGGGGTGAGAGAGTATCATTAAATTTTAGGGAGAATAAAAAGATGTTCTGGAAGGATGCAAATAAAGTGCATAAGACAAGGGAGCAAATGGGAACTTCAGTGAAGGGCGCAAATGGGGAGGTGATAACAAGTAGTGGTGATGTGAGAAGGAGATGGAGTGAGTATTTTGAAGGTTTGTTGAATGTGTTTGATGATAGAGTGGCAAATATAGGGTGTTTTGGTCGAGGTGGTGTGCAAAGTGAGAGGGTTAGGGAAAATGATATGGTAAAAAGAGAAGAGGTAGTGAAAGCTTTGCGGAAGATGAAAGCCGGCAAGGCAGCAGGTTTGGATGGTATTGCAGTGGAATTTATTAAAAAAGGGGGTGACTGTATTGTTGACTGGTTGGTAAGGTTATTTAATGTATGTATGACTCATGGTGAGGTGCCTGAGGATTGGCGGAATGCGTGAATAGTGCCGTTGTACAAAGGCAAAGGGGATAAGAGTGAGTGCTCAAATTACAGAGGTATAAGTTTGTTGAGTATTCCTGGTAAATTATATGGGAGGGTATTGATTGAGAGGGTGAAGGCATGTACAGAGCATCAGATTGGGGAAGAGCAGTGTGGTTTCAGAAGTGGTAGAGGATGTGTGGATCAGGTGTTTGCTTTGAAGAATGTATGTGAGAAACACTTAGAAAAGCAAATGGATTTGTATGTAGCATTTATGGATCTGGAGAAGGCATATGATAGAGTTGATAGAGATGCTCTGTGGAAGGTATTAAGAATATATGGTGTGGGAGGAAAGTTGTTAGAAGCAGTGAACAGTTTTTATCGAGGATGTAAGGCATGTGTACGTGTAGGAAGAGAGGAAAGTGATTAGTTCTCAGTGAATGTAGGTTTGCGGCAGGGGTGTGTGATGTCTCCATGGTTGTTTAATTTGTTTATGGATGGGGTTGTTAGGGAGGTAAATGCAAGAGTTTTGGAAAGAGGGGCAAGTATGAAGTCTGTTGGGGATGAGAGAGCTTGGGAAGTGAGTCAGTTGTTGTTCGCTGATGATACAGCGCTGGTGGCTGATTCATGTGAGAATCTGCAGAAGCTGGTGACTGAGTTTGGTAAAGTGTGTGGAAGAAGAAAGTTAAGAGTAAATGTGAATAAGAGCAAGGTTATTAGGTACAGTAGGTTTGAGGGTCAAGTCAATTGGGAGGTGAGTTTGAATGGAGAAAAACTGGAGGAAGTGAGGTGTTTTACATATTTGGGAGTGGATCTGGCAGCGGATGGAACCATGAAAGCGGAAGTGGATCATAGGGTGGGGGAGGGGGCGAAAATTCTGGGGGCCTTGAAGAATGTGTGGAAGTCGAGAACATTATCTCGGAAAGCAAAAATGGGTATGTTTGAAGGAATAGTGGTTCCAACAATGTTGTATGATTGCGAGGCGTGGGCTATGGATAGAGTTGTGCGCAGGAGGATGGATGTGCTGGAAATGAGATGTTTGAGGAGAATGTGTGGTGTGAGGTGGTTTGATCGAGTGAGTAACGTAAGGGTAAGAGAGATGTGTGGAAATAAAAAGAGCGTGGTTGAGAGAGCAGAAGAGGGTGTTTTGAAGTGGTTTGGGCACATGGAGAGAATGAGTGAGGAAAGATTGACCAAGAGAATATATGTGTCGGAGGTGGAGGGAACGAGGAGAAGAGGGAGACCAAATTGGAGGTGGAAAGATGGAGTGAAAAAGATTTTGTGTGATCGGGGCCTGAACATGCAGGAGGGTGAAAGGAGGGCAAGGAATAGAGTGAATTGGAGCGATGTGGTATACGGGGGTTGACGTGCTGTCAGTGGATTGAATCAAGGCATGTGAAGCGTCTGGGGTAAACCATGGAAAGCTGGGTAGGTATGTATATTTGCGTGTGTGGACGTATGTATATACATGTGTATGGGGGTGGGTTGGGCCATCTCTTTCGTCTGTTTCCTTGCGCTACCTCGCAAACGCGGGAGAGAGCGACAAAGTATAATAAAAAAAAAATATAATAATATATATATGTATATATATATATATATATATATATATATATATATATATATATATATATATATATATATATATATATATATATATATATATATATATATATATATATATATATATATATATATATATATAAATATATATATATATATATATATATATATATATATATATATATATATATATATATATATATATATATATATATATATATATATATATATATATATATATATATATATATATATATATATATATATATATATATATATATATATATATATATACGTGTAGGAAAAGAGGAAAGTGATTGGTTCTCAGTGAATGTAGGTTTGCGGCAGGGGTGAGTGATGTCTCCATGGTTGTTTAATTTGTTTATGGATGGGGTTGTTAGGGAGGTGAATGCAAGAGTTTTGGAAAGAGGGGCAAGTATGCAGTCTGTTGTGGATGAGAGAGCTAGGGAAGTGAGTCAGTTGTTGTTCGCTGATGATACAGCGCTGGTGGCTGATTCATGTGAGAAACTGCAGAAGCTGGTGACTGAGTTTAGTAAAATGTGTGAAAGAAGAAAGTTAAGAGTAAATGTGAATAAGAGCAAGGTTATTAGGTACAGTAGGGTTGAGGGTCAAGTCAATTGGGAGGTAAGTTTGAATGGAGAAAAACTGGAGGAAGTAAAGTGTTTTAGATATCTGGGAGTGGATCTGGCAGCGGATGGAACCATGGAAGCGTAAGTGAATCATAGGGTGAGGGATGGGGCGAAAATCCTAGGAGCCTTGAAGAATATGTGGAAGTCGAGAACATTATCTCGGAAAGCAAAAATGGGTATGTTTGAAGGAATAGTGGTTCCAACAATGTTGTATGGTTGCGAGGCGTGGGCTATGGATAGAGTTGTGCACAGGAGGGTGGATGTGCTGGAAATGAGATGTTTGAGGACAGTATGTGGTGTGAGGTGGTTTGATTGAGTAAGTAATGTAAGCGTAAGAGAGATGTGTGGAAATAAAAAGAGTGTGGTTCAGAGAGTAGAAGTGGGTGTTTTGAAATGGTTTGGGCACATGGAGAGAATGAGTGAGGAAAGATTGACCAAGAGGATATATGCGTCGGAGGTGGAGGGAACGAGTAGAAGTGGGAGACCAAATTGGAGGTGGAAAGATGGAGTGAAAAAGATTTTGAGTGATCGGGGCCTGAACATGCAGGAGGGTGAATGGCGGGCAAGGAATAGAGTGAATTGGATCGATGTGGTATACCGGGGTCGACGTGCTGTCAATGGATTGAATCAGAGCATGTGAAGCGTCTGGGGTAAACCATGGAAAGTTCTGTGGGGCCTGGATGTGGAAAGGGAGCTGTGGTTTCGTGCATTATTGCATGACAGCTGGTGACTGAGTGTGAGCGAATGGGGCCTTTGTTGTCTTTTCCTGGCGCTGCCTCGCGCACGTGATGGGGGAGGGGGATGTTATTCCGCTTGTGGCGGGGTGGCGATGGGGGTGAGTAGGGGCAGACAGTGTGAATTGCGTGCATGTGTGTATATGTGTGTGTCTGTGTGTGTATGTATGTGTGTACGTTGGGATGTGTGGGTGTGTATGTTTGGGTGTGGGGACGTGTGTGTGTGTGCATGTGTGTGGGGGTGGGTTGGGCCATTTCTTTCATCTGTTTCCTTGCGCTACCTCGCAAGAGCGGGAGACAGCGACAAAGCAAAATAAGTAAATAAAAAAAAAAAATATATATATATATATATATATATATATATATATATATATATATATATATATATATATATATATATATATATATATATATATATATATATATATATATATATATATATATATATATATATATATATCCCTGGGAATAGGGGAGAAAGAATACTTCCCATGCATTCCTCACGTGTCGTAGAAGGCGACTAAAGGTGACAAGAGCGGGAGCCAGAAACCCTCCCCTCCTTGTATTTTAACTTTCTAAAAGGGGAAACAGAAGAAGGAGTCGCGCGAGGAGTGCTCATCCACCTCGAAAGCCCAGATTGGGGTGTCTAAATGTGTGTGGATGTAACCAAGATGAGAAAAAAGGAGAGATAGGTAGTATGTTTGAGGAAAGGAACCTGGATGTTTTGGCTCTGAGTGAAACGAAGCTCAAGGGTAAAGGGGAAGTGGTTTGGGAATGTCTTGGGAGTAAGGTCAGGGCTTAGTGAGAGGACAAGAACAAGGGAAGGAGTAGCACTACTCGTGAATCAGGAGTTGTGGGAGTATGTGATATTGTGTAAGAAAGTAAATTCTAGATTGATATGTGTAAAACTGAAAGATAATGGAGAGAGATCGGTGATTATTGGTGCATATGCACCTGGGCATGAGAAGAAAGATCATGAGAGGCAAGTGTTTTGGGAGCAGCTGAATGAGTGTCTTAGTGGTTTTGATGCACGAGACCGGGTTATAGTGATGGGTGATTTGAATGCAAAGGTGAGTAATGTGGCAGTTGAGGGAATAATTGGTATACATGCACTGTTCAGTGTTGTAAATGGAAATGGTGAAGAGCTTGTAGATTTATGTGCTGAAAAAGGACTGGTGATTGGAAATACTTGCTTTAAAAAGCGAGATATACATAAGTATACGTATGTAAGTAGGAGAGATGGACAGAGAGCCTTATTGGATTACGTGTTAATTGATAGACGCACGAAAGAGAGACTTTGGGATGTTAATGTGCTGAGAGGTGCAACTGGAGGGATGTCTGATCATTATCTTGTGGAGGCAAAGGTGAAGATTTGTGGGGGTTTTCAGAAAAGAAGAGAGAATGTTGGGGTGAAGAGAGTGGTGAGAGTAAGTGAGCATGGGAAGGAGACCTGTGTGAGGAACTACCAGGAGAGACTGATTACAGAATGGAAAAAGGTGAGAACAAAGGAGGTAAGGGGAGTGGGGGAGGAATGGGATTTATTTAGGGAAGCAGTGATGGCTTGCGCAAAAGATGTTTGTGGCATGAGAAGCGTGGGAGATGGGTTGATTAGGAAAGATAGTGAGTGGTGGGATGAAGAAGTATGATTATTAGTGAAAGAGAAGAGAGAGGCATTTGGACGATTTTTGCAGGGAAAAAATGCAAATGAGTGGGAGAGGTATAAAAGAAAGAGGCAGGAGGTCAAGAGAAAGGTGCCAGAGGTGAAAAAGAGGGCAAATGAGAGTTGGGGTGAGAGAGTATCATTAAATTTTAGGGAGAATTAAAAGATGTTTTGGAAGGAGATAAATAAAGTGCGTAAGACAAGGGAGCAAATGGGAATGTCAGTGAAGGTGGCTAATGGGGAGGTGATAACAAGTAGTGGTGATGTGAGAAAGAGATGGAGTGAGTATTTTGAAGGTTTGTTGAATGTGTTTGATGATAGAGTGGCAGATATAGGGTGTTTTGGTCGAGGTGGTGTGCAAAGTGAGAGGTTTAGGGAAAATGATTTGGTAAATACAGAAGAGGTAGTAAAAGTTTTACGGAAGATGAAAGCCGGCAAGGCAGCAGGTTTGGATGTTATTGCAGTGGAATTTATTAAAAAAGGGGGTGACTGTATTGTTGACTGGTTTGTAAGGTTATTTAATGTATGTATGATTCATGGTGAGGTGCCTGAGGATTGGCGGAATGCTTGCATAGTGCCATTGTACAAAGGCAAAGGGGATAAGAGTGAGTGCTCAGATTACAGAGGTATAAGTTTGTTGAGTATTCCTGGTAAATTATATGGGAGGGTATTGATTGAGAGGGTGAAGGCATGTACAGAGCATCAGATTGGGGAAGAGCAGTGTGTTTTCAGAAGTGGTAGAGGATGTGTGGATCAGGTGTTTGCTTTGGAAAATGTACGTGAGAAATACTTAGAAAAAGAAATGGATTTGTATGTAGCATTTATGGATCTGGAGAAGGCATATGATAGAGTTGATAGAGATGCTCTGTGGAAGGTTTTACGAATATATATGGTGTGGGAGGCAAGTTGTTAGAAGCAGTGAAAAGTTTTTATCGAGGATGTAAGGCATGTGTACGTGTAGGAAGAGAGGAAAGTGATTGGTTCTCAGTGAATGTAGGTTTGCGGCAGGGGTGTGTGATGTCTCCATGGTTGTTTAATTTGTTTATGGATGTGGTTGTTAGGGAGGTAAATGCAAGAGTTTTGGAAAGAGGGGCAAGTATGAAGTCTGTTGTGGATGAGAGAGCTTGGGAAGTGAGTCAGTTGTTGTTCGCTGATGATACAGCGCTGGTGGCTGATTCATGTGAGAAACTGCAGAAGCTGGTGACTGAGTTTGGTAAAGTGTGTGAAAGAAGAAAGTCAAGAGTAAATGTGAATAAGAGCAAGGTTATTAGGTACAGTAGGGTTGAGGGTCAAGTCAATTGGGAGGTAAGTTTGAATGGACAAAAACTGGAGGAAGTAAAGTGTTTTAGATATCTGGGAGTGGATCTGGCAGCAGATGGAACCAAAAAGCGGAAGTGGATCATAGGGTGGGGGAGGGGGCGAAAATCCTAGGAGCCTTGAAGAATGTGTGGAAGTCGAGAACATTATCTCCGAAAGCAAAAATGGGTATGTTTGAAGGAATAGTGGTTCCAACAATGTTGTATGGTTGCGAGGCGTGGGCTATGTATAGAGTTGTGCGCAGGAGGATGGATGTGCTGGAAATGAGATGTTTGAGGACAATGTGTGGTTTGAGGTGATTTGATCGAGTAAGTAACGTAAGGGTAAGATAGATGTGTGGAAATAAAAAGAGCGTGTTTGAGAGAGCAGAAGAGGGTGTTTTGAAATGGTTTGGGCATATGGAGAGAATGAGTGAGGAAAGATTGACCAAGAGGATATATATGTCGGAGTTGGAGGGAACGAGGAGAAGTGGGAGACCAAATTGGAGGTGGAAAGATGGAGTGAAAAAGATTTTGTGTGATCGGGGCCTGAACATGCAGGAGGGTGAAAGGAGGGAAAGGAATAGAGTGAATTGGATCGATGTGGTATACCGGGGTTGACGTGCTGTCATTGGATTGAATCAGGGCATGTGAAGCGTCTGGGGTAAACCATGGAAAGCTGTGTAGGTATGTATATTTGCGTGTGTGGACGTATGTATATACATGTGTATGAGGGTGGGTTGGGCCATTTCTTTCGTCTGTTTCCTTGCGCTACCTCGCAAACGCGGGAAACAGCGACAAAGCAAAAATATATATATATATATATATATATATATATATATATATATATAAAAAAAAAAAAAAAAAAAAAAAAAATATATATATATATATATATATATATATATATATATATATATATATATATATATATATATATATATATATATATATATATATATATATACCCTCTTCTGCTCTCTCAATCAACACTCTTTCTATTACCACACATCTACCTTACCCTTTCATTTCTTAGTCAAATCAAACCACCTCACACCACATATTGTCCTCAAACATCTCATTTCCAGTACATCCACCCCCCTCCGCGCAACTATATCTACAGCCCACGCCTCGCAGCCATATAACATTGTTGGAACCACTATTCCTTGAAACCTACCCATTTTTGCTTTTCAAGGTAACGTTCTCGACTTCCACACATTTTTCAACACTCCCAGAACTTTCGCCCCCTCCCCCGCCCTAAGATTCACTTCCACTTCCATGGTTCCATCCGCTGCCAAATCTACTCCCAGATATCTAAATCACTTCACTTCCTCCAGTTTCTCTCCATTCAAACTTACTTCCTAGTTGACTTGTCCCTCAACCCTACTGTACCTAATAACCTTGCTCTTATTCGCATTTATTCTCAGCTTTCTTCTTTCACACACTTTACCAAACTCAGTCACCAGCTTCTGCAGTTTCTTATCCCTATCAGCCACCAGCGCTGTATCATTGGCGAACAACAACTTACTCATTTCCCAAGCTCTCTCATCCCAAAGAGACTTCATACTTGCCCCTCTTTCCAAGACTCTTCTATTCACTTCATTAAGAACCCCATCCATAAACATAATTAAACAACCATGGAGACATCACACACCCCTGCCATAAACCAACATTCATTGAGAACCAATCACTTTCCTCTCTTCCTACACGTGCACTTGCCTTACATCCTCGACAAAAACTTTTCACTGCTTCTAACAACTTACCTCCCACACCATATACGCTTAATACCTTTCATAGAGCATTTCTATCAACTCTGTCATATGCCTTCTCCAGATCCATTAAAGATACATACAAATCCATATGTATTTCTCACTTACATTTTTGAAAGCAAACACCTGATCCACACATCCTCTACCACTTCTGAAACCACACCGCTCTTCCCCAATCTGATGCTCTGTACATGCCTTCACCCTCTCAATTAATTCCCTCCCATATAATTTCCCGGGAATACTCAAGAAACTTATACCTCTGTAATTTGAGCACTCACTTTTATCCCCTTTCCCTTTGTACAATAGCACTATGCAAGCATTCCGCCAGTCCTCAGGCACCTCATCACGAGTCAGACATACATTAAATAGCGTTACCAACCAGTCAACAAAAGTCACCATCTTTTTTAATAAATTCCACCGCAATACCATCCAAACACGCTACCTTGCCGGCTTTCATCTTCCGCAAAGCTTTTACTACCTCTTCTTTGTTTACCAAATCATTCTCCTTAGCCCTCTCATTTTGCACACCATCTCGACCAAAGCACTCCATATCTACCACTCTATCATCACACACACTTAACAGACCTTCAAAATACTCATTCCATCTCCTTCTCACATCACTACAACTTGTTATCACCTCCCCATTTGCCCCCTTCACTGATGTTCTCATTTGTTCCCTTGTCTTACGCACTATATTTACCTCCTAACACATCGCTTTATTCTTCCTAAAACTTAATGATACGCTCACACCCCAACTCTCATTTCTCTCTTTTATGCCTCTTGCACCTTTTTCTTGACCTCCTGCCTAATTCTTTTATACATCTCCCAGTCATTTGCATTATTTCCCTGCAAAAATCGTACAAATGCCTCTCTCTTCTCTTTCACCTAGAATCTCACTTCTTCATCCCGCCACTCACTGCCCTTCCTAATCTGCCCACCTCCTACGCTTCTCATGCCACAAGCATCTTTTGCACAAGCCATATATATATATATATATATATATATATATATATATATATATATATATATATATATATATATATATATATATATATATATATATATATATATATATATATATGTATACATAAATTCTTTTTTTTTTTTTTGCTTTGTCGCTGTCTCCCGCGTTTGCGAGGTAGCGCAAGGAAACAGACGAAAGAAATGGCCCAACCCACCCCCATACACATGTATATACATACACGTCCACACACGCAAATATACACACCTACACAGCTTTCCATGGTTTACCCCAGACGCTCCACATGCCCTGATTCAATCCACTGACAGCACGTCAACCCCGGTATACCACCTCGATCCAATTCACTCTATTCCTTGCCCTCCTTTCACCCTCCTGCATGTTCAGGCCCCGATCACACAAAATCTTTTTCACTCCATCTTTCCACCTCCAATTTGGTTTCCCACTTCTCCTCGTTCCCTCCATCTCCGACACATATATCCTCTTGGTCAATCTTTCCTCACTCATTCTCTCCATGTGCCCAAACCATTTCAAAACACCCTCTTCTGCTCTCTCAACCCACGCTCTTTTTATTTCCACACATCTCTCTTACCCTTACGTTAATTACTCGATCAAACCACCTCACACCACACATTGTCCTCAAACATCTCATTTCCAGCAAATCCACTCTCCTGCGCACAACTCTATCAATAGCCCATGCCTCGCAACAATACAACATTGCTGGAACCACTATTCCTTCAAACATACCCATTTTTGCTTTCCGAGATAACGTTCTCGACTTCCACACATTCTTTTAGGCTCCCAGGATTTTCGCCCCCTCCCCCACCCTATGATCCAATTCCGCTTCCATGGTTCCATTCGCTGCCCGATCCACTCCCAGATATCTGAAACACTTTACTTCCTCCAGTTTTTCTCCATTCAAACTTACCTCCCAATTGACTTGACCCTCAACCCTACTGTACCTAATAACCTTGCTCTTATTCACATTAACTCTTGACTTTCTTCTTTCACACACTTTACCAAACTCAGTCACCAGCTTCTGCAGTTTCTCACATGAATCAGCCACCAGAGCTGTATCATCAGCGAACAACAACTGACTCACTTCCCAAGTTCTCTCATCCACAACAGACTTCATACTTGCCCCTCTTTCCAAACCTCTTGCATTCACCTCCCTAACAACCACATCCATAAACAAATTAAACAACCATGGAGACATCACACACCCCTGCCGCAAACCTACATTCACTGAGAACCAATCACTTTCCTCCCTTCCTACACGTACACATGCCTTACATCCTCGATAAAAACTTTTCACTGCTTCTAACAACTTGCCTCCCATACCATATATTCTTAATACCTTCCACAGAGCATCTCTATCAACTCTATCATATGCCTTCTCCAGATCCATAAATGCTACATACAAATCCATTTTCTTTTCTAAGTATTTCTCACATATATGTATATATATATATATATATATATATATATATATATATATATATATATATATATATATATATATATATATATTTTTTTTTTTTTTTTTATACTTTGTCGCTGTCTCCCGCGTATTGCGAGGTAGCGCAAGGAAACAGACGAAAGAAATGGCCCAACCCCCCCCATGCACATGTACATACACACGTCCACACACACAAATATACATACCTACACAGCTTTCCATGGTTTACCCCGGACGCTTCACATGCCTTGATTCAATCCACTGACAGCACGTCAACCCCTGTATACCACATCGCTCCAATTCACTCTATTCCTTGCCCTCCTTTCACCCTCCTGCATGTTCAGGCCCCGATCACACAAAATCTTTTTCACTCCATCTTTCCACCTCCAATTTGGTCTCCCTCTTCTCCTCGTTCCCTCCACCTCCGACACATATATCCTCTTGGTCAATCTTTCCTCACTCATTCTCTCCATGTGCCCAAACCATTTTAAAACACTCTCTTCTGCTCTCTCAACCACGCTCTTTTTATTTCCACACCTCTCTCTTACCCTTACGTTACTTACTCGATCAAACCACCTCACACCACACATTGTCCTCAAACATCTCATTTCCAGCACATCCATCCTCCTGCGCACAACTCTATCCATAGCCCACGCCTCGCAACCATACAACATTGTTGGAACTACTATTCCTTCAAACATACCCATTTTTGCTTTCCGGGATAATGTTCTCGACTTCCACACATTTTTCAAGGCTCCCAAAATTTTCGCCCCCTCCCCCACCCTATGATCCACTTCCGCTTCCATGGTTCCATCCGCTGACAGATCCACTCCCAGATATCTAAAACACTTCACTTCCTCCAGTTTTTCACCATTCAAACTCACCTCCCAATTGACTTGACCCTCAGCCCTACTGTACCTAATAACCTTGCTCTTATTCACATTCTTAATACCTTCCACAGAGCATCTCTATCAACTCTATCATATATATATATATATATATATATATATATATATATATATATATATATATATATATATATATATATATATATCGGGGGGCTGGAAATCCTCCCCTCTCATTTTCTTTTTTAATTTTCCAAAAGAAGGAACAGAGAATTGGGCCAGGTGAGGGTAGTCCCTCAAAGTCCCAGTCATCTGTTCTTAACGCTGCCTCGCTAATGCGGGAAATGGCGAATAGTTTGAAAGAAGAAAAGAAATATATATATATATATATATATATATATATATATATATATATATATATATATATATATATATATATATATATATATATATATATATATATATATATATATATATATATATATATATATATATATGTATATGATAGAGTTGATAGAGATGCTCTGTGGAAGGTATTAAGAATATATGGTGTGGGAGGCAAGTTGTTAGAAGCAGTGAAAAGTTTTTATCGAGGATGTAAGGCTTGTGTACGTGTAGGAAGAGAGGAAAGTGATTGGTTCTCAGTGAATGTAGTTTTGCGGCAGGGGTGTGTGATGTCTCCATGGTTGTTTAATTTGTTTATGGATGGGGTTGTTAGGGAGGTGAATGCAAGAGTTTTGGAAAGAGGGGCAAGTATTGAGTCTGTTGGGGATGAGAGAGCTTGGGAAGTGAGTCAGTTGTTGTTCGCTGATGATACAGCGCTGGTGGCTGATTCATGTGAGAAACTGCAGAAGCTGGTGACTGAGTTTGGTAAAGTGTGTGAAAGAAGAAAGTTAAGAGTAAATGTGAATAAGAGCAAGGTTATTAGGTACAGTAGGGTTGAGGGTCAAGTCAATTGGGAGGTGAGTTTGAATGGAGAAAAACTGGAGGAAGTAAAGTGTTTTAGATATCTGGGAGTGGATCTGGCAGCGGATGGAACCATGGAAGCGGAAGTGGATAATAGGATGGGGGAGGGGGCGAAAATTCTGGGAGCCTTGAAGAATGTGTAGAAGTCGAGAACATTATCTTGGAAAGCAAAAATGGGTATGTTTGAAGGAATAGTGGTTCCAACAATGTTGTATGGTTGCGAGGCGTGGGCTATGGATAGAGTGGTGCGCAGGAGGATGGATGTGCTGGAAATGAGATGTTTGAGGACAATATGTGGTGTGAGGTGGTTTGATCGAGTACGTAACGTAAGGGTAAGAGAGATGTGTGGAAATAAAAAGAGCGTGGTAGAGAGAGCAGAAGAGGGTGTTTTGAAATGGTTTGGGCACATGGAGAGAATGAGTGAGGAAAGATTGACCAAGAGGATATATGTGTCGGAGGTGGAGGGAACGAGGAGAAGAGGGAGACCAAATTGGAGGTGGAAAGATGGAGTGAAAAAGATTTTGTGTGATCGGGGCCTGAACATGCAGGAGGGTGAAAGGAGGGCAAGGAATAGAGTGAATTGGAGCGATGTGGTATACCGGGGTTGACGTGCTGTCAGTGGATTGAATCAGGGCATGTGAAGCGTCTGGGGTAAACCATGGAAAGCTGTGTAGGTATGTATATTTGCGTGTGTGGACGTATGTATATACATGTGTATGGGGGTGGGTTGGGCCATTTCTTTCGTCTGTTTCCTTGCGCTACCTCGCAAACGCGGGAGACAGCGACAAAGCAAAAAGAAGAAAAAAAAAAAATATATATATATATATATATATATATATATATATATATGTATATATATATGTATATATATATATATTTATATATATATATATATATATATATATATATATATATATATTTATTATTATTATTATTATTATTATCATAATTTTGCTTTGTCGCTGTCTCCCGCGTTTCCGACGTAGCGCAAGGAAACAGACGAAAGAAATGGCCCAACCCACCCCCATACACATGTATATAATACACGTCCACGCACGCAAATATAAATACCTATACATCTCAATGTACATATATATATACACACACACACATATACATATATACACAAGTACATAATTCATACTGTCTGCCTTTTCTATTCCCATCGCCACCTCGCCACACATGGCATAACATTCCCCTCTCCCTCTCATGTGTGCGAGGTAGCGCTAGGAAAAGATAACAAAGGCCCCATTCGTTCACACTCAGTCTCTAGCTGTCATGCAATAATGCCCCAAACCACAGCTCCATTTCCACATCCAGGCCCCACAGAACTTTCCATGGTCTACCCCAGACCCTCCACATGCCCTGATTCAATCCATTGACAGCACGTCGATCCCGGTATACCACATCGATCCAATTCATTCTATTCCTTGCCCGCCTTTCACCCTCCTGCATGTTCAGGCTCCGATCATTCAAAATCTTTTTCACTCCATCTTTCCACCTCCAATTTGGTCTCCCACTTCTCCTCGTTCCCTCCACCTCCGACACATATATCCTCTTGGTCAATCATTCCTCACTCATTATCTCAATGTGCCCAAACCATTTCAAAACACCCTCATCTGCTCTCTCAACCACGCTGTTTTTATTTCCACACATCTCTCTTACCCTTACATTACTTACTCGATCAAACCACCTCACACCACATATTGTCCTCAAACATCTCATTTCCAGCACATCCACGCTCCTGCGCACAACTCTATCCATAGCCCACGCCTCGCAACCTTACAACATTGTTGGAACCACTATTCCTTCAAACATACCCATTTTTGCTTTCCGAGATAATGTTTTCGACTTCCAAACATTCTTCAAGGCTCCCAGGATTTTCGCCCCCTCCCCCACCCTATGATTCACTTCCGCTTCCACGGTTCCATCCGTCTCCAGATCCACTCTCAGATATATATATATATATATATATATATATATATATATATATATATATATATATATATATATATATATATATATATATATATATATATATATATATATATATATATATATAACTGAAGAGGTTCTCCTACATTCTGTCTTTGGTGCCTAAATTCTGGAATGATGGAGAATTTCACACTGTTATCTCTTTCTCTTTCCCGTAAGCATGGGACACGGCTCGAATGGAGACTGTAGATGGCTCTTTTGCAGAGAGGTTCTGTGGTCCGGTGGGAAGGTATTAACAAGATACACACGGCAGTACGACCCGTGAACACGTGGGAAGGTACGATCTTTGAGCACGACGTTATGACCAGTGAACACGTTTGACGGTGCGACCTTTAAGTACGACAGTACGGCGAGTGAACACGTGTGACAGTACGACCTTTGAGTACGACGGTACGACCAATGGGTATGATGGCCTGTTCTTCACTATGACTCTTAAAGGTTTCAGGTTCAGATAGGCTGGGAAAATCATACCCAAGGGGTCTTGCGGTTGTGGTTCAAGGGTCGTGTCCTATGACGCTCCTGGGGTTGAAGTTCGTCAGGGAAGCTGCAGTCATCCCATACTCTGAAAATCAACCTTATCCTCCTGACCAAATCTCTGTCTGATTGCCTCTCCCAGTCCTGAGACACTTCCAGGGCCTCAGCTCCGCAAGAACAGCTCATGCTGGGGTCCTGATCTAGTTAAATGCTGCGCTTGAATACAGTGAACTAATTGAAAACAGGCATCGAGTTAATTAAATGGCACCTGGGGTAAAGGATTCATTTGACTAGGTAAAGGAAAAATACAATTTTTAATTTAGTCGGGTGAGGATCAACGCGTGAGCGAGACACGAATTATCTCTTTTACAAAACCTAATTTTAAGGAAATCTTTGAGATCAGGTTTATGATACGGGCGACCGGCTAAATGATACCCACAGTTCCGTTCTCTCATTCTCTTCTCCCTATTTCCTCTTTCCCCTCATTTCCTCCTCTTCTCACTCTCCTTGATCCCCAACTTTCCAGTATCCTTTCTGGCATGGCGTCTGAAATTAGACTTGTTTTTCATTTATACTTTCCTACAAAATTTCTTTGTTAGTATCCCTGGGGCTCCGCGGTGCATAGTGTTCTATGCTCCTACCGGTTGCTGTGCCGGAGGGAGCTGCACGGCTTTACTGTCCTGTATGTATGAATTATCTTCCAGCAGATCAGCTAGTAGTAGACCATCAGGTCCTCTTGTTATCTATCTTTACGAATTACCATTCTTGCACTCTACGAATCATTTCATCTTCCCCTATCTCTCACCACCCCCTCTCCTCTACGTATCACTTCCCCTTCCTTCTCTTCTTATCACATTCCTTTCCCCTACCTGTCACCATCCATCTTCTACCTGTCATCGTCCCTTCCTGTACGTTACCTTCCCATCTTAAGCCTGTCACTTTCCCTTCCTTTGCCTGTAACTTTCTCCCCTTCTACCTGTCACCTTCCCTTTCTATGCCTGTCACCTTCCCTTCCTTTACCTATAATATTCTCCACCTGTCACATTCCTTTACCAGCCACCTTCCCTCACTCTACCTGTCACCTTCCCTTCCTCTATCTGTCATGTTCCCTTCTTCCACCCCATCACTTTTCTTTCTGTCATTTTCCCTCCATATGCCCATCAATTTCCGTTCCTCCACCCCATCACATTTCATTTTCCTTTCCAATCACCCGTGCCCGTCACTTATCCTTCACCTGTTCCTCGTCACCACCTCACTTATCAGTTCATTGTCTCCTAACCATCATCTTTCCGTCCTGCATCCTTTCCTCTTCCCCACCTCACTAATCCGTCACATTTCCCTCGTGAATCTGAAATCTTGCCATCCTCTGCCCGCCCTTAGCCATCATTAAGGCCTGCCGTGTCCGTCGTAACCTTGTCATCCCTTCATCACCTCTGATCGTGGTAAAACCTCCCGTGTCCGTGCGGGATTGTGACAACGCGTCTTAGCCGTATGGACTTGTCCCAACATCCAACTTAGACCAGGTGAAGCCACTAACACCCGACTGACACTAGACTGGCCCCTAACAACACCCGACTGAGACCTTTAACAACGGATCTTTAACAACATCCGAGTTAGTAAGGATGGGCTTCTAACAATATCTGACTAAGACCAGACGGGCTTCTAACACCGTCCAGATGAGACGAGACGAACCTCTGACAACATCTGACTCAGACATGATGAACCCCCTGACACCACCCGACTGTGACGAGATGAGCCCCCTGACACCACCCGACAGTGACCAGGGTAAGCCCTGACACACGTCCGTGACCAGAGGGAACAAAGACCAAACATCCAGACGTGCCTTTGTGGACCTCCGACCTCCATCCACGGCACATCCCTTACGTCTCCTCCAGCACGTCCTGCCGTAATCCAGCAAGCTCCTCTTGGTGCTCCCATCGTTAATCCTAAGGGCTTCTCTCGTGCCGCATCCAGCAGTAATCCCACGGACTTCCCTCGTACTCAGCTGTAAATCTTCGAACACCTCCCGCATTCTGTCGCAATCAAACGGACTCTTCTCGTCTTTGCACAATCGCAATCCAATGAACACCTACCGCACCCAGTCGCAGTCAGACAGAATGCTTGACACCGTAGAAGGTCCATCCTTAATGTCGAGTGGTCTTACAGTAAAATCCTTGGTACATAGACAAACACCAGGCAGTACTCAAATCGTGGACTGCCTCAGTTATGCCAGACTAGCCAATGCCCTACAGAGCAGGTAAAGATTGCCTTAGATTTAGACCAGTTAACCCAAAAGCACTTTTTCAGCTTTTAAGTGATTCTCGACTAAATCTTACCTCCCTGTGATTTTTCATGTCTCAGGAGATGATGAGGTTTTGAGATTCATGTCTTAGAAATGAGAAGCTATGAACATCTACGCTGAATATGGTAGAGTTATGGCTAAAATGGAACGTAATCAACTTTTAGAAAAGCTCGTCTTTACAATAGACATCTAAGGGAAAGATTGGGCCATTAATAGCTGCTATAACCTACGTATATTGAACATGAGTTAGCAGTTAATTTGAATGTGATATAGAAAACATGAAGGTTCATTGCCAGATTGCATTCATATTGTTTCTCAGGAGGTAAAAAAATTATTCTAGAGGCTATCTTTCCCCGCAAAAATGGCGTCAAATGAAATAAACCAGTTCATATCTCTGGACTAAACGTCTATCCGGGAAAGGCGGGGCCGCTCTGATGGCGGCATAAAGGAACGCAGTTGTACCCATATATTTTATGATATTTCACCCACGAGATGTTGTTGAAAATACTTTAAGATATGATTATGAGAAAAAGGAAAAATTTCTATGTGCCTTTATACGTTCATTGTGCTCGCATGTGTTTGTGTGGGTATGCTTGTGTGATAACCATTGGTGATTACCACTTCTGTGTCACAGGACAAGGGAGTTTTACCCTCTTGTTGCTCAGCCTCTTAACCTTGGACATATACCATGTCCTAAACTTAAGTATATAGATACAGATTCACCCAAGCTCTGACCAGGTTCCCATTCATCGAACAATGCCAGTGGTTGACCGAACAGTTGGGTTGGCTCCAAGCCGATTGCCCTGTCTAGGATTCGAACCTGAACTTGTTAGATAAGTGGGTCACAGCGATAATCACTGCAGTATGGGGTTCGCGTGTCTGTACGTATACTCATGATGTAAATCAACTGAAAACTTGCCCTTCAACATTTTTCTTGCCTAAATTAGGGTAAATTAGATTAATAGTCGGTTAGGTTAAGTTAGGGCACAAAGGTGGGAGCTTTGCACTCATGACGCTCCAATTCTTAAACCTGAAATTTTGTTTTAAGGGTTTTTCAATTTTCTAATGGTAAATCGCACTTGCTCCCTCTTCCCTAGTCTGCTTCCGCGATTCTTTAACTCTGTTGCTGAAGAGAAGATGGCTCACGGTTAACTGGTTGCCTCAATCATGTTCTTTCATACGTTTCCTACGCTTCCCGCGTCAGCGAGGTAGCGCCAGGAACAGAAGAAAGGCCATATTGGCTCCCGTCCATTCTCTGGTGGTCATGTGTAATGCACCGAAACCATAAGCCCTGTCCATAAGGCTATGTGTGTGTGTGTGTGTGTGTGTGTGTGTGTGTGTGTGTGTGTGTAAATGATAGAAATCTTTAAACTCACTTTTAATCCAGCACTGTTCTCTTACTAAGGCTCGTAGAGTGTACACAGCCAAGGTCATGCACTCAATGAAAAACATGATCAGAAAAAAATATTGAATGGAATCGAAAAGCATCGCACCGAGCGATATAGTTGCTTGTTAGCAATAAAGGACATTTTCACGGTGCATCACTATATATATATATATATATATATATATATATATATATATATATATATATATATATATATATATATATATATATATATATATATATATATATATATATATATATATATATATATTCTTTCTTTTTTTTCCCTATGATCTTTGATTCAGAATCTCAAATATTCACTTTACTATTTTGTTGAATGTTCTTCATAAAATGACTACTTTAAAGCAATCAGCATGTTATACATAGCTTCTCATTAGTGTGTGAATCGGCTTGAAATTTGCGTCTGCTACACATTTACACATGTGAACGCTTTAGCTTGCCTTAGTGAAAAGCTGCTTAAAGTAAAACATCAGGACCGCATTTCTTCTCCTTACCTTATGAAGCTGCATCTGTATACATATGCAAGTGTTGAGTTGGTCATAGGTGTTCTGGACTCTTCTGTTCCACTCTTGGTGTGTGTGTGTGTGTGTGTGTGTGTGTGTGTGTGTGTGTGTGTGTGTCATCATATCCTCCACCCCAACAGCAGTCAGTGATGGCTATTTCTTTTGTAATTTTCACAGATCCCTCTGGTCAGTCTGGTGAGTTAGGCTTTGGGCCTGTAGAATGCTAGGGTCATTGAAGCCGTCAATTTCAAGCTATTACCACCATCTGACAAAGTTTTTAACGCCTTTTTCAGGTGTTAAAAGATAATTTGAAGACCATACATATACACTCACACTGTGTAATTGGCCAATTGTTTCCGAGAAAGTTCTACAGCAATGTGGTTTATGCTATGTTACGGAATTCCAGTTCCCAGTTTACATTATTGGTAAGTGATTCAACTTTGTGTAGTTAACTAAGATTATACCTTCTCTGCAAATGAGGTTTTATTCTTCCAATCTCCTTTCTTGTCTTCTTTGAATATATATTCAGATTCCAACATTATATGACCCCATTTACAAATTGGCGTATCATCATTGGTGTGCCTGTCTGTCTGACTGTCTGACAGTTGTGTGGTCACTGCTGAACTGACCAGTCACATAACAAGTCCTTTTTTGTTCCTGGCAGCACGAGCTGGTGGTAGCAGCGGAGGCGTCCGGTCGTACAGCGCACGCCATCGTGCGAGTCACTGTGGTCGACGTCAACGACAACGAACCCCAGTTCCTTGAGAAGGACCTGCAGGTAACGGTAGAGGAGGAGGACGACGAGCACCTTCCTGCCACCATCGCCAAGGTCAGTTGTAGACTAAAGATTAAGTACTGGATAACCCTGAGCCAGACAGGCAGGGAAGGTTACTGTCAAGACTAGATTTAAGTATATGTTGTCATTTATTACTGACGACTAGGTAGGGCATAATATGTCTGAAGTTCCCAGTATTCTCTCATTAATTTGATAGAAATATCTCAGAGAAGTTCGGAGAATCTAAATAACATCGTAGGATTTCAAACAGAAACTATCTTTCAGACACGTAGGGGAATTAATGATCTCTCACAGACTAAATCAAATTTAGACGTGATATAAGTGGTAACTTTAAGAATTTTTCGCAAATTATATGTTGCTGATCGGGAAAAAAAGTTTGCCCATGTCTTCACGTTCTTCATACCAACTGAGGCTTATGAATGAAGGTCGGTGTGGCTCTAGTACTAGGAATTCTTGACGGCACACACGGTAGCGATGCGGTCAGCACCTGACAAACCCGACCTTCTCTAACTTCTCAACTTACGTTGAATCGGTGCTTCCTCACAGCTCCGTGAACTGCGTGGGGAGAGTTCTACATACTTTTCTTCCACAGAACGACACTGCTATACAGAAGATGGAAGGTGGTAGTCTGAGCAAGATATGGTGAAGGTGAGTGAAATCCGTTCTAAGATCGGTACAGATCTGTAATGGCCCAAGGAGGCTTGAAAACTAAGATGATGTCACGATTACATAAGCTCTATTCTTTTCGAAATCCATCTCGTAACGCGCACCTTTGAAAGAAAGGCGGCCTCATCGCATCGTCTCCTGTTTACGAAGCTTCTTTGGGTGGGGTAAGCTGAACAAATATATTAGTAACTAGCATATACATCAAGAAGGTAAGAAATATTGTTTGGAAGCTTGATTATTCTGGCTTCCTTGGGCCTTTCAATCGCCAGAATCATTAAGTCTAGTAATATTCACAGCTCGAAAAATGTTTAACTCATTCTTGAGGTGTTAAGAGTCGATAGCAACTAATCTCTCCACTCAAGTTGCCGTTTTCTGATTATGATAATATGAAAACGATGGAAAAAGGCACATGAACGGGCCGCAAGACTTTACACATACAGGTTGCAAGACTGTACACATACGGGCCACAGAACTGTACACGTGCCGTTTACAGACTGTATGCATACAGGCCGCAACACTGTACACATCTAAGCTGCAGCGCTGTACATGTACTGGCTAAAAGAATGTACATGAATGGGACCAAAGACAGTACTAGCTAACACTAATGGTTAATAGTACTAGACACTGCACCAACTAACACTAGTAGCAGACAGTACCAGTGGCAATACCAGCTAACTCTAGTAACAGACAATACCAGGGACAGTACCAGCTAAAACTAATGATAGACAGTACCAAAGACAGCACCAGTTAATAGTAATGGCAGTACCAGCTAATACTAATGACTGACAATCCCAGAGGCAGTACCAGCTAACACAAGTGGCTAACAGTATCAAGGACGGTAACAGCCAAAGATATCGGCAGACAGTATCTGCTAATACTAGTGACAGACAGTATCAGAGACAGTACTATCTAACAATAATGGCAGGCAATACCAGAGTCAGTACCAGCTTTCACTAGTTTCTGATAGTAATAAAGACAGTACCACCTAACAGTAGTGACTGACAGTGCCAGAGACAGTACCAGGTAACACTAGTATCTGACAGTATCAGGTACAGTACTAGCCAACATCAGTGACTGACAGTATCGATTGACTGCGCTAACTGACAGTAATGGTCAACGTAACCAGTGGGCAGTTCCACCTAACACCTGTAGCTGACAGTGTCAATAGCTGTGCTGGCTGTAATACTACCCGGAAGCCTTCCCGGACAGCTGAATGGTAGTGCTAGTCATTATTAATGGTTGACAGTACCGGCTAGTTTTACGGTTGACAGTAACGACAGAAAGTACAGGCTGGTTAACATTACAGGCGGGATGTAGATGATTGGCAGTTTAGGACACACGAATTTCTCTGGGAAATTAATTATTAAGATAAGGCAATTGCTTTACCGAATGTTGCTTCATTTACGTAGCATTTGTGATGAAGCTTTGATAACTTGAGGAGGCTGGAGATATACAGAATCCGGTGAAATTGTATAGCCAGGTACACTACTGTCAAACACAAGTTAGAATTTCTAAGTTCAATAATCATGTCATATTTCTACCATTCTGAGCACGACGGTACGACCCTTTGGCATGATGAGATGACCTTTGACCTGACCCAAATGATAAAGCAGCTTATCATATCCATGGGTCGCACTTTCGTGCTTAAGATCTCACCGTTGTGCTCAAGGTTCGTATCGAAGCACTGAAAAGACCGTACCGTCGTGCTGAAGGGATCATATCGTCGTGCTGAATGGATCTTATCGTTATGCTGAAAGGATCGTATCGTCGTGCTCAAGGATCGTGCTGTCGTACTGAATGGATCGTATCGTCGTGCTCAAGGATCGTGCTGTCGTACTGAAAGGATCGTATCGTCGTGCTCAAAGATCGCGCTGTCGTACTGAAAGGATCGTATCGTCGTGCTGAAAGGAATGCACCGTCATCCTGAAGAGTCGAGCTGAAAGGTCTCATCCCATCGTGCTCAAGTGGCTAGAGTAGCTGAAGTGTGTCAGTTTTTGCAGCAGATGAGGATTCATAAAGTGGCCCCGAAGGCTGGTCAGTCAATGTGTCGAAGTTTAGGCGTATAAATTAGCCGCTGGACGTGAGGGAAACTTTCATGCAAGACAATTTCAAGTAGCCGCCTGGCCTTCCCTACAGGAGACCATGCAGGACAGCAGTCCACCAGAAAAAGGGTTCGGTGATTACAGAAACTCTGTAGAATTCGAAGTTTCTGTCGCTCTGCTGTACGCTTCTCTTGCACGTTATAACGTTCATGTCCCGGTTAATTTTCTCAGGGAATATTTCTTTATAGTCAAGTTGATATTGTTCTGAAAATAAGGTCAGAGAGGGGAGTGGTAATGATGGGGGATTCGAAGCTGTGAAATCATTTTGTAGATTTGTAGGTCTGAAGGGTTATGCAAGACGAAAGGTCTTTGTTCGTTGGAGTGTCTGAGGGATGTGCAGACACTCTTCATGGACTACACGTCTGGTTATGAGATGTGGCGTGTTGGATATTGTTCGATGCATGCGAAATGCCATCCCCGGTGTCTTCACCGGAATCACAAGAAATCTTAAGACTGCATATATGTTAAGATAAAGAAGATGCATTGGATAGATTTTGCGTTTAATATTGTAGGAGATAATTTGCAACAAGAAAATTCGATTACTAAAATGAATTTCGCATGGTTTATACTATATGGTGTGTTGTTAAAGCCATTGCTGTGGACTGGTTGAGACAGTCAGCCTGCGAGGTTGCCCAGTAATAGAGAGTGAAATAGGAGAAGGTGTGCTCTTGCAGAACTAGCATAGCATTATATACGAGGACACAGGTTGTTTGAAACGTCGTACTGCTATGACTTATACTAATGAAGCCAACACTAGTCATACCCTGGAAGTATTTCTGACACCCATTACGACAGTCTTGATATATTCATCTGTCAAAGGCTTGCACAATCTAGTTTCTACACCTGTTAGTGGATGCAAAATCGTCGATAAGCATTTTAATTCGAATTAAGGAAAGAACCGTTTCTTCAGCAAGATTTTTTACACATGGAATGATCTACCAAAAGAACTACTTCGTCTCATTTTCATGCATGCAGGACCTGGTTCTTTTCATCACCACTGTAGTTAGAAAGGTTTTAAAGACATTTCTCCTTGAGAGACTGCGCTGCTTTTTCACTCTCGCCACACTAAACAGTACGTACATTCCTGGTTTAGTCTGATATCGCAAACTCTCCTCTAAAAGACCCAGTGATCTATTGCCGTTCGTACTCAATTGCTTTCCCTTTGTATACATTTGTACTATGACAGACTCCATGATGCCGACGCCTATTGTTCTTTTAGTTTACGACCAGACAGAAATCTCATCAAACACTATCGTGCCTGACACTATGAGGAAAATAACCTTAGACGTATTTCACTATTGTGAAGTTGACACCGCTAGTGTCATAAGCAGGAAGACCTCGTGACATCTGGCACCTGGCATCGTACAGACTCCTTGAGTGTCACCAAATTATTGCCATATAGCAGTATATCTTGCATGGCCCAGATATGCATAGCTGCTGCATAGCAGTCTAGCCAGCATGGCCCAGACATGTACAGCTGCCACGTAGCAGTATGGTCAGTATGGTCCAGGCCTGTATAACTGCCACATGGTCCAAGCCTGTATCAATGCTCTAAATTTCCGTAAGTTGCTGGAAGAGCTGAGGTTAGCAGAGGAACAGTAGCATGTAGTGGAACAGTGACTCAGGGGAATTTCAGTGATGACGTGATCAGATGAGTCACAGTTGACTGCGGGTGCAGCGAATCATGAAGGGCCGCAATGTTACTGGTTATGACGGAAGCCAAGCAGCCTAGCCACCTCCTGTGGTCAATAGTCGTGATGGTTGTGGTGGAGACAGACGGAAGAGTGGCAGATGCTGGCAAGGGCCAAGTGGTAATTATTTGCAATTATTTCGGGCGCAGATAAACGCTCCGTGTGAGGCGTAGAAACGAAGGTCTTCCAGGCCTCATGTACGAAATCCCGTACACGAAGAGCCTTAGAAGGGGAACAGGTAACCCATGGATTGGAAAAAGAGATAATCCTAGAGGAAGAAGGGAATTATGCCACTCCATTCGCTCACTAATTTCTACTGTTCGGTAAGAGAAGGTAGAAGCATTACCCAAGGAGAGGCACTAGTAATCTTACCATTAGATAAAGGCATTTAGATTAGTGAAATCAGCACCACATATAGTGACAGCCAGAGGATGATGAGCAGTTAGTAAAGATATATTAATGACTGTGTGGTCAGGTGAACCACTATGGTGTTTAGGATTGCTGGTTGGGAAAAAGAAATCCTTCGTGTTAGGAGAGTGGTTGTAATAGTCTGGAATGTGAATATGGAAGCTGAACATCAGCTCGTTTTGTAAGACTGGAAAACGTGAGAGATTCAACCTAAGTATGGGAGAATTTCAATTATACCCAGTGGTGGTGAGTGATAGGAGGCTGTTAAGGCCATGTGGCAAGAGTTTAGATACACGAAAAAATATGGAGGTTGTCGATTTAGGAGAAGAGTAGGCAAAACAAAGGACACATTGACAGTTGAAAGACGAATCTGAAGCCAGATGACGTCAAAGCCAAGAGCTTTTAGCTTATGAAGAGTGCAGTAGGCAGTTCTTTTTGGAAGAATGTATTCTTCGATACCGCCCGGTCATCTACTATGATGCGATGTATTTTGTCACTAAGCAGAACGTCATATGTCTCTCAGTATTCTCATCAGCTCGTCACTGACGTAACCTTGATCTTTGAACAATCTGCAGCCGTCAGAGCCAAAACCGATCATCAAGGGTATAATACCACCATAGGAAAGAGTGACCACAAGGATACCCCCTCCCACGCCCACCTCACTGTTGACACTTGACCTAGACAAATCATGTGGTAGTTGGATTCAGGGATTTTTATGGAGTAGAGAGCCATTCATGTGACAGCAGGATTCCATGGTTTCTTGGAACAGAAAGCACATTGTGTGTCAGTAGGTTTCCGGGGATTTCCTGGAATAGATGGCACATTTAAACTTTGAGTCCTGTTTAGATGTAAAAATTTCCTGTCTTCTGATTGATTCGTCTTTGTATGGTGTGCTGTTCTCACTTATCAGCTCTTCAGGGGTAACTTTGAAAAAAAACTTGACCACCTTGCCCTACGCCGCAATGTTGGTTCACTTTCCCTCTTCTGTAGGATTTACTTTGGTTTTAGCTCCCGAGAGCTGGCTGCTTGTGTGCCCCCCAAAACTAGCTTGACCATGCAATACTCGGCAAGATGCTGCGTCACGTGATTACTCTGTGGCTGTTGACAACTCAGTGGTGGGCCGTTTTGATAAATGCTTTAGAACACTCTACCCTCTCATTTCTTTCCCGATAACTAGTGACCCGGCACATTTTAAAAGACAGGTTTTTCACTTCCTCCAGAACTCACAAATACTTTCATTTGTCTCTTTTTCCCTTTTATGAACCTATGTATATTTCAGTTAAGGTTCGCCCTCGATATGGACTTTTATCCGTGCCTGGAGCCTCCAACGTAAAATGTTATGAGCTGGATGTGCCATCTTGCCTCAGAAGAAACATCTATTTTCCGTAAAGGCCCATTAGGTAACGATGTAAACTAATGTGTTGTTGGAGGTGGGTAAGTTGCCTTGCCAGATGTTTTCATATAGTCTGCTTAATGGGGCTTTGAAGAGTGGTCCTCCAGTGTGCGGCCACATACCTTCCTGTAAAGTTTAACATTCCTGACGACGTCAGAGGGGTCCCCTCCTTCAAAAAGATATTCTCAGTTCAAAGTGACACTATCTATGAGGATGAAGTCACGAAGACCTTCATAAGACGATTCAAGCCTGATATATCAACCCATCGGTCATTGTAATATCATATCTGTGTAATAAAGTGCACTACAGCCTCTCCCTCATCATTGTTTGTCT
Organism: Panulirus ornatus; assembly: GCF_036320965.1. Lineage (NCBI taxonomy): Eukaryota > Metazoa > Arthropoda > Malacostraca > Decapoda > Palinuridae > Panulirus > Panulirus ornatus. The sequence continues at coordinate 14,313,037 of NC_092287.1, forward strand.
TCTAAAACCTCGCACAATCCCTTTCTGTCATCATTTAGTAACTAGAGTAAGGTAGCTTTCTTCATCTCTTCACAGTCACCAGTCTTATGATTAAGAAGGGTATTATACTTTTCTACATCCTTGCTCAGCTAGTTAGTAGAAGACTCTTGATGGACAACCCAGGCCGTCTCGTGGACACTGGTTCGCTGCATCGTAGCAGCCCTTCTCAGACCTCTCCACATAGTCGTCAACGTCGTCCAGTTGTTCGTCAGGTGTAGGAAGTTTGGGTTTCTGTGCCGAGGCTGTTTCGACAGTCGCCTGGTTTATGAACGTCTGAGTTTTATAAATTCATGTTTCCTTTCCTCTCTGTTTCTCCATGCCTTTTCTCCTCATCCGTATTTGATTCATCATGCCTTGTTTCAACGCTTTTTCTCTCTGCCAATTCTCGTTGTATGTCTTTGGTTCCCTTGCACGTTCTGTTCGACACTCCTTTTCTTCTTATCTTCGTGTCCACTTAACAGCTCGCCAACTTCTGTAACAAGTTCAGATCAGTCATGGCTTCACTTATTCACAGGTCTTTCGCTTGTCTTTTTATAGTTCACAGCACCAAACAACGTCCCGGAGCTGGACGCCATTAGTTTGTCACTGGACGTTTAACACTGTTTTTGGTGTTAGGTGTACGTAAACAAGACCCTTTTCTTTTATGCGCATTTTTTTCTTTGCAATAGCTACGATATCTTCATCCACAATCCAAGAAGCAGAAGGAATATCTAACTATTGTTGGGTATAATTCTTATTCCCTCCTCTGTGATTGTTGCTGTATCCCCAAACTAGCTGCTCTCATCCACCTTACAAGTGACACACATCTTACTAAATAGCTGTAGTATATTCTGACACATGATAAGTATTATAGATGATTTATTTATTTCTATACTAGCAAAGGCAGAGAATAGTGGTTTTGAAAATATCATTGTGATCAAATACATTGACAGAAATAGGGTTCATTCAAGAAACCCCTAACGCTCGTCTCGAACCAATGAACAATGACATAGTGATACATGTATATTTGATAAGATAACACAAACTTCGAAAAACGTGACGATGATAGTGATAGTCGAGGATACATCTGAACAGAAAACAGTTGAAAATACATTGATAAGAAATAGAAATGCAATGGGAGGAATATGACATACGTTGTACAGAGAGAAATATCCACTATCTTAAAGCAGTACAACGGATGCTCATTTGCAATGTGCCACACAGATAATCTGAACGCAAATGAGGATATGACACTCTACAGATCCTGTCTCAGGGGAAGAATTATATGTAAATGTGAGGTATAAGATATGAAGAACAAGTTTTATAAAGTGGTATCGAAGACACTCACACCCTTGGCAAGGTAAAAAGAGAGCTCACGAAATCAGTTGTCTGCGCCATTCACCTCGCTGAGTGATAGATGGTTGGCGAAAGTGTGTGTGTGTGTGTGTGTGTGTGTGTGTGTGTGTGTGTGTGCGTATGTGTGTGTGTGTGTGTGTGTGTGTGTGTGTGTGTGTGTGTGTGTGTGTGCGTATGTGTGTGTGTGTGTGTGTGTGTGTGTGTGTGTGTGTGTGTGTGTGTGTGTGTGTGTGTGTGTGTGTGTGTGTGTGTGTGTGTGTGTGTGTGTGTGTGTGACAATTAAATCTAACGAAGGATGAAAATAAAACTCTTCTAGCGAACAGAGTTGGGATTAAAAATATGTGCAGATGCTGGGAACGGATGCTACAGAGCATACCGTCGACCTTAGATGGTCTTTAGATCCCGACCATGGCGAATTCACGGGCCGCCCAAAGTCGAACTCATAGGTTAGAATCCTGAATGCGATAGACGGTCCACCTCCAGAAGCTGATCCGTAAATTGGGTATCTGAAACAGGCGGATGAAAGCCGGCAAGGCGGCGGGTTTGGATGGTATTGCGGTGGAATTTATTAAAAAAAAAAGGGTGTTGACCGTATTGTTGACTGGTTGGTAAGGTTACTTAATGTATGTATGACTCATGGTGAGGTGCCTGAGGATTGCCATTGTACAAAGGCAAAGGGAATAAAAGTGAGTGCTCAAATTACAGAGGTATAAGTTTGTTGAGTATTCCTGGTAAATTGTATGGGAGGGTATTGATTGAGAGGGTGAAGGCATGTACACACCATCAGATTGGGGAAGGGCAGTGTGGTTTCACCAGTGGTAGAGGATGTGTGGATCAGGTGTTTGCTTTGAAGAATGTATGTAAGAAATACTTAGAGAAGCAAATGGATTTGTATGTAGCATTTATGGATCTGGAGAAGGCATATAATAGAGTTGATAGAGATGCTCTGTGGAAGGTATTAAGAATGTATGGTGTGGGAGGCAAGTTGTTAGAAGCAGTGAAAAGTTTTTATCGATGATGTAAGGCATGTGAACGTGTAGGAAGAGAGGAAAGTGATTGGTTCTCAGTGAAAGTAGGTTTGCAGCAGGGATGTGTGAAGTCTCCATGGTTGTTTAATTTGTTTATGGATGTGGTTGTTAGGGAGGTGAATGAAAGAGTTTTGGAAAGAGGGGCAAGTATGAAGTCTGTTGTGGATGAGAGAGCTTGGGAAGTGAGTCAGTTGTTGTTCGCTGATGATACAGCGCTGGTGGCTGAATCGTGTGAGAAACTGCAGAAGCTGGTGACAGTTTGGTAAAGTTTGTGAAAGAAGAAAGTTAAGAGTAAATGTGAATAAGAGCAAGGTTGTTAGGTACAGTAGGGTTGAGGGACAAGTCAACTGGGAGTCAAGTTTGAATGGAGAAATACTGGAGGAAGTGAAGTGTTTTAGATATCTGAGAGTGGATCTGGCAGCGGATAGAACCATGGAAGCAGAAGTGAATCAGAGGGTGGCGGAGGGGGCGAAAGTTCTGGGAGAGTTGAAAAATATGCGGAAGTCGAGAACATTATCTCGGAAAGCAAAAATCGGTATGTTTGAAGGAATAGTGGTTCCAACAATGTTATATGGTTGCGAGGCGTGGACTATAGATGTGCAGAGGAGGGTGGATGTGCTGGACAGGAGATGTTTCAGGACTATATATGGTGTGAGGTGGTTTAATCGAGTAAGCAATAATAGGGTAAGAGAGATGTGTGGTAATAAAAAGAGTGTGGTTGAGAGAGCAGAAGAGGGTGTTTTGGAATGGTTTGGTAAAATGGAGAGAATGAGTGAGGAAAGATTAACCAAGAGGATATATGTGTCAGAAGTGGAAGGAACGAGAAGAACCGGGAGGCCAAATTGGAGGTGGAAAGATGGAGTGAAAAAGATTTTGAGTGATCAGGGCCTAAACATGCATGCGGGTGAAAGAAATGCAAGGAATAGAATATATATATATATATATATGTTTATATATATATATATATATATATATATATATATATATATATATATATATATATATATATATATATATATATATATATATATATATATATATATATATATATATATATATACGTTGAGATGTGTAGGTATGTATATTTGTGTGTGTGGCCGTGTATGTGGGTGGGTTTGGCCATTCTCTCGTCTGTTTCCTTGGGCTACCTCGCTAACGCGCGAGACATCGACGAAGCAAAATAAATAAAATGAAAAAAAAAAAAAAAAAATATATATATATATATATATATATATATATATATATATATATATATATATATATATATATATATATATATATATATATATATATATATATATATATTTACATATATATATATATATATATATATATATATATATATATATATATATATATATATATATATATATATATATATATATATGTATATATATGGAAAGAATCACAATTATACGCGTGATCAAGTATATTCCGAAGAGTCCACGGGGAAGATGAAACACGATAAGTTCACAAGTGCACTTTCGCATAATAATCACATCATCAGGGGGGAACACAAAAGAGAAATATATGTCAGTTGATATACAACGAAGAGACGGAGCTAGGACGCCATTTGGTAAACATGCGATTGTCCAAGACAGACAACGAGCGTATCATAAACTTATCATTTCACAAATTTTATCAACAATAAAGTTATCTTATTTGTATAGACTATCACAAATATTAAGATTATAATTCCTTGCGTATTTGATAATAGAAGATTCAATGATATTTCTCGTGATAATAGCGTTACAGTGATAACTGAGATTGCATTACTCAAGTCAATACAATGATCATAGTTATTAACGTAATTGAATAAGGCATATAATTCTTTTCCCGTTCTTATACTATACTTATGTTGCTCAAGTCAAACAGAAAGATCCTTACCAGTCTGCCCAACATAAAGGGTATCACAATTTCTACATGGCACTTTATAGATGCACCCAGGAGAATTTTCTGGCGAATTCCTGATTGAGATCATCTTTATAGCATTACTGTTGGTGAAGGCAACATTTACATTAAAGGCTTTAAGCAACATAGAAAGTAAAGTAAAATTATTATCAAAAGGGAGAACTAAAAGATTCTTGGTGTCAGTTGGAGGTTTGGGCTAAAGTATATAAAATCATTTGTTTGCTAACTTCAGGAATTTATCAATGAAAGACCTAGGGTACTTTAACTTAGATCCATTTTGACTACATTTGATGGAGCCTACTGAACTCACTATAAGTCTTGCTGGAAAATTTTGCTTGTCTGTTTTGATAATTCCATAAATGTATGGCAATGAAGGGCACAAAGATGACAAATTTTGATAAGTAAACCACTACCTTTCAACAACAACTTCATTTCTTTACTGAAATGGGAATTAACTGCTTCTAAGAGATTCTTACAGAGTTTAGAATAATTTCAATCTATGTTCCTTAGGGCATTACATATTTGCAGCCCAGAGTATATTGATGATGAGTTTGAGAAGATATATTCTATTGGATCTAAGTTAAAGTACCCTAGATATTTCATTCATAAATCCCTTAAGTTAGGAAACAAAATCATCTCATAGAGATGAGCCCAAGCCACCCATTGACGCAAAGAATCCTTTAGTTCTCCCTTTTCATAATAATTTCACTTTACTTCCCATGTTCCTAAGATGCTTTAATGTAAATGTTGCCTTCAGCAACAGTAATACTATAAAGAATATCTTAATCAGGAATTCACTAGAGAATTCTTTTGATGCATCTATAAAGTGCCATGTGGATATTGTGATAGATTTTATGTTGGGCACACTGGTAAGGATCTCTCTGTTTGACTTAAGCAACATAAGTAAGACTTAAGCAACATAAGTATAGTATAAGAACGGGACAGAAATCACATGCCTTGTTTAATCACGTTAAAAACTATGATCATTGTATTGACTGGAGTAACGCCATCTCAGTTATCAATTCTAACTCTATTACCACAAAAATATCATTGAATCTTCTATTATTAGATACACAAAGAATTTAAATCTTAATATTAGTGATGGTCTACACAAATTAGATAACTTTGTTGTTAACAAAGTTTGTAAAATGATAAGTTTATGAACGGTCGTTCCATGTCTTGGACAATTGCATGTTCACCAAATGGAGTCCTAGTTTCGTCTCATCGATGTATACCAACTGACTTATATTTCTCGCTTGTGTCTCTCCTGATATTGTGATTATTACATGAAAGTTCACTTGGGAACTTATCGTGTTTCATTTT
>NC_092287.1:14318772-14393772 GCF_036320965.1 Panulirus ornatus
GCCATTTCCCGCGTTAGCGAGGTAGCGCTAAGAACAGAGAACTGGGCCATTGAGGGAATATCCTCACCTGGCCCCCTTCTCTGTTCCTTCTTTTGGAAAATTAAAAAAAAAATTGAGAGGGGAGGATTTCCAGCCCCCCGCTCCCTTCCCTTTTAGTCGCCTTCTACGACACGCAGGGAATACGTGGGAAGTATTCTTTCTCCCCTATCCCCAGGGATAATATATACATATATATATATATATATATATATATATATATATATATATATATATATATATATATATATATATATATATATATATATATATATATATTTGTATGAGTCCACGGGGAAAATGAAACACGAAAAGTTCCCAAGTGCACTTTCGTGTAATAATCACATCATCAGGGGAGACATAAGAGAAAAATATAACAGTCAATTGGTATATATCGAAGAGACGAACCTAGGACGCCATTTGGCATACGTGTGATTATCCAAAACATACAGCGAGCCTTCATAAAGTTATCATTTTACAAACCTTATCAACAATAAAGTTATCTAATTTGTATAGACCATCACTAATATTAAGATTATAATTCTTTGTGTATCTAATGATAGAAGATTCAATGATATTTCTCTTGGTAATAGAGTTACAGTTAATTTCTGATTTGGCGTTTAGTTTTTAACATGATTAAACAAGGCATTTGATTCTCGTCTCGTTCTTATACTATATTTATGTTGCTTAAGTCTAACATATATTATCCCTGTGGATAGGGGAGAAAGAATACTTCCCATGCATTCCTCACGTGTCGTAGAAGGCGACTTAAGGGGACGGTAGAGGGGGGCTGGAAACCCTCCCCTTCTTGTATTTTAACTTTCTAAAAGGGAAACAGAAGAAGGAGTTACGCGGGGAGTGCTCATCTTCCTCGAAGGCTCAGATTGGGATGTATAAATGTGTGTGGATGTAACCAAGATGAGAAAAAAAGAGAGAAGGGTAGTATGTTTGAGGAAAGAATCTTGGATGTTTTGGCTCTGAGTGGAACGAAGCTCAAGGGTAAAGGGGAAGAGTGGTTTGGGAATGTCTTGGGAGTAAAGTCAGGGGTTAGTGAGACGACGAGAGCAAGGGAAAGAGTAGCACTACTCCTGAAACAGGAGTGGTGCGAGTATGTGATAGAGTGTAAGAAAGTAATATCTAGATTGATATGGGTAAATCTGAAAGTGGATGGAGAGAGATGGGTGATTATTTTTGCATATGAACCTGGACATGAGAAGAAAGATCATGAGAGGCAAGTGTTTTAGGAGCAGCTGAGTGAGTGTGTTAGTAGTTTTGATGCACGAGGCCGTGTAATCGTGATGGTTGATTTGAATGCAAAGGTGAGTAATGTGGCAGTTGAGGAAATGATTGGTATACATGGGGTGTACAGTGCTGTAAACGGAAATGGTAAAGAGCTCGTACAATTATTTGCTGAAAAAGGGCTGGTGATTGGAAATACCTGGTTTAAAAAGAGAGATATATACGTATGTAAGTAGGAGAGATGGCCAGATAGCGTTACTGGATTACGTGTTAACTGATAGGTGCTCGAAAGAGAGACTATTGGATGTTAATGTGCTGATAGGTGCAACTGGAGGGATGTCTGATCATTATCTTGTGGAGGCAAAGGTGAAAATTTGTATGGGTTTTCAGAAAAGGAGAGAGAATGTTGGGGTGAAGAGAGTGGTGAGAGTAAGTGAGCTTGGGAAGCAGACTTGTGTGAGGAAGTACCAGGAGAGACTGAGTACAGTGTGGACGTGTATGTATATACATGTGTATGTGGGTGGGTTGTGCCATTCTTTCGTCTGTGTTCTTGCGCTACCTCGCTAATGCGGGAGATAACAACAAAGTAAAATAAGAAAAAAAAGATAAAATATATATATATATATATATATATATATATATATATATATATATATATATATATATATATATATATATATATATATATATATATATATATATATATATATATATATATATAATATATATATATATATATATATATATATATATATATATATATATATATATATATATATATATATATATATATATATATATATATATATATATATATATATATATATATATATATATATATATATATATATATATATATATATATATATATATATATATATATATATATATTTATATATATATATATATATATATATATATATATATATATATATATATATATATATATATATATATATATATATATATATATTTCCCTGGGGATAGGGGAGAAAGAATACTTCCCACGTATTCCCTGCGTGTCGTAGAAGGCGACTAAAAGGGAAGGGAGCGGGGGGCTGGAAATCAAAGGAAGGAACAGAGAAGAGGGCTGGATGAGGATGTTTCCTCAGAGGCCCAATCCTCTGTTCTTAACGCTACCTCGCTGACGCGGGAAATGGCGAATAGTATGAAAAAAAAAAAAAAAAAAATATATATATATATATATATATATATATATATATATATATATATATATATATATATATATATATATATATATATATATACATATATATATTAGTATATATATGTGTGTGTGTGCGTGTGTGTGTGTGTGTGTGTGTGTGTGTTTAAATCGGAGCCGTGCCCTCTCCGTAAACATTAATGTGTGACTTGTGGTATTCGGGTCTGGCACTGCGTTTGTCATGAAAATATTTCAGTGGTTAAGACAGATTAAACTATCTATAAATTTCGCCTGCGATAAAGGAATCCAGTTAAATAGAGTTTCACTATTATTCATGTTACAAATCCTAGTGCCCTTGATAAAGGAAGGTGCTGTGATATTATTCTTGAATTGAGAGTTACAACTTTCAACTGCATAAATAAAAGAAAGAATAAATGAAAATGAATGTGGGTCCAGAAATTGATCCTTATGGCACCCATCAAATTCGCTACCCCTAGCCATTCATACACATTACCATCAAATTCAACACTGTACATCAGTTATGAATCCACTCGTATGATTCACTACCAATACTATGAGACTCCTGAGTGTAATGTGTTGTACCTTCTCACAGTCGAGCTGAACCATATCGAATATGATGTCTGAGTTATATATGTAAACACAATAAAAAAATCTGGCAAGTGGGTCCGGCAGGATGTGTCATCATGAAATCCTTATTGGTAATTCCAGAATAGCTACAATCATATTGGGAATGATGGTTCCAGTCACTTCATACTACCACTAAGATGAGGCTTGCAGGGCGGTGATTTGATGGGTGGCTCCAATCTTCATATTTCGATATTAGTGTGGTCTTTGCAAGTCTCCCGCTGATGAGCCCTTTACCCTCACTTGCTGATTTACCGGAAATTTTCTGTTTGTGGATACGTTTACGGGTCTTTCTTTTAAGAGGGTGCAGATTGTCATGGCCGGTTCATTTCATCGAATATAGTTTTTCATATATTTTCAAAATATGTTATTAGTCTATTCATTTCAGTAATCTTAGGTTTCCGTTCCTCTTTCTTCTAAAAATGTAGTACAGATCTGGGAAGCAACTGTTATCTTCGGATATACATAGAAAGTTGAGGGATTTGTTTGACACTAAAGCCATTTCATTGGTGTCTTGTGTCATTTCTCTACTGATACCTACAAACAGGCCAACTGAATCAATCCTTGTTTCTCATGTATTCGAAAAAAGTATACCCTAGTACTCCGTTTTATATTTTGAGCATATGGGTTATTCCTGTTTGTGTGTATTGTTTTTAACTTTTCTCGTGTATCCTCTGCACCGCTTAAGACATTCATCATAGCACTCAAAGATTACTAATATTCGTTTGGTTCTTATATGCATTTATCCATCTTTAGATTAGTTGCATAAACTTTCTAATCATCCAATTTTTTTCATTCCGTCTTTTCGTTTAGGTTGCATTTGCAATAGGTATTTGTATACCTATCAAACATATTTACATTTCTTCTCTGAATTTAATACTGAAGTTTCATATCGGGGTTCTTAGCGAATTCTTTCGAAGTTTGATTTTCCCTATAGCATCATACGACCGCCTCTGTTGCTAAATTTTTCACCACTTCACTTAATTGTGCCAAGCCTGTCTCTTTAGTTAAATCTGAATCTTAAATCTTTTCGATTTCGCGTCCTGGTGCCTGGTATAAAAACCAAAATTCCAACATATCACTCAGCTTATGTCTCTCATGGTTATATAGTCAAGTGGGCACATTTCGCACTTGGGTTGTTACAATTACCAAGATCTATACGGTCTCTCTTCCTTGTAGTTTCTCATGATTACTTTGAGAATCATATCGTCGCGTACCCTGCTTTTTTTTTTTTAAGAGATTTCACGATATATATATTTCACTTTTTCATAGTCTGGATGCATATGGATCTAAGACCTTATTGTGCTTCTTACTAACTATGACCATATTTAATTTTTTCTTGACCTAAAGTAAACATTCCTTCTCGTGTGGGTATGGCCTTCCGTAAATACAGCCGTCCAGTTGTCGCTTTATTCAGGTAAACGAGTACCTATTCTCAAAGTTTATTCATGATTCAGGTATGGTTATTATGTAAGATTTACCAGAGTTCGTTTATCAACTCATCATGGACTTGAAGGTATGCTTCTGCCATTTGCTTAAAAGACTTTAAACGTATTGTTCGGTTGATTTTGGTCGAGTAAAACAACATCTTTGGCAGAGGTATTTGTTTAAATGATCCTGAGCTGACCTCATATCTACCAGATCGTTTGTTCCAGTCATGTCGACACCTGCACAGCGGTCTGAAGTGACCGCATTCTACTCCGACTGAGAATAATGGCTGGCTAAGTTTGCTCAAGATTAGGGGTTTTCACTGTCCTAAATCTAGTGGATATATCCCGAAAATGTTCGTATAGCACTTAGCTCAGGCCTGAAATCCTTGCCTATTCATCCAACCAATCTATAAAAACGAATTTCATCCTCAGCTTCGCAAATTACCCATTCACATTCACTGATATCTATGGTTCTCCTCAAATCAATAGCGTCGTCTTGAAGTCATTAAGTTGTTCAGCTGTTCAGTAAAGTCATCAGTCTTGTCTCTTAGATGACTGTATGGACATCTCTTGTTAGGGACCCTTATACATAATTCTTTGTTGTGGTGCCGGACTGGAGCACAGTCTCGACCTCATCAAGACCTGCTTCCTCTGATACTGTAAATCAAAACCTGTTCTGAGACATCGTGGCTAGTTCTGCACAACGGCGGGAACTCCTCAGTGTACTGGTAACGAGTTTCTACATAAGCCATGCGAATGTGTGAATTATCTGACCTGGTGTTACAGTATTCTATCCTTTTCTTCAACACTCACCCAACTTTTGGAGATATATGCCCAGCAACCCCCCTGTCACACTTGAAATTTGCCACTAACTTTTGCACTAACTTTTTCAAATGTATAATCATATATATCAGGGAGGCGAAATATAATCATTCCACCATCTTCAGCAGTGAAAGAGTCCTCTTTGTACAAAAACGAACAAAAGGGATCATGGGTAAAGAGCCTAGGGCGCCATTACCATAATTCAGGTCAACAGCTTTCGGGATACACGTCTGTTCTAGAGAGAGAGAGGAGGGCGTAGGAATATTCATCGCTGGGGAAAGAGCAGGTATTAGAGCGGGGAGAGGAAGGAAAGTGAGATATGTAGAGTGGCATCATCGGTGTAAGAGTGAACAGGGTCAGAGAATGAAGGAGGAAGTTCGTTAATGGAAAGAAGAGAGGGGATGGTAGTACAGGGCACTGAGGGACACCATTGTTGATAAGATTAGAGGGAGAAAAGTCGCTCCGTGAATGATGACCACAATGGACCAGCTGGAGAGGAAGCTACACACGAGAGAACATAGGGAAACAGAAAAGATAAAGGAATGAAAATTTAGAAAGCGCAGCTACTTAAGCTAAACCATACCAAATGCTTTTAAGATGTCCAGGGTTACGACAGCTCACCAGAATTTCTAAAAAAGGAAGACTAGATCTCAGTCACATAGGAGAGATCACCAGTCAAACCTGCCATGGGAAAGACGCACTTATGACTTGAGTATGGTATGGTATTCTAAGCGTGTCAGAGAGTTATGTGAATTTCAAAAACTTTGAAAATAGCAAGCGTGAAAGTGATGGGTCTGTAATTGAAGGGGCTGAACATTCTCCCTTCGTGGAAATGAGCTGCAATGGGACGTGCTTCCAAAAATGAAAAGAAAGTTTGAGTTTTAAGACTGGGACGAAAAAGTGTGCAGGGATCGGAGGCAGCTTGGAGACAACCTTCTGTTAGACACGACCGGGTCTGCAGTTTGGACCAAACGACTCTACCACACGTAGCTGGAAGAGTGCTTGGAATACTTTTTGCAAGGGAAATATGGTAGTGGGCATTGGATCGTCAGCGGGAGTAGATGGGAAAAACTTAGTGAATCATCCAGTGTAGAACTGCAGGAGAGTTCGGCGCTGAAAAAAAAAATACCTTCATCAGTAGGAGACTTTGATATACATTTATCAGGTCGGAAGACGATGAGTGAAGGATGATATATAGAAGTTGTTTTCAATTTATCCACGAAGATCAAATCAGCACCCTATCTATTCTCTTCCTGCATGACCTTCCATTGCCTCCAACAGATCACAGTATAAGGAGCCTCTCATGTGCCGACTATCATATTATCAAAACACCACTACCTTGACACCACAAAAGTGTCAACAAAATGTGGCACTGCATTACATAAATCAAAAAGTAGCTCACCGAGAACATAATATTTGCATATCCACGGAATTGAGGGAAGGTTGACTAGAAGGATATATGTGTCAGAAGTGAAGGGAGTAAGAAGCAATTTGGAGATGAAAAGATGCAATGAAAAACGTTTTGAGCGCTCTTGGCCTGTGCATGCAGGAAAGTGAAGGAGTGCACGGAATAGAATGAATTGAAGCGATGTGGTTTACAGGGAATGACATGCTGTTTATGGATTGAACCAGCATATGAAGCACGTAGGTCATGTTGATGAGGAGCTCAGAGTTTCCTTGTTGACATATGAATATGTGAAAAGCACACCTTGTACATTGTCCAGAAGACTTACCCTACACCTACAAAAAGGCTCGATCAAACTTATTGTCACCAAGAAGCGTAGCACTGTCTTCAGAGACTTAAGTCTACAAAGATTCTACGCCGTGAAAAAGACTGAATACGTCTATACATCGCTGAAGCTCAAATTATCAAGGAACATCAGCCAAATTCCACAATTACATATTCCAGAACGATGTTCACAACCTATGAGCACTCCACCTACAGGTATCAAACTGCCCCACTCGGATCCCAGCTGTCTTTTTCACCTGCTCCACGACCTCTCCGCATGCTTTTGAAAATGTTAGTTTATATAGATTAGATAACTTTTTAAGTGAATTCTTTATTTTAATATGGCTTGACACTTCACATTTTCCGTCTCCTTGTGGTTTTAGCTGCAATTACCCTCGATACTTGTGTACTCTTTATATATATATATATATATATTTATTTATTTATTATACTTTGTCGCTGTCTCCCGCGTTTGCGAGGTAGCGCAAGGAAACAGACGAGAGAAATGGCCCAACCCCCCCCCATACACATGTATATACATACGTCCACACACGCAAATATACATACCTACACAGCTTTCCATGGTTTAACCGAGACGATTCACATGCCTTGATTCAATCCACTGACATCACGTCAACCCCGGTATACCACATCGCTCCAATTCACTCTATTCCTTGCCCTCCTTTCACCCTCCTGCATGTTCAGGCCCCGATCACACAAAATCTTTTTCACTCCATCTTTCCACCTCCAATTTGGTCTCCCTCTTCTCCTCGTTCCCTCCACCTCCGACACATATATCCTCTTGGTCAATCTTTCCTCACTCATTCTCTCCATGTGCCCAAACCACTTCAAAACACCCTCTTCTGCTCTCTCAACCACACTCTTTTTATTTCCACACATCTCTCTTACCCTTACGTTACTTACTCGATCAAACCACCTCACACCACACATTGTCCTCAAACATCTCATTTCCAGCACATCCATCCTCCTGCGCACAACTCTATCCATAGCCCACGCCTCGCAACCATACAACATTGTTGGAACCACTATTCCTTCAAACATACCCATTTTTGCTTTCCGAGATAATGTTCTCGACTTCCACACATTCTTCAAGGCCCCCAGAATTTTCGCCCCCTCCCCCACCCTATGATCCACTTCCGCTTCCATGGTTCCATCCGCTGCCAGATCCACTCCGAGATATCTGAAACACTTCACTTCCTCCAGTTTTTCTCCATTCAAACTCACCTCCCAATTGACTTGACCCTCAACCCTACTGTACCTAATAACCTTGCTCTTATTCACATTTACTCTTAGCTTTCTTCTTCCACACACTTTACCAAACTCAGTCACCAGCTTCTGCAGTTTCACACGAATCAGCCACCAGCGCTGTATCATCAGCGAACAACAACTGACTCACTTCCCAAGCTCTCTCATCCCCAACAGACTTCATACTTGCCCCTCTTTCCAAAACTCTTGCATTTACCTCCCTAACAACCCCATCCATAAACAAATCAAACAACCATGGAGACATCACACACCCCTGCCGCAAACCTACATTCACTGAGAACCAATCACTTTCCTCTCTTCCTACACGTACACATGCCTTACATCCTCGATAAAAACTTTTCACTGCTTCTAACAACTTGCCTCCCACACCATATATTCTTAATACCTTCCACAGAGCATCTCTATCAACTCTATCATATGCCTTCTCCAGATCCATAAATGCTACATACAAATCCATTTGCTTTTCTAAGTATTTCTCACATTAATTCTTCAAAGCAAACACCTGATCCACACATCCTCTACCACTTCTGAAACCACACTGCTCTTCCCCAATCTGATGCTCTGTACATGCCTTCACCCTCTCAATCAATACCCTCCCATATAATTTACCAGGAATACTCAACAAACTTATACCTCTGTAATTTGAGCACTCACTCTTATCCCCTTTGCATTTGTACAATGGCACTATGCACGCATTCCGCCAATCCTCAGGCACCTCACCATGAGTCATATATACATTAAATAACCTTACCAACCAGTCAACAATACAGTCACCCCCTTTTTTAATAAATTCCACTGCAATACCATCCAAACCTGCTGCCTTGCCGGCTTTCATCTTCCGCAAAGCTTTCACTACCTCTTCTCCGTTTACCAAATCATTTTCCCTAACCCTCTCACTTTGCACACCACCTCGACCAAAACACCCTATATCTGCCACTCTATCATCAAACCCATTCAACAAACCTTCAAAATACTCACTCCATCTCCTTCTCATAACACCACTACTTGTTGTCACCTCCCCATTTGCGCCCTTCACTGAAGTTCCCATTTTGCTCCCTTGTCTTACGCACTTTATTTACCTCCTTCCAGAACATCTTTTTATTCTCCCTAAAATTTAATGATACTCTCTCACCCCAACTCTCATTTGCCCTTTTTTTCACCTCTTCCACCTTTCTCTTGAACTCCTGTCTCTTTCTTTTATACATCTCCCACTCAATTGCATTTTTTCCCTGCAAAAATCGTCCAAATGCCTCTCTCTTCTCTTTCACTAATACTCTTACTTCTTCATCCCACCACTCACTACCCTTTCTAATCAACCCACCTCCCACTCTTCTCATGCCACAAGCATCTCTTGCGCAATCCATCACTGATTCCCTAAATACATCCCATTCCTCCCCCACTCCCCTTGCTTCCATTGTTCTCACCTTTTTCCATTCTGTACTCAGTCTCTCCTGGTACTTCCTCACACAGGTCTCCTTCCCAAGCTCACTTACTCTCACCACCCTCTTCACCCCAACATTCACTCTTCTTTTCTGAAAACCCATACAAATCTTCACCTTAGCCTCCACAAGATAATGATCAGACATCCCTCCAGTTGCACCTCTCAGCACATTAACATCCAAAAGTCTCTCTTTCGCACGCCTGTCAATTAACACGTAATCCAATAACGCTCTCTGGACATCTCTCCAACTTACATAAGTATACTTATGTATATCTCGCTTTTTAAACCAGGTATTCCCAATCATCAGTCCTTTTTCAGCACATAAATCTACAAGCTCTTCACCATTTCCATTTACAACACTGAACACCCCATGCATACCAATTACTCCCTCAACTGCCACATTACTCACCTTTCCATTCAAATCACCCATCACTATAACCCGGTCTCGTGCATGAAAACCACTAACACACTAATTCAGCTGCTCCCAAAACACTTGCCTCTCATGATCTTTCTTCTCATGCCCAGGTGCATATGCACCAATAATCACCCACCTCTCTCCATCAACTTTCAGTTTTACCCATATTAATCGAGAATTTACTTTCTTACATTCTATCACATACTCCCACAACTCCTGTTTCAGGAGTATTGTTACTCCTTCCCTTGCTCTTGTCCTCTCACTAACCCCTGACTTTACTCCCCAGACATTCCCATACCACTCTTCCCCTTTACCCTTGAGCTTCGTTTCACTCAGAGCCAAAACATCCAGGTTCCTTTCCTCAAACATACTACCTATCTCTCCTTTTTTCACATCTGGGTTACATCCACACACATTTAGGCACCCCACTCTGAGCCTTCGAGGAGGATGAGCACTCCCCGCGTGACTCCTTCTTCTGTTCCTCATTTGAGAAAGTTAATACAAGGAGGGGAGGATTTCTGTATATATATATATATATATATATATATATATATATATATATATATATATATATATATATATATATATATATATATATATATATATATATATATATATATATATATATATATATATATATATATATATATATATATATACATATATATATATATATATATATATATGTATATATGTATATATATGTATGTATATATGTATATATATATATATATATATATATATATATATATATATATATATATATATATATATATATAAATATATATATATATATATATATATATATATATATATATATATATATATATATATATATATATATTTATAAAGCAAATGGTCTCTCACCCCAACTCTCATCTGCCCTTTTTTTCACCTCTTGCACCTTTCTCTTGACCTCCTGTCTCTTTCTTTTATACGTCTCCCACTCAATTGCATTTTTTCCCTGCAAAAATCGTCCAAATGTCTCTCTCTTCTCTTTCACTAATACTCTTACTTCTTCATCCCACCACTCACTACCCTTTCTAAACAGCCCACCTCCCACTCTTCTCATGCCACAAGCATCCTTTGCGCAATCCATCACTGATTCCCTAAATACATCCCATTCCTCCCCCACTCCCCTTACTTCCATTGTTCTCACCTTTTTCCATTCTGTACACAGTCTCTCCTGGTACTTCCCCACACAGGTCTCCTTCCCAAGCTCACTTACTCTCACCACCTTCTTCACCCCAACATTCACTCCTCTTTTCTGAAAACCCATACTAATCTTCACCTTAGCCTCCACAAGATAATGATCAGACATCCCTCCAGTTGCACCTCTCAGCACATTAACATCCAAAAGTCTCTCTTTCGCACGCCTGTCAATTAACACGTAATCCAATAACGCTCTCTGGCCATCTCTCCTATTTACATAAGTATACTTATGTATATCTCGCTTTTTAAACCAGGTATTCCCAATCATCAGTCCTTTTTCAGCACATAAATCTACAAGCTCTTCACCATTTCCATTTACAACACTGAACACCCCATGCATACCAATTATTCCCTCAACTGCCACATTACTCACCTTTGCATTCAAATCACCCATCACTATAACCCGGTCTCGTGCATCAAAACCGCTAACACACTCATTCAGCTGCTCCCAAAACACTTGCCTCTCATGATCTTTCTTCTCATGCCCAGGTGCATATGCACCAATAATCACCCACCTCTCTCCATCAACTTTCAATTTTACCCATATTAATCGAGAATTTACTTTCTTACATTCTATCACATACTCCCACAACTCCTGTTTCAGGAGTATTGCTACTCCTTCCCCTGGAAAAAAAAGGGCAGATGAGAGTTGGGGTGAGAGACTATCAGTAAATTTTAGGGAGAATAAAAAGATGTTCTGGAAGGAGGTAAATAGGGTTCGTAAGACAAGGGAGCAAATGGGAACTTCAGTGAAGGGCGTAAATGGGGAGGTGATAACAAGTAGTGGTGATGTGAGAAGGAGATGGAATGAGTATTTTGAAGGTTTGTTGAATGTGTCTGATGACAGAGTGGCAGATATAGGGTGTTTTGGTCAAGGTGGTGTGCAAAGTGAGAGGGTTAGGGAAAATGATTTGGTAAACAGAGAAGAGGTAGTAAAAGCTTTGCGGAAGATGAAAGCCAGCAAGGCAGCAGGTTTGGATGGTATTGCAGTGGAATTTATTAAAAAAGGGGGTGACTGTATAGTTGACTGGTTGGTAAGGTTATTTAATGTATGTATGACTCACGGTGAGGTGCCTGAGGATTGGCGGAATGCGTGCATAGTGCCATTGTACAAAGGCAAAGTTGATAAGAGTGAGTGCTCAAATTACAGAGGTATAAGTTTGTTGAGTATTCCTGGTAAATTATATGGGAGGGTATTGATTGAGAGGGTGAAAGCACGTACAGAGCATCAGATTGGGGAAGAGCAGTGTGGTTCCAGAAGTGGTAGAGGATGTGTGGATCAGGTGTTTGCTTTGAAGAATGAATGTGAGAAATACTTAGAAAAGCAAATGGATTTGTATGTAGCATTTATGGATCTGGAGAAGGCATATGACAGAGTTGATAGAGATGCTCTGTGGAAGGTATTAAGAATATATGGTGTGGGAGGAAAGTTGTTAGAAGCAGTGAAAAGTTTTTATCGAGAATGTAAGGCATGTGTACGTGTAGGAAGAGAGGAAAGTGATTGGTTCTCAGTGAATGTAGGTTTGCGGCAGGGGTGTGTGATGTCTCCATGGTTGTTTAATTTGTTTATGGATGGGGTTGTTAGGGAGGTAAATGCAAGAGTTTTGGAAAGAGGGGCAAGTATGAAGTCTGTTGGGGATGAGAGAGCTTGGGAAGTGAGTCAGTTGTTGTTCGCTGATGATACAGCGCTGGTGGCTGATTAATGTGAGAAACTGCAGAAGCTGGTGACTGAGTTTGGTAAAGTGTGTGGAAGAAGAAAGTTAAGAGTAAATGTGAATAAGAGCAAGGTTATTAGGTACAGTAGGGTTGAGGGTCAAGTCAATTGGGAGGTAAGTTTGAATGGAGAAAAACTGGAGGAAGTTAAGTGTTTTAGATATCTGGGAGTGGATCTGGCAGCGGATGGAACCATGGAAGCGGAAGTGGATCATAGGGTGGGGGAGGGGTCGAAAATTTTGGGAGCCTTGAAAAATGTGTGGAAGTCGAGAACATTATCTCGGAAAGCAAAAATGGGTATGTTTGAAGGAATAGTGGTTCCAACAATGTTGTATGGTTGCGAGGCGTGGGCTATGGATAGAGTTGTGCGCAGGAGGATGGATGTGCTGGAAATGAGCTGTTTGAGGACAATGTGTGGTGTGAGGTGGTTTGATCGAGTAAGTAACGCAAGGGTAAGAGAGATGTGTGGAAATAAAAAGAGCGTGGTTGAGAGAGCAGAAGAGGGTGTTTTGAAAATGTTTTGGGCACATGGAGAGAATGAGTGAGGAAAGATTGACCAAGAGGATATATGTGTCGGAGGTGGAGGGAACGAGGAGAAGAGGGAGACCAAATTGGAGGTGGAAAGATGGAGTGAAAAAGATTTTGTGTGATCGGGGCCTGAACATGCAGAAGGGTGAAAGGAGGGCAAGGAATAGAGTGAATTGGAGCGATGTGGTATACCGGGGTTGACGTGCTGTCAGTGGAGTGAATCAAGGCATGTGAAGCGTCTGGGGTAAACCATGGAAAGCTGTGTAGGTATGTATATTTGCGTGTGTGGACGTGTGTATGTACATGTGTATGGGGGGGGAGGGTTGGGTCATTTCTTTCGTCTGTTTCCTTGCGCTACCTCGCAAACGCGGGATATAGCGACAAAGTATAAAAAAAAAAAAAAAAAAAAAAAAACCAAACGGATTTGTATGTAGCATTTATGGATCTGGAGAAGGCATATGATAGAGTTGATAGAGATGCTCTGTGGAAGGTATTAAGAATATATGGTGTGGGAGGAAAGTTGTTAGAAGCAGTGAAAAGTTTTTATCGAGGATGTAAGGCATGTGTACGTGTAGGAAGAGAGGAAAGTGATTGGTTCTCAGTTAATGTAGGTTTGCGGCAGGGGTGTGTGATGTCTCCATGGTTGTTTAATTTGTTTATGGATGGGGTTGTTAGGGAGGTAAATGCAAGAGTTTTGGAAAGAGGGGCAAGTATGAAGTCTGTTGGGGATGAGAGAGCTTGGGAAGTGAGTCAGTTGTTGTTCGCTGACGACAAGGCGCTGGTGGCTGATTCATGTGTGAAACTGCAGAAGCTGGTGACTGAGTTTGGTAAAGTGTGTGGAAGAAGAAAGTTAAGAGTAAATGTGAATAAGAGCAAGGTTATTAGGTACAATAGGGTTCAGGGTCAAGTCAATTGGGAGGTAAGTTTGAATGGAGAAAAACTGGAGGAAGTGAAGTGTTTTAGATATCTGGGAGTGGATCTGGCAGCGGATGGAACCATGGAAGCGGAAGTGGCTCATATGGTGGGGGAGGGGGCGAAAATTCTGGGGCCTTGAAGAATGTGTGGAAGTCGAGAACATTATCTCGGAAAGCAGAAATGGGTATGTTTGAAGGAATAGTGGTTCCAACAATGTTGTATGGTTGCGAGGCGTGGGCTATGGATAGAGTTGTGCGCAGGAGGATGGATGTACTGGAAATGAGATGTTTGAGGACAATGTGTGGTGTGAGGTGGTTTGATCGAGTGAGTAACGTAAGGGTAAGAGAGATGTGTGGAAATAAAAAGAGCGTGGTTGAGAGAGCAGAAGAGGGTGTTTTGAAGTGGTTTGGGCACATGGAGAGAATGAGTGAGGAAAGATTGACCAAGAGGATATATGTGTCGGAGGTGGAGGGAACAAGGAGAAGAGGGAGACCAAATTGGAGGTGGAAAGATGGAGTGAAAAAGATTTTGTGTGATCGGGGCCTGAACATGCAGGAGGGTGAAAGGAGGGCAAGGAACAGAGTGAATTGGAGCGATGTGGTATACCGGGGCTGACGTGCTGTCAGTGGATTGAATCAAGGCATGTGAAGCGTCTGGGGTAAACCATGGAAAGCTGTGTAGGTATGTATATTTGCGTGTGTGGACGTATGTATGTACATGTGTATGGGGGGGGGTTGGGCCATTTCTTTCGTCTGTTTCCTTGCGCTACCTCGCAAACGCGGGAGACAGCGATAAAGTATAAAAAAAAAAAAAAAAAAAATATATATATATATATATATATATATATATATATATATATATATATATATATATATATATATATATATATATATATATATATATATATATATATATATATATACATATATATATGAATATATATATATATATATATATATATATATATATATATATATATATATATATATATATATATATATACATATATATATATATATATATATATATATATATATATATATATATATATATTTTCTTTTTTTTTTTTCGCTTTGTCGCTGTCTCCCGCGTTTGCGAGGTAGCGCAAGTAAACAGACGATAGAAATGGCCCAACCCACCCCCATACACATGTATATACATACGTTCACACACGCAAAATATACATACCTACACAGCTTTCCAAGGTTTACCCCAGACGCTTCACATGCCCCGATTCAATCTACTGACAGCACGTCAACCCCGGTATACCACATCGCTCCAATTCACTCTATTCCTTGCCCTCCTTTCACCCTCCTGCATGTTCAGGCCCCGATCACACAAAATCTTTTTCACTCCATCTTTCCTCCTCCAATTTGGTCTCCCTCTTCTCCTCGTTCCCTCCACCTCCGACACATATATCCTCTTGGTCAATCTTTCCTCACTCATTCTCTCCATGTGCCCAAACCACTTCAAAACACCCTCTTCTGCTCTCTCAACCACGCTCTTTTTATTTCCACACATCTCTCTTACCCTTACGTTACTTACTCGATCAAACCACCTCACACCACACATTGTCCTCAAACATCTCATTTCTAGCACATCCATCCTCCTGCGCACAACTCTATCCATAGCCCACGCCTCGAAACCATACAACATTGTTGGAACCACTATTCCTTCAAACATACTCATTTTTGCTTTCCGAGATAATGTTCTCGACTTCCACAAATTCTTCAAGGCCCCCAGAATTTTCTCCCCCTCCCCCACCCTATGATCCACTTCCGCTTCCATGGTTGCATCTACTGCCAGATCCACTCCCAGATATCTAAACACTTCACTTCCTCCAGTTTTTCTCCATTCAAACTCACCTCCCAATTGACTTGACCCTCAACCCTACTGTACCTAATAACCTTGCTCTTATTCACATTTACTCTTAACTTTCTTCTTTCACACACTTTACCAAACTCAGTCACCAGCTTCTGCAGTTTCTCACACGAATCAGCCACCAGCGCTGTATCATCAGCGAACAACAACTGACTCACTTCCCAAGCTCTCTCATCCCCAACAGACTTCATACTTGCCCCTCTTTCCAAAACTCTTGCATTCACCTCCCTAACAACCCCATCCATAAACAAATTAAACAACCATGGAGACATCACACACCCCTGCCGCAAACCTACATTCACTGAGAACCAATCACTTTCCTCTCTTCCTACACGTACACATGCCTTACATCCTCGATAAAAACTTTTCACTGCTTCTAACAACTTTCCTCCCACACCATATACTCTTAATACCTTCCACAGAGCATCTCTATCAACTCTGTCATATGCCTTCTCCAGATCCATAAATGCTACATACAAATCCATTTGCTTTTCTAAGTATTTCTCACACACATTCTTCAAAGCAAACACCTGATCCACACATCCTCTACCACTTCTGAAACCACACTGCTCTTCCCCAATCTGATGCTCTGTACGTGCTTTCACCCTCTCAATCAATACCCTCCCATATAATTTACCAGGAATACTCAACAAACTTATACCTCTGTAATTTGAGCACTCACTCTTATCAACTTTGCCTTTGTACAATGGCACTATGCACGCATTCCGCCAATCCTCAGGCACCTCACCGTGAGTCATACATACATTAAATAACCTTACCAACCAGTCAACAATACAGTCACCCCCATTTTTAATAAATTCCACTGCAATACCATCCAAACCTGCTGCCTTGCCGGCTTTCATCTTCCGCAAAGCTTTTACTACCTCTTCTCTGTTTACCAAATCATTTTCCCTAACCCTCTCACTTTGCACACCACCTCGACCAAAACACCCTATATCTTCCACTCTATCATCAAACACATTCAACAAACCTTCAAAATACTCGCTCCATCTCCTTCTCACATCACCACTACTTGTTATCACCTCCCCCTTTGCGCCCTTCACTGAAGTTCCCATTTGCTCCCTTGTCTTACGCACTTTATTTACCTCCTTCCAGAACATCTTTTTATTTTCCCTAAAATTTAATGGTTCTCTCTCACCCCAACTCTCATTTTCCCTTCTTTTCACCTCTTGCACCTTTCTCTTGACCTCCTGTCTCTTTCTTTTATACGTCTCCCACTCAACTGCATTTTTTCCCTGCAAAAATCGTCCAAATGCCTCTCTCTTCTCTTTCACTAATACTCTTACTTCTTCATCCCACCACTCACTACCCTTTCTAATCAACCCACCTCCCACTCTTCTCATGCCACAAGCATCTTTTGCGCAATCCATCACTGATTCCCTAAATACATCCCATTCCTCCCCCACTCCCCTTACTTCCATTGTTCTCACCTTTTTCCATTCTGTACTCAGTCTCTCCTGGTACTTACTCACACAAGTCTCCTTCCCAAGCTCACTTACTCTCACCACCCTCTTCACCCCAACATTCACTCTTCTTTTCTGAAAACCCATACAAATCTTCACCTTAGCCTCCACAAGATAATGATCAGACATCCCTCCAGTTGCGCCTCTCAGCACATTAACATCCAAAAGTCTCTCTTTCGCGCACCTGTCAATTAACACGTAATCCAATAACTCTCTCTGGCCATCTTTCCTACTTACATAAGAATACTTATGTATATCTCGCTTTTTAAACCAGGTATTCTCAATCATCAGTCCTTTTTCAGCACATAAATCTACAAGCTCTTCACCATTTCCATTTACAACACTGAACACCCCATGTATACCAATTATTCCCTCAACTGCCACATTACTCACCTTTCCATTCAAATCACCCATCACTATAACCAGGTCTCGTGCATCAAAACCACTAACACACTCATTCAGCTGCTCCCAAAACACTTGCCTCTCATGATCTTTCTTCTCATGCCCAGGTGCATATGCACCAATAATCACCCATCTCTCTCCATCAACTTTCAGTTTTACCCATATTAATCGAGAATTTACTTTCTTACATTCTATCACGTACTCCCACAACTCCTGTTTCAGGAGTACTGCTACTCCTTCCCTTGCTCTTGTCCTCTCACTAACCCCTGACTTTGCTCCCAAGACATTCCCAAACCACTCTTCCCCTTCACCCTGAGCTTCGTTTCACTCAGAGCCAAAACATCCAGGTTCCTTTCCTCAAACATACTACCTATCTCTCCTTTTTTTCACATCTTGGTTACATCCACACACATTTAGGCACCCCAATCTGAGCCTTCGAGGAGTATGAGCACTCCCCGCGTGACTCCTTCTTCTGTTTCCCATTTTAGAAAGTTAGAAAAAAAAAAATACAAGGAGGGGAGGATTTCTGGCCCCCCGCTCCCGTCCTCTCTAGTCGCTTTCTACGACACGCGAGGAATGCGTGGGAAGTATTCTTTCACCCCCATCCCCAGGGATAATATACATATATATATATATATATATACACATACACACACATAGACACACACACGCACATATACACACACACACACATACATATATATACATATGAAAAATGTAAGAAACAATTTAGTAAACTGATATTTCTAGCTTGAAATGAAAAGAAAAAATATGAATGTCACATAATATATATATATATATATATATATATATATATATATATATATATATATATATACATTTATATGTATAGGTATGTATATGTGTGTGTGTGGACGTGTATGTGGGTGAATGTGGGTGGGTTGGGCCATTCTTTTGTCTGTTTCCTTATGCTGCCTTGCTAACATGGGAGACAGCGACAAAGTATAATAAATAAATAAATATATATATATACAGTTGGTGGAAATAAAAAGAGCGTGGTTGAGAGAGCAGAAGAGGGTGTTTTGAAATGGTTTGGTCACATGGAGAGAATGAGTGAGGAAAGATTGACCAAGAGGATATATGTGTCGGAGGTGGAGGGAACGAGGAGAAGAGGGAGACCAAATTGGAGGTGGAAAGATGGAGTGAAAAAGATTTTGTGTGATCGGGGCCTGAACATGCAGGAGGGTGAAAGGAGGGCAAGGAATAGAGTGAATTGGAGCGATGTGGTATACCGGGGTTGACGTGCTGTCAGTGGATTGAATCAAGGCATGTGAAGCGTCTGGGGTAAACCATGGAAAGCTGTGTAGGTATGTATATTTGCGTGTGTGGACGTATGTATATACATGTGTATGGGGGTGGGTTGAGCCATTTCTTTCGTCTGTTTCCTTGCTCTACCTCGCAAACGCGGGAGACAACGGAAAAAAAAAAAAAATATATATATATATATATATATATATATATATATATATATTTTTTATACTTTGTCGCTGTCTCCCGCGTAACATCAGTGTATTTCGACTATAATATTCATCTTTAAGAGTGGGGTGCCTTAATGTGTGTGGATGTAACCAAGATGTGAAGACCCTTACTGGAAAAACAATCACTCTTGAAGTAGAACCTTCAGACACAATTGAAAATGTGAAGGAAAATAGTGAAATTGGAGAAAAATGTAGCTTAGACATTGAAGCTTTTTGATACAGTGGTTAATTTGATGAGAACTGCTATTGACGTTTGTGTAGATAAATTATACATTTCCTTTTTTCCATAGCCAAAGGTTGAATCCATTATGTGACATTCATTTTTTTCATTCATTTCAAGCTAGAAGTTTCAGTTTTCTAAATTGTTTCTTACATTTTTCATATGTATATATATGTATGTGTGTGTGTGTGTGTATATGTGCGTATGTATGTGTATGTGTGTGTATGTGTATATGTATATATATATGTATATTATCCCTGGGGATAGGGGTGAAAGAATACTTCCCACGTATTCCTCGCGTGTCGTAGAAAGCGACTAGAGGGGACGGGAGCGGGGGGCCAGAAATCCTCCCCTCCTTGTATTAACTTTCTAAAATGGGAAACAGAAGAAGGAGTCACGCGGGGAGTGCTCATCCTCCTCGAAGGCTCAGAGTGGGGTGCCTAAATGTGTGTGGATGTAACCAAGATGTGAAAAAAGGAGAGACAGGTAGTATGTTTGAGGAAAGGAACCTGGATGTTTTGGCTCTGAGTGAAACGAAGCTCAAGGGTAAAGGGGAAGAGTGGTTTGGGAATGTCTGGGAAGTAAAGTCAGGGGTTAGTGAGAGGACAAGAGCAATGGAAGGAGTAGCAATACTCCTGAAACAGGAGTTGTGGGAGTATGTGATAGAGTGTAAGAAAGTAAATTCTCGATTAATATGGGTAAAACTGAAAGTTGATGGAGAGAGGTGGGTGATTATTGGTGCATATGCACCTGGGCATGAGAAGAAAGATCAAGAGAGGCAAGTGTTTTGGGAGCAGCTGAATGAGTGTGTTAGTGGTTTTGATGCACGAGACCGGGTTATAGTGATGGGTGATTTGAATGCAAAGGTGAGTAATGTGGCAGTTGAGGGAATAATTGGTATACATGGGGTGTTCAGTGTTGTAAATGGAAATGGTGAAGAGCTTGTAGATTTATGTGCTGAAAAAGGACTGATGATTGGGAATACCTGGTTTAAAAAGCGAGATATACATAAGTATACTTATGTAAGTAGGAGAGATGGCCAGAGAGCGTTATTGGATTACGTGTTAATTGACAGGCGTGCGAAAGAGAGACTTTTGGATGTTAATGTGCTGAGAGGTGCAACTGGAGGGATGTCTGATCATTATCTTGTGGAGGCTAAGGTGAAGATTTGTATTGGTTTTCAGAAAAGAAGAGTGAATGTTGGGGTGAAGAGGGTGGTAAGAGTAAGTGAGCTTGAGAAGGAGACCTGTGTGAGGAAGTACCAGGAGAGACTGAGTACAGAATGGAAAAAGGTGAGAACAATGGAAGCAAGGGGAGTGGGGGAGGAATGGGATGTATTTAGGGAATCAGTGATGGATTGCGCAAAAGATGCTTGTGGCATGAGAAGAGTGGGAGGTGGGTTGATTAGAAAGGGTAGTGAGTGGTGGGATGAAGAAATAAGAGTATGTATATATATATATATATATATATATATATATATATATATATATATATATATATATATATATATATATATATATATATATATATATATATATATATATATATATATATATATATATATATATATATATATATATATATATATGTATATATATAGTGAATAGTGAAATTGGAAAAAAATGTAGCTTAGACATTGAAGCTTATTGATACAGTGGTTAAATTGATGACAACTGCTATTGACGTTTGTGTAAATAAATTATACATTTCCTTTTTTCCATAGCCAGAGGTTGAACCATTATGTGACATTCATTTTTTTTTCATTCATTTCAAGCTAGAAGTTTCAGTTTTCTAAATTGTTTCTCACATTTTTCATATGTATATATATGTGTGTGTGTGTGTGTGTGCGTGTGTGTGTGTGTGTTTGTGTGTGTGTGTGTGTGTGTGTGTGTATATGTATATATATATGTATATTATCCCTGGGGATAGGGGTGAAAGAATACTTCCCACGTATTCCCCGCGTGTCGTAGAAAGCGACTAGAGGGGACGGGAGCGGGCGGCCAAAAATCCTCCCCTCCTTGTAATAACTTTCTAAAATGGGAAACAAAAGAAGGAGTCACGCGGGGAGTGCTCATCCTCCTCGAAGGCTCAGAGTGGGGTGCCTAAATGTGTGTGGATGTAACCAAGATGTGAAAAAAGGAGAGATAGGTAGTATGTTTGAGGAAAGGAACCTGGATGTTCTGGCTCTGAGTGAAACGAAACTTAAGGGTAAAGGGGAAGAGTGGTTTGGGAATGTCTGGGGAGTAAAGTCAGGGGTTAGTGAGAGGACAAGAGCAAGGGAAGGAGTAGCAATACTCCTGAAACAGGAGTTGTGGGTGTATGTGATAGAGTGTAAGAAAGTAAATTCTCGATTAATATGGGTAAAACTGAAAGTTGATGGAGAGAGGTGGGTGATTATTGGTGCATATGCACCTGGGCATGAGAAGAAAGATCAAGAGAGGCAAGTGTTTTGGGAGCAGCTGAATGAGTGTGTTAGTGGTTTTGATGCACGAGACCGGGTTATAGTGATGGGTGATTTGAATGCAAAGGTGAGTAATGTGGCAGTTGAGGGAATAATTGGTATACATGGGGTGTTCAGTGTTGTAAATGGAAATGGTGAAGAGCTTGTAGATTTATGTGCTGAAAAAGGACTGATGATTGGGAATACCTGGTTTAAAAAGCGAGATATACATAAGTATACTTATGTAAGTAGGAGAGATGGCCAGAGAGCGTTATTGGATTACGTGTTAATTGACAGGCGTGCGAAAGAGAGACTTTTGGATGTTAATGTGCTGAGAGGTGCAACTGGAGGGATGTCTGATCATTATCTTGTGGAGGCTAAGGTGAAGATTTGTATGGGTTTTCAGAAAAGAAGAGTAAATGTTGGGGTGAAGAGGTTGATGAGAGTAAGTGAGCTTTAGGAGACCTGTGTGAGGAAGTACCAGGAGAGACTGAGTACAGAATGGAAAAAGGTGAGAACAATGGAAGCAAGGGGAGTGGGGGAGGAATGGGATGTTTTTAGGGAATCAGTGATGGATTGCGCAAAAGATGCTTGTGGCATGAGAAGAGTGGGAGGTGGGTTGATTAGAAAGGGTAGTGAGTGGTGGGATGAAGAAGTAAGAGTATTAGTGAAAGAGAAGAGAGAGGCATTTGGACGATTTTTGCAGGGAAAAAATGCAATTGAGTGGGAGATGTATAAAAGAAAGAGACAGGAGGTCAAGAGAAAGGTGCAAGAGGTGAAAAAAAGGGCAAATGAGAGTTGGGGTGAGAGTATCATTAAATTTTAGGGAGAATAAAAAGATGTTCTGAAAGGAGGTAAATAAAGTGCGTAAGACAAGGGAGCAAATGGGAACTTCAGTGAAGGGCGCAAATGGGGAGGTGATAACAAGTAGTGGTGATGTGAGAAGGAGATGGAGTGAGTATTTTGAAGGTTTGTTGAATGTGTTTGATGATAGAGTGGCAAATATAGGGTGTTTTGGTCGAGGTGGTGTGCAAAGTGAGAGGGTTAGGGAAAATGATTTGGTAAACAGAGAAGAGGTAGTGAAAGCTTTGCGGAAGATGAAAGCCGGCAAGGCAGCAGGTTTGGATGGTATTGCAGTGGAATTTATTAAAAAAGGGGGTGACTGTATTGTTGACTGGTTGGTAAGGTTATTTAATGTATGTATGACTCATGGTGAGGTGCCTGAGGATTGGCGGAATGCGTGCATAGTGCCATTGTACAAAGGCAAAGGGGATAAGGGTGAGTGCTCAAATTACAGAGGTATAAGTTTGTTGAGT
Source organism: Panulirus ornatus (assembly GCF_036320965.1). Lineage (NCBI taxonomy): Eukaryota > Metazoa > Arthropoda > Malacostraca > Decapoda > Palinuridae > Panulirus > Panulirus ornatus. Next base: position 14,342,592 of record NC_092287.1, read on the forward strand.
ATTCCTGGTAAATTATATGGGAGGGTATTGATTGAGAGGGTGAAGGCATGTACAGAGCATCAGATTGGGGAAGAGCAGTGTGGTTTCAGAAGTGGTAGAGTATGTGTGGATCAGGTGTTTGCTTTGAAGAATGTATGTGAGAAATACTTAGAAAAGCAAATGGATTTGTATGTAGCATTTATGGATCTGGAGAAGGCATATGATAGAGTTGATAGAGATGCTCTGTGGAAGGTATTAAGAATATATGGTGTGGGAGGAAAGTTGTTAGAAGCAGTGAAAAGTTTTTATCGAGGATGTAAGGCATGTGTACGTGTAGGAAGAGAGGAAAGTGATTGGTTTTTAGTGAATGTAGGTTTGCGGCAGGGGTGTGTGATGTCTCCATGGTTGTTTAATTTGTTTATGGATGGGGTTGTTAGGGAGGTAAATGCAAGAGTTTTGGAAAGAGGGGCAAGTATGAAGTCTGTTGGGGATGAGAGAGCTTGGGAAGTGAGTCAGTTGTTGTTCGCTGATGATACAGCGCTGGTGGCTGATTCATGTGAGAAACTGCAGAAGCTGGTGACTGAGTTTGGTAAAGTGTGTGGAAGAAGAAATTTAAGAGTAAATGTGAATAAGAGCAAGGTTATTAGGTACAGTAGGGTTGAGGGTCAAGTCAATTGGGAGGTGAGTTTGAATGGAGAAAAACTGGAGGAAGTGAAGTGTTTTAGATATCTGGGAGTGGATCTGGCAGCGGATGGAACCATGGAAGCGGAAGTGGATCATAGGGTGGTGGAGGGGGCGAAAATTCTGGGGGCCTTGAAGAATGTGTGGAAGTCGAGAACATTATCTCGGAAAGCAAAAATGGGTATGTTTGAAGGAATAGTGGTTCCAACAATGTTGTATGGTTGCGAGGCGTGGGCTATGGATAGAGTTGTGCGCAGGAGGATGGATGTGCTGGAAATGAGATGTTTGAGGACAATGTGTGGTGTGAGGTGGTTTGATCGAGTGAGTAACGTAAGGGTAAGAGAGATGTGTGGAAATAAAAAGAGCGTGGTTGAGAGAGCAGAAGAGGGTGTTTTGAAGTGGTTTGGGCACATGGAGAGGATGAGTGAGGAAAGATTGACCAAGAGGATATATGTGTCGGAGGTGGAGGGAACAAGGAGAAGAGGGAGACCAAATTGGAGGTGGAAAGATGTAGTGAAAAAGATTTTGTGTGATCGGGGCCTGAACATGCAGGAGGGTGAAATTAGGGCAAGGAATAGAGTGAATTGGAGCGATGTGGTATACCGGGGTTGACGTGCTGTCAGTGGATTGAATCAAGGCATGTGAAGCGTCTGGGGTAAGCCATGGAAAGCTGTGTAGGTATGTATATTTGCGTGTGTGGACGTATGTATATACATGTGTATGGGGGGGGTTGGGCCATTTCTTTCGTATGTTTCCTTGCGCTACCTCGCAAACGCGGGAGACAGCGACAAAGTATAAAAAAAGAAAAAAATATATATATATGTATATATATATATATATATATGGTTTCAGAAGTGGTAGAGGATGTGTGGATCAGGTGTTTGTTTTGAAGAATGTATGTGAGAAATACTTAGAAAAGCAAATGGATTTGTATGTAGCATTTATGGATCTGGAAGAGGCATATGATAGAGTTGATAGAGATGCTCTGTGGAAGGTATTAAGAATATATGGTATGGGAGGCAAGTTGTTAGAAGCAGTGAAAAGTTTTTATCGAGGATGTAAGGCATGTGTACGTGTAGGAAGAGAGGAAAGTGATTGGTTCTCAGTGAATGTAGGTTTGTGGCAGTGGTGTGTGATGTCTCCATGGTTGTTTAATTTGTTTATGGATGGGGTTGTTAGGAAGGTGAATGCAAGAGTTTTGAAAAGAGGGGCAAGTATGAAGTCTATTGTGGATGAGAGAGCTTGGGAAGTGAGTCAGTTGTTCGGTGATGATACAGCGCTGGTGGCTGATTCATGTGAGAAACTGCAGAAGCTGGTGACTGAGTTTGGTAAAGTGTGTGAAGGAAGAAAGTTCAGAGTTAATGTGAATAAGAGCAAGGTTATTGGGTACAGTAGGATTGAGGGTCAAGTCAATTGGGAGGTAAGTTTGAATGGAGAAAAACTGGAGGAAGTAAAGTGTTTTAGATATCTGGGAGTGGATCTGGCAGCGGATGGAACCATGGAAGCGGAAGTGAATCATAGGGTGGGGGAGGGGGCGAAAATCCTGGGAGCCTTGAAGAATGTGTGGAAGTCGAGAACATTATCTCGGAAAGCAAAAATGGGTATATTTGAAGGAATAGTGGTTCCAACAATGTTGTCTGGTTGCGAGGCGTGGGCTGTGGATAGAATTGTGCGCAGGAGGGTGGATGTGCTGGAAATGAGATGCTTGAGGACAATGTGTGGTGTGAGGTGGTTTGATCGAGTAAGTAATATAAGGGTAAGAGAGATGTGTGGAAATAAAAAGAGCGTGGTTGAGAGAGCAGAAGAGGGTGTTTTGAAATGGGTTGGGCACATGGAGAGAATGAGTGAGGAAATATTGTCCAACAGGATATATGTGTCGGAGGTGGAGGGAACGAGGAGAAGTGGGAAACCAAATTGGAGGTAGAAAGATGGAGTGAAAAAGATTTTGAGTGATCGGGGCCTGAACATGCAGGAGGGTGAAAGGCGGGTAAGGAATAGAGTGAATTGGATCGATATGGTATACCGGGGTTGACGTGCTGTCAGTGGATTGAATCAGGGCATGTGAAGCGTCTTGGGTAAACCATGGAAAGTTGTGCGGGGCCTGGATGTGGAAAGGGAGCTGTGGTTTCGGGCATTATTGCATGACAACTAGAGACTGAGTGTGAACGAATGGGGCCTTTGTTGTCTTTTCCTAGCGCTACCTCGCACACATGAACGGCGAGGGGGATGATATTCCATTTGTGGCGAGGTGGCGATGGGAATGAATAAAGGCAGACAGTGTGAATTGTGTGCATGGGTATATATGTATGTGTCTGTGTGTGTATATATATGTGTACATTGAGATGTATAGGTATGTATATTTGCGTATGTGGACGTGTATGTATATACTTGTGTATGGGGGTGGGTTGGGCCATTTCTTTCGTCTGTTTCCTTGCGCTACCTCGCAAACGCGGGAGACAGCGACAAAGCAAAATAAAAGAAAATTAGATATATATATATATGTATATATATACATATTATACATATTGTATATATATCATACATATTATAATCTTAGTATCAATGATGGTCTGGACAAATTAGATAACTTTATTGTTGGTAAAATTTGTAAAATGATAAGTTTATGAACGCTCGTTGTATGTTTTGGACAATCACATGTTTACCAAATGGCGTCCTAGCTTCGTCCCTTCGATGTATATCAACTGACTTATATCTGTCTCTTGTGTCTCCCCTAATGATGTGATTCTTACACGAAAGTGCACTTGGGAACTTGTCGTGTTTCATTCTCCCCGTGGATTCGTAGGAATATCTTGATCACGCGCAAAATTGCGATCCTTTCCAACATGGATTCCACATGGTTCTTCTATTACTTCTCTACAAGCTGTCCTGGACTTTCTCCTTTCGTTAGTGCTTTCTCCAAATCGCTAATCAAGGCCTACCAACTGAATTTACGATTTGTATTTCTTAGGATTTGCCTTGATGAACAAGTGATGCCAAGATCTGTCCTACCTTAACGATTGTTGTAGTTGTCCGGTCGACCATTTGACCAATTCCAAAATATTGTTTTAAAGAAAAACATTCAATTAAGGAAACTTGAAATCGAAGGGGCTTTTCGCATTTCAAGAGAGATGAAACGTGCTTTTCAAATGGCAATACCGACATACTGGAAGAACCGGATGTTGGACTATTGCTATGATAGCTTAAGGAAAGAATGCAATAGGCTATAAATGTCACTAAATTGTAAGTTGGACCATTTTATTAAAAACAGCGACTGGACCAAGAGCACAAATCCTTCTTTTGTGATAAACCTGTCAAATAAAAAACTAGATTAGGATTCCTTGTGTGCATTAGGCTATGGTCTAAGTTTTGTGTGCTCTAACAGGGAAGCCAGCTGTGTTGATGTCACAAAGTCTTTTTGTAATTTAGAGAAACACAGTAATCTAAGCAATGATGAAATTAATATCTGTAAAAGTTTAGTGTATGACAGTTCGTAAAAACCAGTGGAACCTAATTGCCCTAAAAGATTTATAAGAGCTATTAACACGTTAAAAAAAACAAGGATATACATATTACTAAAGCAGATATGGCTAACACCGTTGTGATTTTAGACAAAAGTAACTATTTATCTAAAATGAATGATCTTCACCAGAAAATTCTCTTGTATGCATCTATAAAGTGCCATGTAGAAATTGTGATAAATGATACTTAATGATACTTTTTTCACCTCTTGCACCTTTCTCTTGACCTCCTGTCTCTTTCTTTTATACATCTCCCACTCAATTGCATTTTTTCCCTGCAAAAATCGTCCAAATGCCTCTCTCTTCTCTTTCACTAATACTCTTACTTCTTCATCCCACCACTCACTACCCTTTCTAATCAACCCACCTCCCACTCTTCTCATGCCACAAGCATCTTTTGCGCAATCCATCACTGATTCCCTAAATACATCCCATTCCTCCCCCACTCCCCTTACTTCCATTGTTCTCACCTTTTTCCATTCTGTACTCAGTCTCTCCTGGTACTTCCTCACACAGGTCTCCTTCTCAAGCTCACTTACTCTCACCACCCTCTTCACCCCAACATTCACTCTTCTTTTCTGAAAACCCAGACAAATCTTCACCTTAGCCTCCACAAGATAATGATCAGACATCCCTCCAGTTGCACCTCTCAGCACATTAACATCCAAAAGTCTCTCTTTCGCACGTCTGTCAATTAACACGTAATCCAATAACGCTCTCTGGCCATCTCTCCTACTTACATAAGTATAGTTATGTATATCTCGCTTTTTAAACCAGGTATTCCCAATCATCAGTCCTTTTTCAGCACATAAATCTACAAGCTCTTCACCATTTCCATTTACAACACTGAACACCCCATGTATACCAATTATTCCCTCAACTGCCACATTACTCACCTTTGCATTCAAATCACCCATCACTATAACCCGGTCTCGTGCATCAATACCACTAACACACTCATTCAGCTGCTCCCAAAACACTTGCCTCTCTTGATCTTTCTTCTCATGCCCAGGTGCATATGCACTAATAATCACCCACCTCTCTTCATCAACTTTCAGTTTTACCCATATTAATCGAGAATATATATATATATATATATATATATATATATATATATATATATATATATATATATAATATATATATATATATATATATATATATATATATATATATATATATATATATATTGAGTTTGAATGGAGAAAAACTGGAGGAAGTTAAGTGTTTTAGATATCTGGGAGTGGATCTGGCAGCGGATGGAAACATGGAAGCGGAAGTGGATCATAGGGTGGGGGAGGGGGCGAAAATTCTGGGAGCCTTGAAGAATGTGTGGAAGTCGAGAACATTATCTCGGAAAGCAAAAATGGGTATGTTTGAAGGAATAGTGGTTCCAACACTGTTGTATGGTTGCGAGGCGTGGACTATGGATAGAGTTGTGCGCAGGAGGATGGATGTGCTGGAAATGAGATGTTTGAGGACAATGTGTGGTGTGAGGTGGTTTGATCGAGTAAGTAACGTAAGGGTAAGAGAGATGTGTGGAAATAAAAAGAGCGTGGTTGAGAGAGCAGAAGAGGGTGTTTTGAAATGGTTTGGTCACATGGAGAGAATGAGTGAGGAAAGATTGACCAAGAGGATATATGTGTCGGAGGTGGAGGGAACGAGGAGAAGAGGGAGACGAAATTGGAGGTGGAAAGATGGAGTGAAAAAGATTTTGTGTGATCGGGGCCTGAACATGCAGGAGGGTGAAAGGAGGGCAAGGAATAGAGTGAATTGGAGCGATGTGGTATATCGGGGTTGACGTGCTGTCAGTGGATTGAATCAAGGCATGTGAAGCGTCTGGGGTAAACCATGGAAAGCTGTGTAGGTATGTATATTTGCGTGTGTGGACGTATGTATATACATGTGTATGGGGGTGGGTTAGGCCATTTCTTTCGTCTGTTTCCTTGCGCTACCTCGCAAACGCGGGAGACAGCGACAAAGCAAAATAGAAAAAAAAAAAAAAAATATATATATATATATATATATATATATATATATATATATATATATATATATATATATATATATATATATATATGTATGAGATAAAGGTAGTATGTTTCATAAGAGAAACTTGGATGTTCTTGCTCTGAGTAAAACAAAGCTCTAGGGTAAAGGGAAGGAATGGTTTGGAAATGTCTTAGGAATAAAGCCAGGTGTTGGTGAGAGTATGTAGAGCTTAGGCAGAAGTAACACTATTCCTGAAGCAGGAGTTGTGGGAGTGTGTAATAGGGTGTAAAGAAGTATATTCTAGATTGATGTGTTTGAAATTGAAAGTGGATATTGAGAGATGGGTGATTATCAGTGCCTATGCACCTGGTCATGAGAAGGAGGATCATGAGAGGCAAGTGTCTTAGGAACATCTGAGTGAGTGTGTCAGCAATTTGATGTAAGAGACTGGTTATTAGTGATGGGTGATTTAAATGCAAAGGTAAATTCCGTTGCTGTTGAAGGTATAAATCACCAGCGCTGCATCATCAGCGAACAAGAACTGTCTCACTTCCCAAGCCCTCTCATTCACAACAGACTGCATACTTGCTCCTGTCTTCAGAACTCTTGCATTCACCTCCCTAACACCCCCATCCATAAACAAGTTAAACTACCATGGAGACATCACGCATCCCTGCCGCAAATCTACACTCTCTGAGAACCAACCACTTACCTCTCTTCCTGCTCGTACACATGTGTTACATCCTCGATAGAAACTTTTCACTGCCTCTAGCAACTTGCTTCCCACACCATACATTCTTAATACCTTACACAGCGAATCTCTATCAATTCTATCATATGCCTTCTCCAGATCCATAAATACTACATGCAAATCCATTTGCTTTTCTAAGTGCTTCTCACATGCATTCCTCAAAGCAACCACCCGATCCACATATCCTCTACCACTTTCAATCAATACCCTACAATACAATATCCAGGGAATCCGCAGCAAACTTTTACCTCTATAATTTGAGCACTCATCTTTATCCCCTTTGCCTTTGTACATTGGCTATATATATACATTCTGCCAGTCCTCTGGCACCTCATCATTAGTCATCCATACATTGATAATCCTCACCAACCAGTCAACAACACAGTCACCCCCTTTTTTAATTAAGTCCACTGCAATACCATCCGAACCTGCTGCCTTGCCGGCTTTCATCTGCCGCAAAGCTTTTATTACCTCTACTCTCTTTACCAAATCATTCTCACTAACCCTCGCACTTCGCCCACCAACTCGGCCAAAACACCCTATATCTGCCATTCTATCATCTAACACATTCTACCAGCCTTCAAAATACTCCATCTCCTTCTCACACCACCATTACTTGTTATTACCTCCCCATTAGCCCCCTTCACCGATGTTCCCATTCGTTCCCTTGTTTTACGCACTTTATTAACCTTCTTCCAAAACATCTTTTTATTCTCCCTAGAATTTAACGATACTCTCTCACCCCAACTCTCAATTGCCCTCTTTTTCACCTCTTGCACCTTTCTCTTGACCTCCTGCCTATTTTTTTTATACATCTCCCAGTCATTTGCACTATTTCTCTGCGAAAATCACCGAAATGCCTCTCTCTTCTCTTCCACTAATATTTTTAGTTCTTCATTTTACCACTCACTACCCTTTCTAATCTGCCCACTTTCCACGCTTCTCATACCACAAGCATCTTTTGCACAAGCCATCACTGCTTCCCTAAATACATCCCATTCCTCCCCGTCTCCCCTTACGTCATTTCCTCTCACCTTTTTCCATTCTGCACTCAATCTCTCCTGGTAATTTCTTACACAAGTCTCCTTTCGAAGCGCACTTACTCTCACGACTCTCTTCACCCCAACATTAACTCTTCTTTTCTGAAAACCTCTACATACCTTCACCTTCGCCTCCACAAGATAATTATCAGACATCCCTCCAGTTGCCCCTCTCAGCACATGAACGTCCAAAAGTCTCTCTTTCGCGCGCCTATCGATTAGCATGTAATCAAATAATACTCTCTGGCCATCTCTCTTACTTACATACGCATACTTATGTATATCTCTATTGTTAAACCAGGTATTCCCAATCACCAGTCCTCTTCCAGCACCCTAATATATAAACTCTTCACTATTTCCATTTACAACACTGAGCACCCCATTTACACCAATTATACCCTCAACTGCCTCATTACTCACCTTTGCTTTCAAATCACCAATCACTATAACCTGAGCCAGGTATCCCTTATTTCACAGACCAACCTTTAAGTTTGGATGAACGGCTAGGTTCATTGTGGACCGCCTGCAGCAACCAGGATTCGAACCTATGCGCTCGATCCTGTCGGCCCACAAATGCAGCACCACGGAAGGTTACACTTATCCTTTCTTTCGATCAGGCTCATTTAATCACAATCTTACTATTTCTTCCCATTTTTTCGTTCTACGCTAAAAGCGTTAGTCGTCTCTCCTCAATGTTATCAAACCACAAATTCTATTTCTGAGGAACAGAAAAGTTTTCAAACGATGAATGGAATGAAGAAATTCGTTCTTCCTGTCTGTTTGTATCGGAACAATACTAACGAATATATACATACAGAATTTTTACGAGAAACATCAAATTACACATTTCATTTTTTTTTCGGTAGAGTTGTAAGGTAAGAAATTACCTTTCGTTTGGATGGCTCTGGACGTATCTTTTTTCATCATATTTAGAAAATCCATATTTATGTTGACAAGGCTCTATACGAGAAAACTTTGAGTTAAGTCCACTTAAACTTTCTTCCTGGGTATCCCTGAAAGGTGTTATTCCAGCGTTATACATTTCACAGATGCCCAAGAAGAAAGTTTTTCTTCCATAGAGCTTTGTCAACATCATTGTGGTATTTCTAAATATAATAGAAAAGATACTTGCAGAGCTATGCAAACGAAAGGTAATTTCTTACCTTAAAACTCTACCGAAGAAAAATGAAATGTGTAATTAGATGTATGTCGTAAAGATTCTGTATAAATTTTTGTCTCCTCATGTCAGAAGTTTCCTAGGTTATCTGCTCTTGACGTAGACTTGACACAAAACTTTTTTAATTAGAATGCTAAGCTCGAATCGAACACCAAAACATGCCCAGAATGCGTGCAAAGTCAGCCATTCGGAAGATGATGCAAAGAGATTACGATCAGAGGTATTTCCTATAAAGGAGAGAGTCGAGAATGATATATAACTTGCTTTCACTCATTCAGCGCGAAGGTATGATACCAAAGCATGATGGCCTTAGCCCTCAACCTATCCATGCGGATCAGCTTTGTCGTGCACAAGCAACGTACGGGATTAGTCCAAACAGAAAACGTGATAGTAACCGAATAGTTGAAAATAAAAAAGAAAGTAATACCGTCAAATCAGCATTCATGGAATCTCTCTATTTCATTAAAGTTCGAGGACGATGAGGATATAGGTCGGCTTTCAAACTAGATTCAGTGTGTGAATGGCAACCGTGTTACTGGCCATACCATTTTCATCAACAAAGAGATGTTTCTCTAAAATTCCCTATATATATATATATATATATATATATATATATATATATATATATATATATATATATATATATATATATATATATATATGGGGATAGGGGAGAAAGAATACTTCCCACGTATTCCCTGCGTGTCGTAGAAGGCGACTAAAAGGAGAGGGAGCGGGGGGCTGGAAATCCTCCCCTCTTGTTTTTTTTTTCTTTTTTAATTTTCCAAAAGAAGGAACAGAGAAGGGGGCCAGGTGAGGATATTCCCTCAGAGGCCCAGTCCTTTGTTCTTAACACTACCTTGCTAACGCGGGAAATGGCGAATAGTTTGAAAGAAAAAGATATATATATATATATATATATATATATATATATATATATATATATATATATATATATATATATATATATATATATATATATATACTCATGAGTCCACGGGGAAAATGAAACACGATAATTTCCCAAGTGCACTTTCGTGTAATAATCACATCATCAGGGGAGACGCAAGGGAGAAATATAACAGTCAGTTGATATACAACGAAGAGACGTAGCTAGGACGCCATTTGGTAAACATGCGAGTGCACTTGGGAACTTATCGCGTTTCATTTTCCCCGTGGACTCATAGGAGTATCTTGATCACGCGCAAAATTGTGATCCTTTCCGATACCGAAAAAAAAAAACAATGAAATGTGTAATTTGATGTTTGTCGTAAAAATTCTGTATGTATATTCGTTAGTATTGTTCCGATACAAACAGACAGGAAGAACGAATTTCTTCATTCCATTCATCGTTTGAAAACTTTTCTGTTCCTCAGAAATAGAATTTGTGGTTTGATAACATTGAGGAGAGACAACTAACGTTTTAGCGTAGAACGAAGAAATGGGAAGAAATAGTAAAATTGTGATTAAATGAGCCTGATCGAAAGAAAGGATAAGTGTAACCTTCCGTGGTGCTGCATTTGTGGGCCGACAGGATCGAGCGCATAGGTTCGAATCCTGGTTGCTGCAGGCGGTCCACAATGAACCTAGCCGTTCATCCAAACTTAAAGGTTGGTCTGTGAAATAATGGGTACCTAGCTCAGGTTATAGTGATGGGTGATTTGAATGCAAAGGTGAGTAATGAGGCAGTTGAGGGTATATTTGGTGTCCATGGGGTGTTCATTGTTGTAAATGGAAATGGTGAAGAGTTTATACATTAGGGTGCTGAGAAAGGGCTAGTGATTGGGAATACCTGGTTTAACAATAGAGATATACATAAGTATGCGTATGTAAGTAGGAGAGATAGCCAGAGAGTATTATTTGATTAAGTGCTAATTAATAGGTGCGCGAAAGAGAGACTTTTGGATGTTAATGTGCTGAGAGGGGCAACTGGAGGGATGTATGACCATTATCTTGTGGAGACGAAGGTGAATATATGTAGAGGTTTTCAGAAAAGAAGAGAGAAAATTTGGTTGAAGAGAGTTGTGAGAGTAAGTGAGCTTCGAAAGGAGACTTGTGTGAGGAATTACCAGGAGAGATTGAGTGCAGAATGGAAAAAGGTGAGAGGATATGATGTAAGGGGAGTGGGGGAGGAATGGGATGTATTTAGAGAAGCAGTGATGGCTTGTGCAAAAAATGCTTGTGGCATGAGAAGCGTGGAAGATGGGCAGATTAGAAAGGGTAATGAGCGGTGGGATGAAGAAGTAAGGTTATTAGTGAGAGAGAAGAGAGAGGCATATCGACGATTTTCGAAGAGAAATGATACAAATGACTGGGAAAAAGTATAAAAGAAAGAGGCAGGAGGTCAAGAGAAAGGTGCAAGAGGTGAGAAAGAGGGCAAATGAGAGTTGGGGTGAGAGAGTATCATTAGATTTTAGGGAGAATAAGATGTTTTGGAAAGAAGGAAGTAAATATAGTGCATAAGACAATGGAACAAAAGGGAACATCGGTGGAGGGGGGGGGGGGCTAATGGGGAGGTTATAAGAAGTAATGGTGATGTGAGGAGATGTAAGTATTTTGAAGGTTGGTTGAATGTGTTAGATGGTAGAGTGGCAGATATAGGGTGTCTTGGTCGAGTTGGTGGGCGAAGTGAGACGGTTAGGGAGAATGATTTAGTATAAAGAGAAGAGGTAATAAGACCTTTGCGGAAGATGAAAGCCGGCAAGGCAGGAGGTTCGGATGGTATTGCAGTGGACTTAATCAACTAGTTGGTAAGGCTATTAATGTATCGATGACTCATGATGATATGCCTGAGGATTGGCAGAATGCATATATAGAGCCATTGTAAAAAGGCAAAGGGGATAAAGATGAGTGCTCAAATTACAGAGGTATAAGTTTGTTGAGTATTCGTGGGAAATTGTATGGGAGGGTATTGATTGAAAGGGTGAAAGCATGTACAGAGCATCAGATTGGGGAAGAGAAGTGTGGTGTCAGAAAAGCAAATGGATTTGTATGTAGTATTTATGGATATGGAGAAGGCATATGATGGAGATGATAGAGATGCTCTGTGGAAGGTATCAAGAATATATGGTGTGGGAAGCATGTTCGTAGAAGCTGTGAAAAGTTTCTATCGAGGATGTAAGGCATGTGTGCGAGTAGGAAGAGAGGAAAGTGATTAGTTTTCAGTGAATGTCGGTTTGCGGCAGGGGTGTGTGATGTCTCCACGGTTAATTTGTTTATGGATGGGGTTGTTAGGGACGTGAATACAAGAGCTTTGAAGAGAGGAGCAAGTATGCAGTCTGTTGTGAATGAGAGGGCCTGGGAAGTGAGACAGTTCTTGTTCGCTGGTGATTCGGGTGAGAAACTGCAGAAGCTGGGGACTGAGTTTGGCAAAGTATGTGAAATAAGAGAGCTCTGAAGAGAGGAGCAAGTATGCAGTCTGTTGTAAATGAGAGAGCCTGGAAGTGAGACAGTTCTTGTTCGCTGGTGATTCGGGTGAGAAACTGCAGAAGCTGGGGACTGAGTTTGGTAAAGTGTGTGAAATAAGAAACCTGAGAGTAGATGTGAATAAGGTACAGTAGGGTTGTGGAACAAGTCAATTGGGAGGTAAGTTTGAATGGAGGAAAACTGGAGGAAGTGTAGTGTTTTAGATATCTGTAAGTGGATTTGGCAGCGGATGGAACCATGGAACCGGAAGTGAGTCACGGGGTGGGGGAGGGGGTGAAAGCTCTGGGAGCGTTGAAAAATGTGTGGAAGGCAACAAAATTCTCTCGAAAAGCAAAAAGGGGTATGTTTTGAGAAACAGTGGTTCCAACAATGTTATATGATTGCGAGACGTGGGCTATAGATAGAGTTGTGCGGAAGAGGCTGGATGTATTGGAAATAAGATGTTTGAAGACAACATGAGGTGTGAGGTGGTTTGCTTGAGTAAGTAATGAAAAGGTAAGAGAGATGTGTGGTAATAAAAAGAGTGTGGTTGAGAGAGCAGAAGAGGGTATTTTGAAATGGCTTGTTCACATGGAGAGAATGAGTGAAGAAAGATTGACAAAGAGTGAATATGTGTCAGAGGTGGAGGGAACGAGGAGAAGCGGAAGACCAAATTGGAGGTGGAAAGATGGAGTGAAAAAGATCTTGAGCGATCGGGGCCTGAACATGCAGGAGGGTGAAAGGCATGCAAGGAATAGAGTGGATTGGAACGATGTGGTATACCGTGGTCGACGTGCTGTCAATGGATTGGACCAGGGCATGTGAAGCGTCTGGGGTAAACCATGGAAAGTTTTGTGGGGCCTGGAAGTGGAAAGGGAGCTTTGGTTTCGGTGCATTATACATGACAGCTAGGGACTGAGTGTGAACGAATGTGGCCTTTGTCATCTTTTCCTAGCGCTACTTCGCGCGAATGCGGAGGTTGGGTGTTGTCATTTCATGTGTGGTGGGGTGGCGCCGGATATGAATATAGGCAGTAAGTATGAATTATGTAAATGAGTATATGGGTATATATCTGTGTATGTGTATATATATGTATACGTTGAATGTATAGTTATGGATATGTGCGTGTGTGGACGAGTATGTATATACATGTGTATGTGGGTGGGTTGGGCCATTCTTTCGTCTGTGTCCTTGTGCTTCCTCGCTAACGCGGGAGACAGCGACAAAGTATAATGAATGAACAAATAACGAGTATGCAATGATAGGTTTTCTGCATATGCTTAACGTAAATTTCTTTCCCTGCCTATGGCTTATGCAATCTAAAAATGGTAACATACCATTATTTTCATTGCCATATATGTACGGACTCATCAAAACACATTAATATTATTTCCAGCAAGATCTATAGTGAGTTCAAAATGGTTAGTTTCTTTATTAAGCCCTGTAGTGGGTAGGATATCAAATTCTAATATTATGAACAATGTAAATCTTGTTACCAAGCTTAACAGTATCAATGTTGATTTTGATTTCAAATTTCTTGGCTTTGATGTTTCCTCACTTTTCACAAAAGTTCCAGTTGATGACCTAGAATATCTATTTGATGTTTTGCATGATATTTCTTTACCAGTTTCAAAGCATATTTTAACTGAACTGATAAAATTGTGTATAAAAGACGGAGTATTTCAATTCAGTAGAGAATATTATGCTAAAAAATTTGATATGGCAATGGGTAATCTTCTTTCTCCTATACTAAGTAATCTTTATATGGAATTTTTTAAAACAAAATTACTAAAGATACCTTACCTTCTAATGTAAACTGGTTTAGGCATGTACATGATGTTCTTCCATCAAATTCACTGTAGAAAATGAAAATAATGGTATGTTACAATTTTTGATTGCATTATCGATAGGAAAGGACACAAGTTTAAGTTTTGCATATGCAGAAAATCTACGAATGTATGCTCATATATTCATTATTACTCACCTCAACTTGAAAGAGTTAAATTATCATCATTTCAGTCTATGTTCCTTAGGACATTACGTATTTGCAGTCCAGAGTTTATTGATGAGTCTTAGAAGATATATTCTATTTAATCTCAGTTCAAGTACCCTAGATCTTTCATTGATAAATCCTTAAGTTAGCGAAGAAATCATTTTATAGAGTTGAGCCTAAACCTCCCGCTGACACCAAGAATATTTTAGTTCTCCCTTTTACTGATATTTTTACTATACCTCCCATGTTGCTTAAATCCTTTGATGTAAAAGTTGCCTTCAGCAAAAATAATACTATTAAGTATATCTTAATCAGAAACTTACCAGTGAATTTTCCTGGATACATCTATAAAGTGCCATGCAGTTTCATGTTGGGCACACTGGTAAGGATCTTACTATAAGACTCAAGCAACATAATTATAGTATAAATACAGAACAAGAATCAAAAGCCTTCTTTAATCTCGTTAAGAACTATGATCATTGTATTCACTAGATATCAACTAACTCCAATAT
This sequence comes from Panulirus ornatus, assembly GCF_036320965.1. Classification (NCBI taxonomy): domain Eukaryota; kingdom Metazoa; phylum Arthropoda; class Malacostraca; order Decapoda; family Palinuridae; genus Panulirus; species Panulirus ornatus. The sequence goes on from NC_092287.1 coordinate 14,357,640, forward strand.
CACTGAATCTTCCAATACTAGATACATAAAGAATTATAACCTTAATGGTAATGATTGTCTATACTAATTTGAAAACTTTAATGTGTAAACAATTTACCTTATTGTCCACATAATAAATTTATGATACTCTCGTTGTCTGTCTTGAACAATCTCTTTTTTAACAAATGAAGTCCTAGATACGTCTTTTAGTTTTATATCAACTAACAGTTATATTTCTTTCTTGTATCTCCTCTGACAATGTGATTATTACACGAAAGTGAACTTGGGAACTTCACATGTTTCATTCTCCCCGTGGACTCATAGGAATATACTTGATCACGCAAAAAAATGTGATTCTTTCCAAAACACACACACACATGTATATACATATATATATATATATATATATATATATATATATATATATATATATATATATATATATATATATATATATATATATATATATATATATATATATATATATATATATATATCGACCACCGACTGGTGGTAATGCCAAGCCGCCAAGTTGGAAATTGGGAGGATTGCTGAAGATCACCAAGCCGTCGAAAGGTCTTGTGTGTGTCTATCACCAGTACTAGACAGGAAAACAAATGTTTACAAGGAATAAACTTTATCCCCCCAAACAAAAGCAGATGACAGATGATGACATCATCAGACAACAATGAACACAAAGTAACAACAACAGTTGAAAGAGGGTTGTCGATGGGGAGATGGCTAACATCAGTATTTTGAAACTATGCCGAGAGGGAAGGAGTACCACGACGGCGATTTCAGCTACGGTAGGTGGATCAGACAAGGATTTGGCCAGCAGGAGAAGAACCATCATGATGGAGAACCATCATAATGGAGTTGCACGGACTGTGATCCTTGCTGTGGTTACAAGAATGGTCTTCCTCCCACCAGTGATGCTACTACGTTTGTGAATCAAGAACCATTGCAACACAAACCTCGCCAGGTGGTAGAGTGTCCCGCAGTGTATCAAGAAAGACTTCCCCAGAACTTTTTTAAAGGGGAAGTAAATGCTTATAGTTGTGTTACTGGAGTGATAGTTTTCATACATGGTGCTTTGACAAGAAAATAGTGAAATTGGAAAAAAAATGTAGCTGAGACAATGAAGCTTATTGATACAGTAGTTAAATTGATGAGAACTACTATTGACGTTTGTGTAAATAAATTATACATTTCCCTTTTCCATAGCCAGAGGTTGGACCATTATGTGACATTCATTTTCTCATTTATTTCAAGCTAGAAGTTTCAGTTTTCTAAATTATTTTCTACTTTTTTCATATGTATATATATGTATATGTGTGTGTGTGTGTGTGTGTGTGTGTGTGTGTGTGTGTATATGTGCGTGTGTATATGTATGTATATATATATGTTTACATATATATATTATCCCTGGGGATAGGGGTGAAAGAATACTTCCCACGCATTCCTCGCGTGTCGTAGAAGGCGACTAGAGGTGACGGGAGCGGGGGGCCAGAAATCCTCCCCTCCTTGTATTTTTTAACTTTCTGAAATGGGAAACAGAAGAAGGAGTCACGCGGTGAGTGCTCATCCTCCTCGAAGGCTTAAACTGGGGTGTCTAAATGTATGTGGATGTAACCAAGATGTGAAAAAAGGAGAGATAGGTAGTATGTTTGAGGAAAGGAACCTGGATGTTTTGGCTCTGAGTGAAACGAAGCTCAAGGGTAAAGGGGAAGAGTGGTTTGGGAATGTCTTGGGAGTAAAGTCAGGGGTTAGTGAGAGGACAAGAGCAAGGGAAGGAGTAGCAGTACTCCTGAAACAGGAGTTGTGGGAGTATGTGATAGAATGTAAGAAAGTAATTTCTCGATTAATATGGGTAAAACTGAAAGTTGATGGAGAGAGATGGGTGATTATTGGTGCATATGCACCTGGGCATGAGAAGAAAGATCATGAGAGGCAAGTGTTTTGGGAGCAGCTGAATGAGTGTGTTAGTGGTTTTGATGCACGAGACCGGGTTATAGTGATGGGTGATTTGAATGCAAAGGTGAGTAATGTGGCAGTTGAGGGAATAATTGGTATACATGGGGTGTTCAGTGTTGTAAATGGAAATGGTGAAGAGCTTGTAGATTTATGTGCTGAAAAAGGACTGGTGATTGGGAATACCTGGTTTAAAAAGCGAGATATACATAAGTATACGTATGTAAGTAGGAGAGATGGCCAGAGAGCGTTATTGGATTACGTGTTAATTGACAGGCGCGCGAAAGAGAGACTTTTGGATGTTAATGTGCTGAGAGGTGCAACTGGAGGGATGTCTGATCATTATCTTGTGGAGGCTAAGGTGAAGATTTGTATGGATTTTCAGAGAAGAAGAGTGTATGTTGGGGTGAAGAGGGTGGTGAGAGTAAGTGAGCTTGGGAAGGAGACTTGTGTGAGGAAGTACCAGGAGAGACTGAGTACAGAATGGAAAAAGGTGAGAACAATGGAAGTAAGGGGAGTGGGGGAGGAATGGGATGTATTTAGGGAATCAGTGATGGATTGCGCAAAAGATGCTTGTGGCATGAGAAGAGTGGGAGGTGGGTTGATTAGAAAGGGTAGTGAGTGGTGGGATGAAGAAGTAAGATTATTAGTGAAAGAGAAGAGAGAGGCATTTGGACGATTTTTGCTGGGAAAAAATGCAATTGAGTGGGAGATGTATAAAAGAAAGAGACAGGAGGTCAAGAGAAAGGTGCAAGAGGTGAAAAAGAGGGTAAATGAGAGTTGGGGTGAGAGAGTATCATTAAATTTTAGGGAGAATAAAAAGATGTTCTGGAAGGAGGTAAATAAAGTGCGTAAGACAAGGGAGCAAATGGGAACTTCAGTGAAGGGTGCAAATGGGGAGGTGATAACAAGTAGTGGTGATGTGAGAAGGAGATGGAGTGAGTATTTTGAAGGTTTGTTGAATGTGTTTGATGATAGAGTGGCAGATATAGGGTGTTTTGGTCGAGGTGGTGTGCAAAGTGAGAGGGTTAGGGGAAAATGATTTGGTAAACAGAGTAGAGGTAGTAAAAGCTTTGCGGAAGATGAAAGCCGGCAAGGCAGCAGGTTTGGATGGTATTGCAGTGGAATTTATTAAAAAAGGGGGTGACTGTATTATTGACTGGTTGGTAAGGTTATTTAATTTATGTATGACTCATGGTGAGGTGCCTGAGGATTGGCGGAATGCGTGCATAGTGCCATTGTACAAAGGCAAAGGGGATAAGAGTGAGTGCTCAAATTACAGAGGTATAAGTTTGTTGAGTATTCCTGGTAAATTATATGGGAGAGTATTGATTGAGAGGGTGAAGGCATGTACAGAGCATCAGATTGGGGAAGAGCAGTGTGGTTTCATAAGTGGTAGAGGATGTGTGGATCAGGTGTTTGCTTTGAAGAATGTATGTGAGAAATACTTAGAAAAGCAAATGGATTTGTATGTAGCATTTATGGATCTGGAGAAGGCATATGATAGAGTTGATAGAGATGCTCTGTGGAAGGTATTAAGAATATATGGTGTGGGAGGCAAGTTGTTAGAAGCAGTGAAAAGTTTTTATCGAGGATGTAAGGCATGTGTACGTGTAGGAAGAGAGGAAAGTGATTGGTTCTCAGTGAATGTAGGTTTGCGGCAGGGGTGTGTGATGTCTCCATGGTTGTTTAATTTGTTTATGGATGGGGTTGTTAGGGAGGTGAATGCAAGAGTTTTGGAAAGAGGGGCAAGTATGAAGTCTGTTGGGATGAGAGAGCTTGGTAAGTGAGTCAGTTGTTGTTCGCTGATGATACAGCGCTGGTGGCTGATTCATGTGAAAACTGCAGAAGCTGGTGACTGAGTTTGGTAAAGTGTGTGAAAGAAGAAAGTTAAGAGTAAATGTGAATAAGAGCAAGGTAATTAGGTACAGTAGGGTTGAGGGTCAAGTCAATTGGGAGGTAAGTTTGAATGGAGAAAAACTGGAGGAAGTAAAGTGTTTTAGATATCTGGGAGTGGATCTGGCAGCGGATGGAACCATGGAAGCGGAAGTGGATCATAGGGTGGGGAAGGGGGCGAAAATCCTGGGAGCCTTGAAGAATGTGTGGAAGTCGAGAACATTATCTCGGAAAGCAAAAATGGATATGTTTGAAGGAAGAGTGGTTCCAACAGTGTTGTATGGTTGCGAGGCGTGGGCCATGGATAGAGTTGTGCGCAGGAGGATGGATGTGCTGGATATGAGATGTTTGAGGACAATGTGTGGTGTGATGGGGTTTGATCGAGTAAGTAACGTAAGGGTAAGAGAGATGTGTGGAAATAAAAAGAGCGTGGCTGAGAGAGCAGAATAGGGTGTTTTGAAATGGTTTGGGCACATGGAAAGAATGAGTGAGGAAAGATTGACCAAGAGGATATATGTATATATATATATATATATATATATATATATATATACATATATATATATATATGTATATATATATATATATATATATATATATATATATATATATATATATATATATATATATATATATATATATATATATATATATATATATATATATATATATATATATATATATATATATATATATGTATATATATATGTATATATATATATATATATATATATATATATATATATATATATATATATATATATATATATATATATATGTATACATATATATATATATATATATATATATATATATATATATATATATATATATATATATATATATATATATATATATATATATATATATATATATATATATATATATATATATATATATATATATATATATATATATTTATATATATATATGTATATATATATATATATATATATATATATATATATATATATATATATATATATATATATATATATATATATATATATATATATATATATATATATATATATATATATATATATATATATATATATACATATATATATAAATATATATATATATATATATATATATATTTATTTATTTATTTATTCTAACTATTTATTTTCTTTTGTCGCTGTTTCCCGCGTTACCGAGGTAGCGCAAGGAAACAGACGAAAGAATCGAGGATGTGTGTGTACGATGCTTGTGTACGTGTAGCAAGAGAGGAAAGTGATTGGTTCTCAGTGAATGTATGTTTGCGGCAGGGGTGTGTCATATCTCCATGGTTGTTTAATTTGTTTGTTGATGGGATTGATAGGGAGGTTAATGCAATAGTTTTGGAAAGAGGGGCAAGTATGAAGTCTGTTTGGGACTTATATATATATATATATATATATATATATATATATATATATATATATATATATATATATATATATATATATATATATATATATATATATATATATATATATATATATATATATATATATATATATATATATATATATATATATATATATATATATATATATATATATATATATATATATATATATATATATATATATATACATATATATATATATATATATATATATATATATATATATATATATATATATATATATATATATATATATATATATATATATATATATATATATATATATATATATATATATATAAATATATATATATATATATATATATATATATATATATATATATTTATTCATTTATTTATTCTAACTATTTATTTTCCTTTGTCGCTGTTTCCCGCGTTACCGAGGTAGCGCAAGGAAACAGACGAAAGAATCGAGGATGTGTGTGTACGATGCTTGTGTACGTGTAGCAAGAGAGGAAAGTGATTGGTTCTCAGTGAATGTATGTTTGCGGCAGGGAAATGTCATGTCTCCATGGTTGTTTGATTTGTTTGTTGATGGGGTTGATAGGGAGGTTAATGCAATAGTTTTGGAAAGAGGGGCAAGTATGAAGTCTGTTTTGATGAGAGAGCTTGGGAAGTGAGTCAGTTGTTGTTCGGTGATGATACAGTGCTGGTGGTTGATTCATGTGAGAAACTGTAGAAGCTGGTGACTGAGTTTAGTAAAGTGTGTGAAAGAAGAAAGTTAAGAGTAAATGTGAATAGGAGCAAGGTTATTAGGTACAGTAGGGTTGAGGGTCAAGTCAATTGGTAGGTAAGTTTGAATGGAGAAAAACTGGAGGAAGTAAAGTGTTTTAGATATCTGGAAGTGAATCTGGCAGCGGAAGGAATCATGGAACGGAAGTGAATCATAGGGTGGGGGAGGTTGCAAAAATCCTGGGAGCCTTGAAGAATGTATGGAAGTCGAGAACATTATCTCCGAAAGCAAAAATGGGTATGTTTGAAGGAATAGTGGTTCCAACAATGTTGTATGGTTGCGAGGCGTGGGCTATGGATAGAGTTATGCGCAGGATGGTGGATGTGCTGGAAATGAGATGTTTGAGGACAATGTGTGGTGTGAGGTGGTTTGATCGAGTAAGTAATGTAAGGGTAAGAGAAATGTGTGGAAATAAAAAGAGCGTGGTTCAGAGAGTAGAAGAGGGTGTTTTGAAATGGTTTGGGCACATGGAGAAAATGAGTGAGGAAAGATTGACCAAGAGGATATATGTGTCGGAGGTGGAGGGAACGAGGAGAAGTGGGAGACCAAATATGAGGTGGAAAGATTGAGTGAAAAAGATTTTGAGTGATAGGGGCCTGAACATGCAGGAGTGTGAAAGGCGGGAAAGGAATAGAGTGAATTGGATAGATGTGGTATACCGGGGTTGACGTGCTGTCAATGGATTGAATCAGGGTATGTGAAGCGTCTGGGGTAAACCATGGAAAGTTCTGTTTGGCCTGAATGTGGAAAGGGAGCTGTGGTTTCGGGCATTAATGCATGACAGCTAGATACTTAGTGTGAACGAATGGGGCCATTGTTGTCTTTTCCTAGCGCTACCTCGCACACATGAGGGGAGAGGGGAATGTTATTCCAAGTGTGGCGAGGTGGCGATGGGAATGAATAAAGGCAGAGTGTGAATTGTGTGCATATGTATATATGTATGTGTGTGTGTATATATATATGTATACATTGAGATGTATGGGTATGTATATTTGCGTGTATATATATATATATATATATATATATATATATATATATATATATATATATATATATATATTATCCCTGGGGATAGGGGAGAAAGAATACTTCCCACGTATTCCCTGCGTGTCGTAGAAGGCGACTAAAAGGGGAGGGAGCGGGGGGCTGGAAATCCTCCCCTCTAGTTTCTTTTTTTTTTTTTTTTTTTTTTTTTTTTTTTTTTCCAAAAGAAGGAACAGAGAAATTGGGCCAGGTGAGGGTATTCCCTCAAGGCCCAGTCCTCTGTTCTTAACGCTACCTCGCTAATGCGGGAAATGGCGAATAGTTTGAAAGAAAAAAAAAGATATATATATATATATATATATATATATATATATATATATATATATATATATATATATATATATATGATAGAGATGCTCTGTGGAAGGTATTAAGAATATATGGTGTGGGAGGCAAGTTGTTAGAAGCAGTGTAAAGTTTTTATCGAGGATGTAAGGCATGTGTACGTGTAGGAAGAGAGGAAAGTGATTGGTTCTCAGTGAATGTAGGTTTGCGGCAGGGGTGTGTGATGTCTCCATGGTTGTTTAATTTGTTTATGGATGGGGTTGTTAGGGAGGTAAATGCAAGAGTTTTGGAAAGAGGGGCAAGTATGAAGTCTGTTGGGGATGAGAGAGCTTGGGAAGTGAGTCAGTTGTTGTTCGCTGATGATACAGCGCTGGTGGCGGATTCATGTGAGAAACTGCAGAAGCTGGTGACGGAGTTTGGTAAAGTGTGTGGAAGAAGAAAGTTAAGAGTAAATGTTAATAAGAGCAAGGTTATTAGGTACAGTAGGGTTGAGGGTCAAGTCAATTGGGAGGTGAGTTTGAATGGAGAAAATCTTGAGGAAGTGAAGTGTTTTAGATATCTGGGAGTGGATCTGTCAGCGGATGGAACCATGGAAGCGGAAGTGGATCATAGGGTGGGGGAGGGGGCGAAAATTTTGGGAGCCTTGAAAAATGTGTGGAAGTCGAGAACATTATCCCGGAAAGCAAAAATGTGTATGTTTGAAGGAATAGTGGTTCCAACAATGTTGTATGGTTGCGAGGCGTGGGCTATGGATAGAGTTGTGCGCAGGAGGATGGATGTGCTGGAAATGAGATGTTTGAGGACAATGTGTGGTGTGAGGTGGTTTGATCGAGTAAGTAACGTAAGGGTAAGAGAGATGTGTGGAAATAAAAAGAGCGTGGTTGAGAGAGCAGAAGAGGGTGTTTTGAAATGGTTTGGGCACATGGAGAGAATGAGTGAGGAAAGATTGACCAAGAGGATATATGTGTCGGAGGTGGAGGGAACGAGGAGAAGAGGGAGACCAAATTGGAGGTGGAAAGATGGAGTGAAAAGGATTTTGTGTGATCGGGGCCTGAACATGCAGGAGGGTGAAAGGAGGGCAAGAAATAGAGTGAATTGGAGCGATGTGGTATACAGGGGTTGACGTGCTGTCAGTGGATTGAATCAAGGCATGTGAAGCGTCCGGGGTAAACCATGGAAAGCTGTGTAGGTATGTATACTTGCGTGTGTGGACGTGTGTATGTGCGTGTGTATGGGGTGGGGTTGGGCCGTTTCTTTCGTCTGTTTCCTTGCGCTACCTCGCAGACGCGGGAGACAGCGACAAAGTATAAGAAAAAAAAAAAAAAAAAAAATATATATATATATATATATATATATATATATATATATATATATATATATATATATATACATATATATATATATATATATGTATATATATATATTATATATATATACAAATATATATATATATATATATATATATATATATATATATATATATATATATATATATATATATATATATATATATATATATATATATATATATATATATATATATATATATATATACACTTGGGAAGAGGGTGTTTTGAAATGGTTTGGTCACATGGAGAGAATGAATGAGGAAAGATTGACGAAGAGGATATATATGTCAGAGGTGGAGGGAACGAAGAGAAGTGGGAGAACAAATTAGATATGGAGAGATGTAGTAAAAAGATTTTGAGTGATCGGGGCCTGAACATGCAGGAGGGTGAAAGGCGTGCAAGGAATAGAGTGAATTGGAACGATGTGGTATACCAGGGTCGACGTGCTGTCAATGGATTAAACCAAGGCATGTGAAGCGTCTTGGGTAAACCATGGAAGGCTCTGTGGGACCTGAAGGTGGAAAGGGAGATGTGGTTTCGGTGCATTATTACATGACAGCTACAGACTGAGTGTGAACGAATGTGGCCTACGTTGTCTTTTTCCTAGCGCTACGTCACGCACATGAGGGGGGGAGGGGATTGTTGTTTCATGTGTGGCGTTGTGGCGATGGAATGAATAAAGGCAGACAGTATGAATTATGTACATGTGTATATATGTATATGTCTGTGTGTGTATATATATGTAAACGTTGAGATGTATAGGTATGTATATTTGCGTGTGTGGACATGTATGTATACACATATGTATGTGGGTGGGTTGGGCCATTCTTTCGTCTGTTTCCTTGCGCTACCTCGCTGACGTGGGAAACAGCAACAAAGCAAAATAAATAAAATGAATTAAGAAGAGCAGTGTGGTTTCAGAAGTGGTAGAGGATGTGTGGATAATGTTTCCTTTGAAGAATGCATGTGAGAAATACTTAGAAAAGCAAATGGATTTGTATGTAGCTTTTATGGATCTGGAGAAGGCATATGATAGACTTAATAGAGATAAGTGCATATGAATAAAGTGCATAAAGTGCATAGCGGTTAGCATGCCTGCCTCTTGCACAGGGGTCCCGGGCTCGATCCTGGCTGTTGGAGGTTTGTATGTTCTATGAAGGTGCGCGTTCATATGCACTTTATTCGTATTCATATACCTCCGCGTTGTATAGTTAGGTTCGGTAAAACGCTATCAGATGGCTATGTGCGCCTGTTGGGAAATAACCGGTATAGACCCCGTTGCTCACCATTGTGAGACGAAGGGTATTCGAGTACTTAGTATTCGAATAGTTGTTTCCTATTAGCCAGGCCCATAGCTTAGCGGTTAGCATGCCTGCCTCTTGCACAGGCGTCCCGGGTTCGATCCTGGCTGTTGGAGGTTTGTATGTTCTATGAAGGTGCGCGTTCATATGCACTTTATTCGTATACATATATATATATGTATATATATATATATATATATATATATATATATATATATATATATATATATATATATATATATATATATATAAGGGGAGTGGGGGAGGAATGGGATGTATTTAGGGAATCAGTGATGGATTGCGCAAAAGATGCTTGTGGCATGAGAAGAGTGGGAGGTGGGTTGATTAGAAAGGGTAGTGAGTGGTGGGATGAAGAAGTAAGAGTATTAGTGAAAGAGAAGAGAGCGGCATTTGGACGATTTTTGCAGGGAAAAAATGCAATTGAGTGGGAGATGTATAAAAGAAAGAGACAGGAGGTCAAGAGAAAGGTGCAAGAGGCGAAAAAAAGGGCAAATGAGAGTTGGGGTGAGAGAGTATCATTAAATTTTAGGGAGAATAAAAAGATGTTCTGGAAGGAGGTAAATAAAGTGCGTAAGACAAGGGAGCAAATGGGAACGTCAGTGAAGGGCGCAAATGGGGAGGTGATAACAAGTAGTGGTGATGTGAGAACTAGATGGAGTGAGTATTTTGAAGGTTTGTTGAATGTGTTTGATGATAGAGTGGCAGATATAGGGTGTTTTGGTCGAGGTGGTGTGCAAAGTCAGAGGGTTAGGGAAAATGATTTGGTAAACAGAGAAGAGGTAGTAAAAGCTTTGCGGAAGATGAAAGCCGGCAAGGCAGCAGGTTTGGATGGTATTGCAGTGGAATTTATTAAAAAAGTGGGTGACTGTATTGTTGACTGGTTGGTAAGGTTATTTAATGTATGTATGACTCATGGTGAGGTGCCTGAGGATTGGCGGAATGCGTGCATAGTGCCATTGTACAAAGGCAAAGGGGATAAGAGTGAGTGCTCAAATTACAGAGGTATAAGTTTGTTGAGTATTCCTGGTAAATTATATGGGAGGGTATTGATTGAGAGGGTGAAGGCATGTACAGAGCATCAGATTGGGGAAGAGCAGTGTGGTTTCAGAAGTGGTAGAGGATGTGTGGATCAGGTGTTTGCTTTGAAGAATGTATGTGAGAAATACTTAGAAAAGCAAATGGATTTGTATGTAGCATTTATGGATCTGGAGAAGGCATATGATAGAGTTGATAGAGATGCTCTGTGGAAGGTATTAAGAATATATGGTGTGGGAGGAAAGTTGTTAGAAGCAGTGAAAAGTTTTTATCGAGGATGTAAGGCATGTGTACGTGTAGGAAGAGAGGAAAGTGATTGGTTCTCAGTGAATGTAGGTTTGCGGCAGGGGTGTGTGATGTCACCATGGTTGTTTAATTTGTTTATGGATGGGGTTGTTAGGGAGGTAAATGCAAGAGTTTTGGAAAGAGGGGCAAGTATGAAGTCTGTCGGGGATGATAGAGCTTGGGAAGTGAGTCAGTTGTTGTTCACTGATGATACAGCGCTGGTGGCTGATTCATGTGAGAAACTGCAGAAGCTGGTGACTGAGTTTGGTAAAGTGTGTGGAAGAAGAAAGTTAAGAGTAAATGTGAAAAAGAGCAAGGTTATTAGGTATAGTAGGGTTGAGAGTCAAGTCAAGTGGGAGGTGAGTTTGAATGGAGAAAAACTGGAGGAAGTGAAGTGTTTTAGATATCTGGGAGTGGATCTGGCAGCGGATGGAACCATGGAAGCGGAAGTGGATCATAGGGTGGGGGAGGGGGGCAAAATTCTGGGGGCCTTGAAGAATGTGTGGAAGTCGAGAACATTATCTCGGAAAGCAAAAATGGGTATGTTTGAAGGAATAGTGGTTCCAACAATGTTGTATGGTTGCGAGGCGTGGGCTATGGATAGAGTTGTGCGCAGGAGGATGGATGTGCTGGAAATGAGATGTTTGAGGACAATGTGTGGTGTGAGGTGGTTTGATCGAGTGAGTAACGTAAGGGTGAGAGAGATGTGTGGAAATAAAAAGAGCGTGGTTGAGAGAGCAGAAGAGGGTGTTTTGAAGTGGTTTGGGCACATGGAGAGAATGAGTGAGGAAAGATCGACCAAGAGGATATATGTGTCGGAGGTGGAGGGAACGAGGAGAAGAGGGAGACCAAATTGGAGGTGGAAAGATGGAGTGAAAAAGATTTTGTGTGATCGGGGCCTGAACATGCAGGAGGGTGAAAGGAGGGCAAGGAATAGAGTAAATTGGAGCGATGTGGTATACCGTGGTTGACGTGCTGTCAGTGGATTGAATCAAGGCATGTGAAGCGTCTGGGGTAAACCATGGAAAGCTGTGTAGGTGTGTGTATATTTGCGTGTGTGGACGTATGTATATACATGTGTATGGGGGGGGGGTTGAGCCATTTCTTTCGTCTGTTTCCTTGCGCTACCTCGCAAACGCGGGAGACAGCGACAAAGTATAATAAAAAAAAAAATGTAATATATATATATATATATATATATATATATATATATATATATATATATATATATATATATATATATATATATATATATATTATCCCTGGGGATAGGGGAGAAAGAATACCAGCGGGGGGCTGGAAATCTTCCCCTCTTTTTTTTTTTCCAAAGGAAGGAACAGAGAAGGGGGCCGGGTGAGGATATTCCCTCAGAGGCCCAGTCCTCTGCTCTTAACGCTACCTCGCTGTAGCGGGAAATGGCGAATAGTATGAAAGATATATATATATGTATATATATATATATATATATATATATATATATATATATATATATATATATATATATATATATATATATATATATATATATATATATATATATATATATATATATATATATATATATATATATATATATATATATATATATATATATATATCATCCCTGGGGATAGGGGAGAAAGAATACTTCCCACGTATTCCCTGCGTGTCGTAGAAGACGACGAAAAGTGGAGGGAGCGGGGGGCTGGAAATCCTCCCCTCTCGTGTTTTTTTTTAATTATCCAAAAGAAGGGACAGAGAAGGAGGCCAGGTGAGGATATTCCCTCAAAGGTCCAGTCCTCTGTTCTTAACGCAACCTCGCTAATGCGGGAGATGGCCTGAACATGCAGGAGGGTGAAAGGAGGGCAAGGAATAGAGTGAATTGGAGCGATGTGGTATACCGGGGTTGACGTGCTGTCAGTGGATTGAATCAAGGCATGTGAAGCTTCTGGGGTAAACCATGGAAAGCTGTGTAGGTATGTATATTTGCGTGTGTGGACGTATGTATATACATGTGTGTGGGGGTGGGTTGGGCCATTTCTTGTTTCCTTGCGCTACCTCGCAAACGCGGGAGACAGCGACAAAGCACAAAAAAAAAAAAAAAAAAATATATATATATATATATATATATATATATATATATATATATATATATATATATATATATATATATATATATATATCCCTGGGGATAGGAGAGAAAGAATACTTCCTGCGCCTTCCCCATGTGTCATTCAAGGCGACTAAAGGGTACGGGAGCGGGAAGCAAGAAACCCTCCCCTCCTTGTACAAGAACTTTCTATAAGGGGAAAGGGAAGAAGGAATCGCCCGGGGATTGCTCATTTTCTTCTTCTTGGGGGTGTCTAAATGTGTGTAGATGTAACCACGATGAGAAAAAATGAGAGATACTTAGTATGTTTGAGGAAAGAATCCTGGATGTTTTGGCTCTTATTGAAACGAAGCTCAAGGGTAAAGGGAAAGTTTGGTTTTGGAATGTTTTGGGAGTAAAGTCAGGGGTTGGTGAGAGGACAAGAGCAAGGGAAGGAGTAGCATTACTCTTGAAACAGGAGTAGTGGGATTATGTGATAGAGTATAAGAAAGTAAACTCTAGATTAATATTGGTCAAACTGAGAGTGGATGGAGAGAGATGGGTGATTATTGGAGCCTATGCACCTCGGCATGAGAAGAAAGATCATGATAGGCAAGTGTTTTGGGAGCAACTGAGTGAGTGTGTTAGTAGTTTTGATGCACGAGACTGGGTTATAATGATGGGTGATTTGAATGCAAAGGTGAGTAATGTAGCAGTTGAGGAAATAATTGGTGTACAAGGAGTGTTCACTGTTGTAAATGGAAATGGTGAAGAGCATGTAGATTTGTGTGCTGAAAAAGGACTGGTGATTGGGAATACCTTTTAAAAAGAGAGATGGCCAGAAAGCATTATTGGATTACGTGCTAACTGATAGGTGCGTGAAAGAGAGACTTTTGGATTTTAATGTGCTGAGAGGTGAAACAGGAGGGATGTCTGATCATTATCTTGTGGAGGCGAAGTTGAATATTTGTAGAGGTTTTCAGAAAAGAAGAGAGAATCTTGGGTTGAAGAGGGTGGTGAGAGTAAGTGAGCTTGGGAACGAAACTTGTGAGAGGAAGTACCAGGAAAGACTGAGTGCAGAATGGAAAAAGGTGAGAGCAAAGGACGTAAGGGGAGTGGGTGAGGAATGAGATGTAATTAGGGAAGCAGTGATGGCTTGCGCAAAAGATGCTTGTGGCATGAAAAGCGTGGGAAGTAGGTAGATTAGAAAGGGTAGTGAGTGGTGGGATGAAGAAGTTAGATTATTTGTGAGAGAGAAGAGAGGCATTTGAAAGAGTTTTGAAGGGAAAGAGTGCAAATGACTGGGAGAGGCATGAGATCAAGAGAAAGAAGCAATAGGTGAAAAAGAGGGCAAATGAGAGTTGGGGTGAGAGAGTATCACTAAATTTTAGAGAGAATAAAAAAGGGTTTGGAATGAAGTAAAAAAGGGCGTAAGACAAAAGAACAAATGGGAAGATCGGTGAGAAGGAGATGGAGTGAGTATTTTCAAGGTTTGTTAAATGTGTTAGATGATAGAGTGGCAGATATAGTGGTTTGGTCGAGGTACTGTGCGAAGTGTGAGGGTTAGAGAAATTGATTTGGTAAACAGAGAAAAGGTAATAAAAGCTTTGCGTAACATGAAAGCCGGCAAGGCAGCGGGTTTGGATGGTATTGCAGTGGAATTTATTAAAAGAAAGGATGACTGTGTTGTTGACAGGTTGCTAAGGATATCTAATGTATATACGACTCATGGTGATGTGCCTGAGGATTGGCGGAATGCATATATAGTGCTATTGTACGAAGGTAAAGGTGATAAAGGTGAGTGCTCAAATTCTACAGGTATAAGTTTGTTGAGTATTCTTAGGAAATTATATGGGAGGGCGTTGATTCAGAGGGTGAAAGCATGTACAGAGCATCAGATTGGGGAAGAGCAGGTTTCAGAAGTGGTAGAGGATGTGTGGATCAGGTATTTGCTTTGAAGAATGTGAGAAATGCTTAGGTAAACAAATAGATTTGTATGTAGCATTTACGGATCTGGAGAAAGCATTAAGAATATTTGATGTGGAAGGCAAGTTGCTAGAAGCAGTGAAAAGTTTTTATCAAGGATGTAAGGCATGTGTACGAGTAGGAAGAGATGAAAAGTGATTGGTTCTCAGTGAATGCCGGTTTGAGGCAGGGGTGCATGATGTCTCCATGGTTGTTTAATTTGTTTATGAATTGGGCTGTTAGGGAGGTGATTGCAAGAGTTATGGAAAGAGGGGCAAGTATGTAGTCTGCTTTGGATGAGAGGGCTTGGGAAGTGAGTCAGTTGTTGTTTGCTGATGATACAGCGCTGGTGGCTGATTCATGTGAGAAACTGCAGAAGTTGGTGACTGAGTTTGATGAAGTGTGGGAAAGAAGAAAGCAGAGAGTAAATGTGAATAAGAGCAAGGTTATTAGGTGCACTATGGTTGAGGGAAAAGTCAATTGGGAGGTAAGTTTGAATGGAGAAAAACTGGAGGAAGTGAAGTGTTTTAGATATCTGGGAGTAGATTTGGCAGCGGATGAAACCATGGAGCGGAAGTGAGTCACATGATGGGGAGGAGGCAAAAGTTCTGGGAGCGTTGAAAAATGTGTGGAAGACGAGAACATTACCTTCGAAAGCAAAAATGATAAGCTTGAAGGAATAGTGGTTCCAACAATGTTATATAGTTGCGAGGCGTGGGCTATAGATAGAGTTGGGTAGAAAGGGTGGATGCGTTTTGAAATGAGATGTTTGAGGACAATATGTGGTGTGAGGTGTTTTGATCGAGTAAGTAATGAAAGGGTAAGAGATATGTGTGGTAATAAAAAGGGTGTGGCTGAGCAAGCAGAATAGGGTTTTTGGAATAGTTTGGTCACATGGAGAGAACGAGTGAGGAAAGATTGACATAGAGGATATAGGTCAGAGGTGGAGGGAACGAGGAGATGTGGGAGACCAAACTGGAGGTAGAAAGATGAAGTGAAAAAGATTTTGAGCGATCGGGGCCTGAACATGCAGGAGGGTGAAAGGCGTGCAAGAATAGAGTGAATTGGAACGATGTGGTATACCGGGATCGACGTGCTGTCAATGGATTGAAATAGGGCATGTGAAGCGTTTGGGGTAAACCATGGAAAGTTTTGTGGAGCCTGTAAGTGGAAAGGGAGCTGTGGTTTCGGTGCATAATAAATGACAGATATATATATATATATATATATATATATATATATATATATATATATATATATATATATATATATATATATATATATATATATATATATATATATATATATATATATATATATATATATATATATAAATATACATATATATATATATTATCCCTGGGGATAGGGAAGAAAGAATACTTCCCACGTATTCCCTGCGTGTCGTAGAAGGCGACTAAAAGGGGAGGGAGCGGGGGGCTGGAAATCCTCCCCTCTCGTTTTTTTTAATTTTCCAAAACAAGGAACAGACAATTGGGTCAGGTAAAGGCCCAATCCTCTGTTCTTAACGCTACCTCGCTGATGCGGGAAATGGCGAATAGTTTGAAAGAAAAGAAAGAATATATATATATATATATATATATATATATATATATATATATATATATATATATATATATATATATATATATATATATATATATATATATATTTTTTTTTTTTTTTTTTTATACCTCGTCGCTGTCTCCCGCGTTTGCGAGGTAGCGCAAGGAAACAGACGAAAGAAATGGCCCAACCCCCCCATACACATGTATATACATACGTCCACACACGCAAATATACATACCTACACAGCTTTCCATGGTTTACCCCGGACGCTTCACATGCCTTGATTCAATCCACTGACAGCACGTCAACCCCTGTATACCACATCGCTCCAATTCACTCTATTCTTGCCCTCCTTTCACCCTCCTGCATGTTCAGGCCCCGATCACACAAAATCCTTTTCACTCCATCTTTCCACCTCCAATTTGGTCTCCCTCTTCTCCTCGTTCCCTCCACCTCCGACACATATATCCTCTTGGTCAATCTTTCCTCACTCATTCTCTCCATGTGCCCAAACCACTTCAAAACACCCTCTTCTGCTCTCTCAACCACGCTCTTTTTATTTCCACACATCTCTCTTACCCTTACGTTACTTACTCGATCAAACCACCTCACACCACACATTTGTCCTCAAACATCTCATTTCCAGCACATCCATCCTCCTGCGCACAACTCTATCCATAGCCCACGCCTCGCAACCATACAACATTGTTGGAACCACTATTCCTTCAAACATACCCATTTTTGCTTTCCGGATAATGTTCTCGACTTCCACACATTTTTCAAGGCTCCCAAAATTTTCGCCCCCTCCCCCACCCTATGATCCACTTCCGCTTCCATGGTTCCATCCGCTGACAGATCCACTCCCAGATATCTAAAACACTTCACTTCCTCCAGTTTTTCTCCATTCAAACTCACCTCCCAATTGACTTGACCCTCAACCCTACTGTACCTAATAACCTTGCTCTTATTCACATTTACTCTTAACTTTCTTCTTCCACACACTTTACCAAACTCCGTCACCAGCTTCTGCAGTTTCTCACATGAATCCGCCACCAGCGCTGTATCATCAGCGAACAACAACTGACTCACTTCCCAAGCTCTCTCATCCCCAACAGACTTCATACTTGCCCCTCTTTCCAAGACTCTTGCATTTACCTCCCTAACAACCCCATCCATAAACAAATTAAACAACCATGGAGACATCACACACCCCTGCCGCAAACCTACATTCACTGAGAACCAATCACTTTCCTCTCTTCCTACACGTACACATGCCTTACATCCTCGATAAAAACTTTTCACTGCTTCTAACAACTTGCCTCCCACACCATATATTCTTAATACCTTCCACAGAGCATCTCTATCAACTCTATCATATGCCTTCTCCAGATCCATAAATGCTACATACAAATCCATTTGCTTTTCTAAGTATTTCTCACATACATTCTTCAAAGCAAACACCTGATCCACACATCCTCTACCACTTCTGAAACCACACTGCTCTTCCCCAATCTGATGCTCTGTACATGCCTTCACCCTCTCAATCAATACCCTCCCATATAATTTACCAGGAATACTCAACAAACTTATACCTCTGTAATTTGAGCACTCACTCTTATCCCCTTTGCCTTTGTACAATGGCACTATGCACGCATTCCGCCAATCCTCAGGCACCTCACCATGAGTCATACATACATTAAATAACCTTACCAACCAGTCAACAATACAGTCACCCCCTTTTTTAATAAATTCCACTGCAATACCATCCAAACCTGCTGCCTTGCCGGCTTTCATCTTCCGCAAAGCTTTTACTACCTCTTCTCTGTTTACCAAATCATTTTCCCTAACCCTCTCACTTTGCACACCACCTCGACCCAAACACCCTATATCTGCCACTCTGTCATCAGACACATTCAACAAACCTTCAAAATACTCATTCCATCTCCTTCTCACATCACCACTACTTGTTATCACCTCCCCATTTACGCCCTTCACTGAAGTTCCCATTTGCTCCCTTGTCTTACGCACCCTATTTACCTCCTTCCAGAACATCTTTTTATTCTCCCTAAAATTTACTGATAGTCTCTCACCCCAACTCTCATTTGCCCTTTTTTTCACCTCTTGCACCTTTCTCTTGACCTCCTGTCTCTTTCTTTTATACTTCTCCCACTCAATTGCATTTTTTCCCTGCAAAAATCGTCCAAATGCCTCTCTCTTCTCTTTCACTAATACTCTTACTTCTTCATCCCACCACTCACTACCCTTTCTAAACAGCCCACCTCCCACTCTTCTCATGCCACAAGCATCTTTTGCGCAATCCATCACTGATTCCCTAAATACATCCCATTCCTCCCCCACTCCCCTTACTTACATTGTTCTCACCTTTTTCCATTCTGTACACAGTCTCTCCAGATACTTCTTCACACAGGTCTCCTTCCCAAGCTCACTTACTCTCACCACCTTCTTCACCCCAACATTCACTCTTCTTTTCTGAAAACCCATACTAATCTTCACCTTAGCCTCCACAAGATAATGATCAGACATCCCTCCAGTTGCACCTCTCAGCACATTGACATCCAAAAGTCTCTCTTTCGCACGCCTGTCAATTAACACGTAATCCAATAACGCTCTCTGGCCATCTCTCCTACTTACATAAGTATACTTATGTATATCTCGCTCTTTAAACCAGGTATTCCCAATCATCAGTCCTTTTTCAGCACATAAATCTACATATATATATATATATATATATATATATATATATATATATATATATATATATATATATATATATATATATATATATATATATATATATATATATATACACTTGGGAAGAGGATGTTTTGAAATGGTTTGGTCACATGGAGAGAATAAGTGAGGAAAAATTGACGAATAGGATATATATATCAGAGGTGGAGGGAACGAAGAGAAGTGGCAGAACAAATTAGAGGTGGAGAGATGTAGTAAAAAGATTTTGAGTGATCGGGGCCTGAACATGCAGGAGGGTGAAAGGCGTGTAAGGAATAGAGTGAATGTTGGGGTGAAGAGGATGGTGAGAGTAAGTGAGCTTGGGAAGGAGACTTGTGTGAGGAAGTACCAGGAGAGACTGAGTACAGAATGGAAAAAGGTGAGAACAATGGAAGTAAGGGGAGTGGGGGAGCAATGGGATGTATTTAGGGAATCAGTGATGGATTGCGCAAAAGATGCTTGTGGCATGAGAAGAGTGGGAGGTGTGTTGATTAGAAAGGGTAGTGAGTGGTGGGATGAAGAAGTAAGAGTATTAGTGAAAGAGAAGAGAGAGGCATTTGGACGATTTTTGCAGGGGAAAAAATGCAATTGAGTGGGAGACGTATAAAAAAAGAGACAGGAGGTCAAGAGAAAGGTGCAAGAGGTGAAAAAAAGGGCAAATGAGAGTTGGGGTGAGAGAGTATCATTAGATTTTAGGGAGAATAAAAAGATGTTCTGGAAGGAGGTAAATAAAGTGCGTAAGACAAGGGAGCAAATGGGAACTTCAGTGAAGGGCGCAAATGGGGAGGTGATAACAAGTAGTGGTGATGTGAGAAGGAGATGGAGTGAGTATTTTGAGGGTTTGTTGAATGTGTTTGATGATAGAGTGCAAGATATAGGGTGTTTTGGTCGAGGTGGTGTGCAAAGTGCGAGGGTTAGGGAAAATGATTTGGTAAACAGAGAAGAGGTAGTAAAAGCTTTGCGGAAGATGAAAGCCGGCAAGGCAGCAGGTTTGGAAGGTATTGCAGTGGAATTTATTAAAAAAGGGGGTGACTGTATTGTTGACTGGTTGGTAAGGTTATTTAATGTATGTATGACTCATGGTGAGGTGCCTGAGGATTGGCGGAATGCGTGCATAGTGCCATTGTACAAAGGCAAAGGGGATAAGAGTGAGTGCTCAAATTACAGAGGTTTTAGTTTGTTGAGTGTTCCTGGCAAATTGTATGGGAGGGTATTGATTGAGAGGGTGAAGGCATGTACAGAGCATCAGATTGGGGAAGAGCAGTGTGGTTTCAGAAGTGGTAGAGGATGTGTGGATCAGGTGTTTGCTTTGAAGAATGTATGTGAGAAATACTTAGAAAAGCAAATGGATTTTTATGTAGCATTTATGGATCTGGAGAAGGCATATGATAGAGTTGATAGAGATGCTCTGTGGAAGGTATTAAGAATATATGGTGTGGGAGGCAAGTTGTTAGAAGCAGTGAAAAGTTTTTATCGAGGATGTAAGGCATGTGTACGTGTAGGAAGAGAGGAAAGTGATTGGCTCTCAGTGAATGTAGGTTTGCGGCAGGGGTGTGTGATGTCTCCATGGTTGTTTAATTTGTTTATGGATGGGGTTGTTAGGGAGGTGAATGCAAGAGTTTTGGAAAGAGCGGCAAGGATGAAGTCTGTTGGGGATGAGAGAGCTTGGGAAGTGAGTCAGTTGTTGTTCGCTGATGATACAGCGCTGGTGGCTGATTCATGTGAGAAACTGCAGAAGCTGGTTACTGAGTTTGGTAAAGTGTGTGAAAGAAGAAAGTTAAGAGTAAATGTGAATAAGAGCAAGGTTATTAGGTACAGTAGGGTTGAGGGTCAAGTCAGTTGGAAGGTGAGTTTGAATGGAGAAAAACTGGAGGAAGTGAAGTGTTTTAGATATCTGGGAGTGGATCTGGCAGTGATGGAAACATGGAAGCGGAAGTGGATCATAGGGTGGGGGAGGGGGCGAAAATTCTGGGAGCCTTGAAGAATGTGTGGAAGTCGAGAACATTATCTCGGAAAGCAAAATTGGGTATGTTTGAAGGAATAGTGGTTCCAACAATGTTGTATGGTTGCAAGGCGTGGACTATGGATAGAGTTGTGCGCAGGAGGATGGATGTGCTGGAAATGAGATGTTTGAGGACAATATGTGGTGTGAGGTGGTTTGATCGAGTAAGTAACGTAAGGGTAAGAGAGATGTGTGGAAATAAAAAGAGCGTGGTTGAGAGAGCAGAAGAGGGTGTTTTGAAATGGTTTGGTCACATGGAGAGAATGAGTGAGGAAAAATTGACCAAGAGGATATATGTATCGGACGTGGAGGGAACGAGGAGAAGAGGGAGACCAAATTGGAGGTGGAAAGATGGAGTGAAAAAGATTTTGTGTGATCGTGGCCTGAACATGCAGGAGGGTGAAAGGAGGGCAAGGAATAGAGTGAATTGGAGCGATGTGGTATACCGGGGTTGACGTGCTGTCAGTGGATTGAATCAAGGCATGTGAAGCGTCTGGGGTAAACCATGGAAAGCAGTGTAGGTATGTATATTTGCGTGTGTGGACGTATGTATATACATGTGTATGGGGGGGTGGGTTGGGCCATTTCTTTCGTCTGTTTCCTTGCGCTACCTCGCAAACGCGGGAGACAGCGACAAAAAAAAAAATATATATATATATATATATATATATATATATATATATATATATATATATATATATATATATATATATATATACATATATATATATATATATATATATATATATATATATATATATATATATATATATATATATATATATATATATATATGTATATATATATATATATATATATATATTGATATAGGTATGTGTGTGTGTGTGTGTGTGTGTGTGTGTGTGTGTACAGCGTTGATCAGGGTTTCAGTTGCTCGTGCCGTCTCAGCTAACATAGAAAAATAACAACTGTCCAGTCGAATGTTTTCCCTTCCGGTTTTTCTCCGAGCCCTTGAACATCCTTGCAAAATTTCCCGAAATTCTATAGCGATTAAGCAAAGAAGAGATATTGAAGCCCGATAGTTCATGATCAATTAATGAAGATGTTTTAACTGCCGCTTTGGCTAATGGCCTCCACAAAGAACAGTTCACGAAGTACGATGATACTGTCAAAAGAGAGAAAGGGAATGAATGATTGATGAGGTCGTGGTTTTCAAAAAATATCACACCAAGCGTGCCGGGTTCCCCTAACCAGATAAGGTTTGAAGGCCACTGATCATTACTTCAGTGTACAATGTAATGAAGATTGCTGTCGTTGTATCAATAAGGTTTTCTGTCTAGCTTAGATTGGCGAAAGTGGTTGGATCATTAGCTGAATCTATTCAATATATGAAAAGTTGTTTGTATGATATTTCTTTGGTTCTAGTGATACTCATATAAGGGAAAGGTTATACCACTAAGCTTTTCCTCGTTTTCCTGGATTTCATCAAATACAAGAGGAGAGTAGAATGAAAAAAGATTAAGAAAACATAATTTGTATTTAGAGAAGGAGTCTTATGAAGATGTCTGTGCTAATGCTAAAATTATAAAGAAAAAAAGAATATAACAGTATAGCTCTCTATAAGGATGAGTAATTGTACTTTGCGAAAATAAGAAATAGCGTTTTTTGTCTTACCCATTCTAATGTTTTGTTTAAAGCACCACTTCTGTGTAATGACAAAATAGAATATTTGTAGGGCACTCAAAAAAACAGCTAAGTTGTGACGAGAGTTGTCGGTAGATTTGGCGAGTGACTAGGTATATGTAATGTGGCAATGGAGAGACTGGAAGTGGTGAGGCAACTTGACCCCATAGAAGGAATGAGTATGGTGAAGATAATGAAGTTATGGTCCTTAAATGGTGTCATTTCGAGAGGAAAAGTGGCAGGTGCCTATGAAGGAGACACTGTTTACTGGTTACATTGTACGACCAATGATCGTATGGTCGTCCCGGCCAGACATATTAGGTTAGTGCCCAAGTAGATGAAGATTGGAAGATCATTAAAGAGATGTCATCATGTAATACATCATGTATACATGGGTATGCACAAGAATCCACTTATGTATATATTGGTATTGGAATTCATTAATCATTATTTTCTGTATGTTTCTGTCCGTGTAGCATTTCTACGTTCTGTTTGCGTACATCTGTCTTCTGAGTCTACGTCCTTGTACTCTCTACAGTGTACAAACGTAATGAAAATGACATCGTTAAAAAAGAAATCGTGTCGTAACTCCCTTTTCATTAAAAATGACTCGTGGATCGTCTCTAGATTTGTTTGTAAGTAAATCTGTGAATAATGATACGACGATGGTAGCCATCAGTCGCGTAAAGGAGTGCGAATTTCCGCGACGAAATTACTCGATAAATTTCTCTCAAGACAGGGACGTTGAACTCAATGGGTGTACGCCCATTCCTCACGCACGCAAGACCCTGATGATGGCTCGTGGTACGGAAGCCACCGGTCACGATGTCAGATCTCCAGTAAACGCCACACGCACACTGGCAGAACAGCATGATTTTGTATGTTCTGAAGGGGACGTTATGAAGCTACTCGTAGGGATTGGTTGTATGTGTGGCAGTGAACTCAAGTGGCAGCCACATACCAGCTTCACCCATTCTTCCTCCTTGCAGCGCTGTCTCCTCACAACCCTGACCTCCCTCATGAGACTGTCTTCTTTAGAACATACAGCCTCACTGCGTTGTCTCTTCACTACCCCGTCCCATCACTACTTTTTCTTCGCACTGCCCTGGCCCATCATTGCTTTGTCTTATCACTAACTCGGCCCATCACTGCTTTGTCTTCTCAACACCCCTGCCCGTTACTGCTTTGTCATCTCACTACCCCGGCCCATCACTGTCTTGTCTTCTCACGCGACCCATCACTTCCTTGTCGACTCTTTGCCCCGACCCCTCGTAGCCCCATCTCACTACGCTGCCATCTCATTATTCCGTTCCTTCACTGTTCAGTCTCGTCATTGATCTTTCTCCTAAATGCCTTATCCTGTCATTGCTATATTTCCAGGAAGCCTCTTATCTCCCTATCCCATCTCTTCGCTACTTCTTCCCCTCACTACTTCACTCTCTGCTGTCTCCACTCACTCAACTCACATCTCTACCCTATTTCCTCATTTCCCTTCCTCCTCACAGGTCTTTTCTTTGCCATTCCCCTTCCTTGCATTTGAATCTTCTCTTTCTCCTGTCCCCTTACTGTTCCTTTTCCATAGTGCACTGTCCCATATCTACCATAACCTTATTGTCCCGTCTCTTCCCTGTCCCGTTTACTACTTGCCCCACCTCTTCACTGCTCTGTCTCTTCATTGTCCCGTCCACTTATTGCCACATACCTTGTTGATTTTGTGTGATCGGGGCCTGAACATTCAGGAGGATGAAAGGAGGGCAAGGAATAGAGTGAATTGGATCGATGTGGTATACCGGGGCTGACGTGCTGTCAGTGGATTGAATCAGGGATATGTGAAGCGTCTGGGGTAAACCATGGAAAGCTGTGTAGGTATGTATATTTGCGTGTGTGGACGTATGTATATACATGTGTATGGGGGTGGGTTGGGCCATTTCTTTCGTCTGTTTCCTTGCGCTACCTCGCAAACGCGGGAGTCAGCGACAAAGAAACAGACGAAAGAAATATATATATATATGTATACATATATATGTATACATATATATATATATATATATATATATATATATATATATATATATATATATATATATATATATATATATATATATATATATATATATATATATATATATATATATATATATATATATATATATATTTCAAGCGGGGGGCTGGAAATCCTCCCCTCTCATTTTTTTTGTTTTTTTTTGATTTTCCAAAAGAAGGAACAGAGGGGGCCAGGTGAGGATATTCCAAAAAAGGCCCAGTCCTCTGTTCCTAACGCTACCTCGCTAACGCGGGAAATGGCGAATAGTTTAAAAGAAAAAGAAAGAATATATGTATATATATATATATATATATATATATATATATATATATATATATATATATATATATATATATATATATATATATATATATATATGTACATATTTCTTATTATCTATTTTATTTGTTTTGCTTTGTCGCGGTCTCCCGGGTTAGCGAGGTAGCGCAATGAAACAGATGAAAGAATGGCCCAACCCACCAACATACACATGTATATACATACACTTCCACACACTCAGACATACATTCCTATACATCTCAACGTATACATATATATACACACACAGAAATATACATATATACACATGTACATTTTTCATACTGTCTTCCTTTATTCATTCCCATCGCCACCTCGCCACACATGAAATAACAAACCCCTCTTCCCTCATGTGTGCGAGGTAGCGCTAGGAAAAGACAACAAAGGCCCCATTCGTTCACACTCAGTCTCTAGCTGTCATGAATAATGCACTGAAACCACAGCTCCCTTTCCACATCCAGTCCCCACAAAAATTTCCATAGTTTACCCCTGACGCTTTACACGCCCTGGTTCAATCCATTGACAGCACGTTGACCCCGGTATACCACATTCTTCCAATTCACTCTATTCTTTGCACGCCTTTTAACCCTCCTGCATGTTCAGGCTCCGATCACTCAAAATCTTTTTCACTCCATCTTTCCAACTCCAATTTGTTCTCCCAGTTCTCCTCGTTCCCTCCACCTCTGACACATATATCTTCTTGGTTAATCTTTCCTCACTCATTTTCTCCATGTGACCAAACCATTTCAAAACACCCTCTTCTGCTCTCTCAACCACACTCTTTTTATTACGACACATTTCTCTTACCCTATTATTACTTATTCGATCGAAGCACCTCTTAACACATGTTGTCCTCAAACATCTCATTTCCTGAATATCCACCCTCTTCCGCACAGAGTCCACGCCTCGCAGCCATATGATATTGTTGGAACCACTATTCCTTCAAACACACCCATTTTTGCTGTCCGATATAATGTTCTCGATTTCCACTCATTCTTCAACGCTTCCAGAACTTTCGCCCCCTCCCCCACCCTATGATTCACTTCCGCTTCCATGGTTCCATCCGCTGCCATATCCACTCCCAGATATCTAAAACACTTCACATCGTCCAGTTTTCCCTCAACCCTGCTGTACCCAATAACCTGGACCCTATTCACATTTTCTCTTAGCTTTCTTCTTTCCATACTTTACCAAATTCAGTCACCAGCTTCTGCAGTTTCTCACACTAATCAGCTACCATCTCTTTCTCATCAGCGAACAACTGACTCACTTCCCAAGCTCTCTCATTCAAAACAGACTGCACACTTGCCCATCTTTCCAAAACTTTTGCATTCATATAGAGGATGTGTGGATCAGGTGTTTCCTTTGAAGAATGTATGTGAGAAATACTTAGAAAAACAAATGGATTTCTATGTAGCATTTATGGATCTGGAGTAGGCATATGACAGAGTTCATAGAGATGCTCTGTTGAAGGTATTAAGAATATATGGTGTGGGAGGCAAGTTGTTAGAAGCAGTGAAAAGTTTTTATAGAGGATTCAATGCATGTGTGCGTGTAGGAAGAGAGGAAAGTGATTGCTTTTCAGTGAATGTAGGTTTGCGGCAGGGTTGTGTGATGTCTCCATGGTTGTTTAATTTGTTTATTGATGGGGTTGTTAGGGAGGTGAATGCAAGAGTTTTGGAAAGAGGGGCAAGTCATGCAGTCTGTTGCGGATGAGAGAGCTTGGGAAGTGAGTCAGTTGTTGTTCGCTTATGATACAGCGCTGGTGGCTGATTCATGTGAGAAACTGCAGAAGCTGGTGACTGAGTTTGGTAAAGTGTGTGAAAGAAGAAAGTTGAGAGAAAATGTGAATGAGAACAATGTCATTAGGTACAGTAGGGTTGAGGGTCAAGTTAATTTGGAAGTAAGTTTGAATGGAGAAAAACCGTAGGAAGTAAAGTGTTTTAGATATCTGGGAGTGGATCTTGTAGCGGATGGAACCATGGAAGCAGAAGTGGATCATAGGGTGGGGGAGGGGGCGAGAATTCCGGAAGCCTTGAAGAACGTTTGGAAGTCGAGAACATTATCTCTGAAAGCAGAAATGGGTATGTTTGAAGGAATAGTGGTTCCAACAATGTTGTATGGCTGCGAGGCGTGGGCTATGGGTAGAGTTGTGCGCAGGAGGGTGGATGTGCTGGAAATGAGATGTTTGTGGACAATGTGTGGTGTGAGGTGGTTTGATCGAGTAAGTATTGTAATGGTAAGAGAGATGTGTGGAAATGAAAAGAGTGTGGTTGAGAGAGCAGAAGAGGGTGTTTTGAAATGCTTTGGTCACATGGAGAGAGTGAGTGAGGAAACATTGACCAAGAGGATATATGTGTCAGAGGTGAAGGGAACGAGAAGTGGGAGACCAAACTGGAGGTGGAAAGATTGAGTGAAAAAGATTCACTCTGCTCTTTGCACGCCTTTCACCCTCCTGCATGTTCAGGCCCGGATCACTCAAAATCTTTTTCACTCCATCTTTCCACCTCCAATTTGGTCTCCCACTTCTCATCGTTCCCTCCACGTCTGACACATATAACTACTTTGTAAATCTTTCAAAACACCCTCTTCTGCTCTCTCAACCACACTCTTTTTATTACCGAATATCTCTGTTAACCTTTCATTACTTACTCGATCAAACCACCTCACACCACATATTGTCCTCAAACATTTCAATTCCAGCACATCCACCTACCTCCACACAACTCTATCTATAGGCCACGCCTCGCAACCATATAACATTGTTGGAACCAATATCCCTTCAAACATACCCATTTTCGCTTTCCAAGATAGCGTTCTCGACTTCCCCATATTTTTCAACTATCAACTATCACATGCTTTCACCAGATCTATAAATACTACAGACAAATCCATTTACTTTTTTAAGTATTTCTTACATACATTCTTTCAACCAAACACCTGATCTTCACATCCTCTACCACTTCTGAAACCACACTGCTCTTCCCCAATCTGATGCTCAATACATCCCTTCACCCTCTCAATCAATACCCTTACATATTTCCCAGGAATGCTCAAAAAATTATACATCTGTAATTTGAACACTAACTTTTATTCCCTTTGCCTTTGTACAATTGCAAAATGGAAGCATTCCGCCAATCCTCAGGCACCTCACCATGAGTCATTCATACATTAGATAACTTATATATATATATATATATATATATATATATATATATATATATATATATATATATATATATATATATATATATATATATATATATATATATATATATATATATAAGCAGGTTTGGATGGTATTGCAGTGGAATTTATCAAAAAAGGGGGTGACTGTATTGTTGACAGGTTGGTAAGGTTATTTAATGTATGTATGATTCATGGTGAGGTGCCTGAGGATTGGCGGAATGCTTGCATAGTGCCATTGTACAAAGACAAAGGGGATAAGAGTGAGTGCTCAAATTTCAGAGGTATAAGTTTGTTGAGTATTCCTGGTAAATTACATGGGAGGGTATTCATTGGGAGGGTGAAGGCATGTACAGAGCATCAAATTGACGAAGAGCATTGTGGTTTCAGAAGTGGTCGAGGATGTGTGGATCAGGTGTTTGCTTTGAAGAATGTATGTGGGAAATACTTACAAAAGCAAATGGATTTGTATATAGCATTTTTGGATCTGGAAAAGGCATCTGATAGAGTTGATAGAGATGCTCTGTGGAAAGTATTAAGAATATATGGTGTGGGAGTCAAGTTGTTAGAAGCATGAAAGGTTTTTATCGAGGATGTAAGGCATGTGTACGTGTAGGAAGAAAGGAAAGTGATTGGTTCTCAGTGAATGTAGGTTTGCGGCAGGGGTGTGTGATGTCTCCATGGTTGTTTAATTTGTGTATGGATGGGGTTGTTTGGGAGGTGAATTCAAGAGTTTTGGAAAGAGGGGCAAGTATGCAGTCTCTTGGGGATGAGAGAGCTTGGTAAGTGAGTCAGTTGTTGTTCGCTTATGATACAGCGGTGGTGGCTGATTCATGTGAGAAACTATAGAAGCTGGTGACTGAGTTTGGTAAAGTGTGTGAAAAAAGAAAGTTAAGAGTAAATGTGAATGAGAACAATGTTATTAGGTGCAGTAGGGTTGAGGGTCAAGTTAATTTGGAAGTAAGTTTGAATGGAGAAAAACCGCAGGAAGTAAAGTGTTTTAGATATCTGGGAGTGGGTCTAGTAGAGGATGGAACCATGGAAGCAGAAGTGAATCATAGGGTGGGGGAGGGGGCGAAAATTACGGAAGCCTTGAAGAACGTTTGGAAGTCGAGAACATTATCTCTGAAAGCAAAAATGGGTATGATTGAAGGAATAGTGGTTCCAACAATTTTGTATGGCTGCGAGGCGTGGGCTATGGGTAGAGTTGTGCGCAGGAGGGTGGATGTGCTGGAAATGAGATGTTTGTGGACAATGTGTGGTGTGAGGTGGTTTGATCGAGTAAATATTGTAATGGTAAGAGAGACGTGTGGAAATGAAAAGAGTGTGGTAGTGAGAGCAGAAGAGGGTGTTTTGAAATGGTTTGGTCACATGGAGAGAGTGAGTGACGAAACATTGACCAAGAGGATATATTTGTCAGAGGTGAAGGGAACGAGTAGTGGGAGACCAAACTGGAGGTGGAAAGATTGAGTGAAAAAGATTCACTCTTTTCTTTGCACGCCTTTCACCCTCCTGCATGTTCAGGCCCGGACCACTCAAAATCTTTTTCACTACATCTTTCCACCTCCAATTTGGTCTCCCAATTCTTATCGTTCCCTCCACGTCTGACACATATAACTACTTTGTCAATCTTTCAAAACACCCTCTTCTGCTCTCTCAACCACACTCTTTTTATTACCTAATATCTCTGTTAACCTTTCATTACTTACTCGATCAAACCACCTCACACCACATATTGTCCTCAAACATGCCAATTCCAGCACATCCACCTTACTCCACACAAATCTATCTATAGGCCACGCCTCGCAACCATATAACATTGTTGGAACCAATATCCCTTCAAAACATGCCCATTTTTGCTTTCCAAGATAGCGTTCTCGACTTCCCCACATTTTTCAACTATCAACTATCACATGCTTTCTCCAGATCTATAAATACTATAGACAAATCCATTTACTTTTTTAAGTATTTCTTACATACATTCTTCCAAACAAACACCTGATCTTCACATCCTCTACCACTTCTGAAACCACACTGCTCTTGCCCAATCTGATGCTCAATACATGCCTTCACCCTCTCAATCAATACCCTTCCATATTTCCAGGAATCCTCAAGAAACTTCTACATCTGTAATTTGAACACTCACTTTTATTCCCTTTGCCTTTGTATAATTGCACTATGGAAGCATTCCGCCAATCCTCAGGCACCTCACCATGAGTCATTCATACATTAGATAACTTATATATATATATATATATATATATATATATATATATATATATATATATATATATATATATATATATATATATATATATATATATATATATATATATATATATATATATATATATATATATATATATATATATATATATATATATATATATATATATATATATATATATATATATATATATATATATATATATATATATAAGAAGGTTTGGATGGTATTGCAGTGGAATTTGTCAAAAAAGGGGGTGACTGTATTGTTGACTGGTTGGTAAGGTTATTTAATGTATGTATGATTCATGGTGAGGTGCCTGAGGATTGGCGGAATGCTTGCATAGTGCCATTGTACAAAGGCAAAGTGGATAAGAGTGAGTGCTCAAATTTCAGAGGTATAAGTTTGTTGAGTAATCCTGTTAAATTATATGTGAGGGTATTGATTGAGAGGGTGAAGGCATGTACAGAGCATCAAATTGGGGAAGAGCATTGTGGTTTCAGAAGTGGTCGAGGATGTGTGGATCAGGTGTTTCCTTTGAAGAATGTATGTGAGAAATACTTAGAAAAGCAAATGGATTTGTATGCAGCATCTTTGGATCTGGAAAAGGCATATGATAGAGTTGATAGAGATGCTCTGTGGAAGGTATTAAGAATATATGGTGTGGGAGGCAAGTTGTTAGAAGCATGAAAGGTTTTTATCGAGGATGTAAGGCATGCGTACGTGTAGGAAGAGAGGAAAGTGATTGGTTCTCAGTGAATGTAGGTTTGCGGCAGGGGTGTGTGATGTCTCCATGGTTGTTTAATTTGTTTATGGAAGGGGTTGTTAGGGAGGTGAATGCAAGAGTTTTGGAAAGAGGGGCAAGTAAAAAGTCTGTTGGGGATGAGAGAGCTTGGGAAGTGAGTCAGTTGTTGTTCGCTGATGATACAGCACTGGTGGCTGATTCATGTGAGAAACTGCAGAAGCTGGTGACTGAGTTTGGTACAGTGTGTGAAAGAAGAAAGATAAGAGTAAATGTGAATAAGAGTAAGGGAATTATGTACAGTAGGGTTGAGGGTCAAGTCAATTGGGACGTAAGTTTCAATGGAGAAAAACTGGAGGAAGTAACGTGTTTTAGATATATGGGAGTGGATCTGGCAGCGGATGGAAGCGGAAGTGGATCATAGGGTGGGGGAGGGGGCAAAAATTCTGGGAGCCTTGAAGAATGTGTGGAAGTCGAGAACATTATCTCGGAAAGCAAAAATGGGTATGTTTGAAGCAATAGTGGTTCCAACAATGTTGTATGGTTGCGAGGCGTGGGCTATGGATAGAGTTGTGCGCAGGAGGATGGATGTGCTAGAAATGAGATGTTTGTGGACAATCTGTGGTGTGAGGTGGTTTGATCGAGTAAGTAATGTAATGGTAAGAGAGATGTGTGGAAATAAAAGAGCGTGGTAGTGAGAGCAGAAGAGGGTGTTTTGAAATGGTTTGGTCACATGGAGCGAGTGAGTGACGAAAGATTGACCAAGAGGATATATGTGTCAGAGGTGAAGGGAACGAGTAGTGGGAGACCAAACTGGAGGTGGAAAGATTGAGTGAAAAAGATTCACTCTTTTCTTTGCACGCCTTTCACCCTCCTGCATGTTCAGGCCCGGACCACTCAAAATCTTTTTCACTACATCTTTCCACCTCCAATTTGGTCTCCCAATTCTTATCGTTCCCTCCACGTCTGACATATATAACTACTTTGTCAATCTTTCAAAACACCCTCTTCTGCTCTCTCAACCACACTCTTTTTATTACCTAATATCTCTGTTAACCTTTCATTACTTACTCGATCAAACCACCTCACACCACATATTGTCCTCAAACATGCCAATTCCAGCACATCCACCTTCCTCCACACAAATCTATCTATAGGCCACGCCTCGCAACCATATAACATTGTTGGAACCAATATCCCTTCAAAACATGCCCATTTTTGCTTTCCAAGATAGCGTTCTCGACTTCCCCACATTTTTCAACTATCAACTATCACATGCTTTCTCCAGATCTATAAATACTATAGACAAATCCATTTACTTTTTTAAGTATTTCTTACATACATTCTTCCAAACAAACACCTGATCTTCACATCTTCTACCACTTCTGAAACCACACTGCTCTTCCCCAATCTGATGCTCAATACATGCCTTCACCCTCTCAATCAATACCCTTCCATATTTCTCAGGAATCCTCAAGAAACTTCTACATCTGTAATTTGAACACTCACTTTTATTCCCTTTGCCTTTGTATAATTGCACTATGGAAGCATTCCGCCAATCCTCAGGCACCTCACCATGAGTCATTCATACATTAGATAACTTATATATATATATATATATATATATATATATATATATATATATATATATATATATATATATATATATATATATATATATATATATATATATATATATATATATATATATATATATATATATATATATATATATATATATATATATATATATATATATATATATATATATATATATATATATATATATATATATATATAAGAAGGTTTGGATGGTATTGCAGTGGAATTTGTCAAAAAAGGGGGTGACTGTATTGTTGACTGGTTGGTAAGGTTATTTAATGTATGTATGATTCATGGTGAGGTGCCTGAGGATTGGCGGAATGCTTGCATAGTGCCATTGTACAAAGGCAAAGTGGATAAGAGTGAGTGCTCAAATTTCAGAGGTATAAGTTTGTTGAGTAATCCTGTTAAATTATATGTGAGGGTATTGATTGAGAGGGTGAAGGCATGTACAGAGCATCAAATTGGGGAAGAGCATTGTGGTTTCAGAAGTGGTCGAGGATGTGTGGATCAGGTGTTTCCTTTGAAGAATGTATGTGAGAAATACTTAGAAAAGCAAATGGATTTGTATGCAGCATCTTTGGATCTGGAAAAGGCATATGATAGAGTTGATAGAGATGCTCTG
Source organism: Panulirus ornatus (assembly GCF_036320965.1). Taxonomy (NCBI): domain Eukaryota; kingdom Metazoa; phylum Arthropoda; class Malacostraca; order Decapoda; family Palinuridae; genus Panulirus; species Panulirus ornatus. Next base: position 14,391,696 of record NC_092287.1, read on the forward strand.
TGGAAGGTATTAAGAATATATGGTGTGGGAGGCAAGTTGTTAGAAGCATGAAAGGTTTTTATCGAGGATGTAAGGCATGCGTACGTGTAGGAAGAGAGGAAAGTGATTGGTTCTCAGTGAATGTAGGTTTGCGGCAGGGGTGTGTGATGTCTCCATGGTTGTTTAATTTGTTTATGGAAGGGGTTGTTAGGGAGGTCAATGCAAGAGTTTTGGAAAGAGGGGCAAGTAAAAAGTCTGTTGGGGATGAGAGAGCTTGGGAAGTGAGTCAGTTGTTGTTCGCTGATGATACAGCACTGGTGGCTGATTCATGTGAGAAACTGCAGAAGCTGGTGACTGAGTTTGGTACAGTGTGTGAAAGAAGAAAGATAAGAGTAAATGTGAATAAGATTAAGGTAATTATGTACAGTAGGGTTGAGGGTCAAGTCAATTGGGACGTAAGTTTCAATGGAGAAAAACTGGAGGAAGTAACGTGTTTTAGATATATGGGAGTGGATCTGGCAGCGGATGGAAGCGGAAGTGGATCATAGGGTGGGGGAGGGGGCAAAAATTCTGGGAGCCTTGAAGAATGTGTGGAAGTCGAGAACATTATCTCGGAAAGCAAAAATGGGTATGTTTGAAGCAATAGTAGTTCCAACAATGTTGTATGGTTGCGAGGCGTGGGCTATGGATAGAGTTGTGCGCAGGAGGATGGATGTGCTAGAAATGAGATGTTTGAGGACAATCTGTGGTGTGAGGTGGTTTGATCGAGTAAGTAACGTAAGGGTAAGAGAGATGTGTGGAAATAAAAAGAGCGTGGTTGAGAGAGCAGAAGAGGGTGTTTTGAAATGGTTTGGTCACATGGAGCGAGTGAGTGAGGAAAGATTGACCAAGAGTATATGTGTGTCGGAGGTGGAGGGAACGAGGAGAAGTGGGAGACCAAATTGGAGGTGGAAAGATGGAGTGAAAATATTTTGATTTTGTGATCGGGCCTGAACATGCAGGAGGGTGAAAGGAGGGCAAGGAATAGAGTGAATTGGATCGATTTGGTATATCGGGGTTGACGTGCTGTCAGTGGAATGAATCAGGGCATGCGAAGCGTCTGGGGTAAACCACGGAAAGCTGTGTAGGTATGTATATTTGCGTGTGTGGACGTATGTATATACATATGTATGGGGGTGGGTTGGGCCATTTCTTTCGTCTGTTTCCTTGCGCTACCTCGGAAACGCGGGAGACAGCGACAAAGCAAAAAAAAAAAAAATATATATATATATATATATATATATATATATATATATATATATATATATATATATATATATATATATTATTATTATCATTATTATTTTGGTTTCTCGCTGTCCATATGTATATATATATATATATATATATATATATATATATATATATATATATATATATATATATATATATATATATATATATATATATATATATATATATATATATATATATATATATATATATATATATATATATATATATGAATGACTGTATTATTGTCTGGTTGGTAAGGTTATTTAATGTATGTATGATTCATGCTGAGGTCCCTGAGGATTGGCGGAATGCGTGCATAGTGCCATTGCACAAAGGCAAAGGGGATAAGAGTGAGTGCTCAAATTACAGAGGTATAAGTCTGTTGAGTATTCCTGGTAAATTATATGGGAGGGTATTGATTGAGAGGGTGAAGGCATGTACAGAGCATCAGATTGGGGAAGAGCAGTGTTGTTTCAGAAGTGGTAGAGGATGTTTGGATCAGGTGTTTGCTTTGAAGAATGTATGTGAGAAATACTTAGAAAAGCAAATGGATTCGTATGTAGCATTTATTGATCTGGAGCAGGCGTATGATAGAGTTGATAGAGATGCTCTGTGGAAGGTATTAAGAATATATGGTGTGGGAGGCATGTTGTTAGAAGCAGTGAAAAGTTTTTATCGAGGATGTAAGGCATATGTACGTGTAGGAAGAGAGGAAAGTGATTGGTTCTCAGTGAATGTAGGTTTGCAGCAGGGGTGTGTGATTTCTCCATGGTTGTTTAATTTGTTTATGGATTGGGTTGTTAGGGAGGTGAATGCAAGAGTT